>NC_067476.1:150425523-150753023 GCF_947179515.1 Apodemus sylvaticus | reverse complement strand
TTTAGTTCCCCTGCTAGGGATCAAATGCAGTATTTTACCAGTTGGTTTCTCAGACTTGTTGCTGTTTCTGATGCCCTAAGGAGAAAAGGCTAGCCTGAGGCTGAGGGTCCAGACTTGGAAAGCTCAGAGAAAAGCCTGGGCCAGCCTGAGGTCCCCAGAGAGGCCCCAGAGGACTCATATGTAGGACTGACCTAAACATCTACTTAAAGCTATATGGGCAACAGCTCAGCCACTGGCACAGCAACTGAATCCTCTGCAAAGGACACCCAGCCGCTCAGGGAAGCTTAGTCCTAATTGGCTGCTTGCGTCTTTGCCTGGCCAGCTTGGGGGGGGGGGGTGTCTCACCATCATAAGTGAGCCCCATCACATCACCTTAAACCACAACGTGTTGTCAGTAAGAGCTCCCAGTGAGTCCTTTCATTGTAAGAAGGGGAAAACTGAGGTCCAGGTGTGAAGAAGCATGTGCCAAGGCCAAAAGATAACACAAATAGACAATCAGGTCACCAGGTCACCAATGCCACTTCAAGTCTAGACTCCATGCTAAGCTTCTGCTGTGAGACAGTATTATGCTGGTCCATCCTCTGGAAAGGTCTCCGCCGCTGTTGTGAACTGCCAGCCTCCCCCACCTCCTTAGCCTAGAGCTCAGCTGCCCTACTGCCAACTTCACCCCCAGGGTACTGTGCAGGGGGCAAGGGGAGACCCTTGCCTGCAGCTTTCTTATTGAGGGAGACTGCTGTGTGACCAGCTAACTGACTGGATCCAGATTCAGATGCCCAGGTTCTAGTAACCCCTGTGCTCCGGCCCTAACACATCCTAGCTTCTCATCCGTCAGTGGAAGGAGGTTTTCCATCTTAAGAATGTGAGCTTGGGTTTGTTAGGTTTCTTTTTCTTTTTTTAAGCCATCGATCCCATGCACACCCAGTGCTTGTGTGTGCACACGCATGTGCATGCCCTCCAATTATGTCACATCCTTTGCTCTGCCGGGAGAAAGGACTTCTCCGCGGCTCCAGTGAAATCACTGCTTCCTGGTCCCCCACTCCAGGGAGTCACTCTGAGCATCAGTCCTTCTCGAATTCTAAAGGTAGCTTAGCAACCGAGCCAGGCAGTGAACCCCGTGTGCCCAACGGTAGCCGATTTCACAGCCGCCACCTCCTCCATCACTCACCGCCAGGCTCCTGTCAGCACCCACAGGAGCCACCAGGCCCTGCGGTTGTTAGGCTGTCCCCAGGCCCAGCGACAGTTCCCTGCACAGCCCTGCCGGTGGGCATCCCCACCTACCTTCTCCAACACCCCGCCCCCCAAAGCAACATCCCAGCATTTCCATAAAATCTGGGTACTTTCGCTAATCCCCTTTCTGAACTGTAATTTCCCCTGAGGCTCCTGTCAGCCGGGTGTGGATTTTGTAGGATTTTACCCTTTTTCTTTTTTTTTTAAAAGATAGAATTATGGGGTCAGCACTTATGACCAACTCCTGGGGGCGGTGAGATCTATTTTAGATATACGGCAGGATTGGAGCAGGGAGGGAGTGGATTTAATTAAGTTGCTAATATTTAAAGAAAATTGATGAACTCTTGGTTTACGAGTTGTGCCTGCGTGAACAGAGCCCTTGCACTGGGGGGGAGGGGGGCTCTTTATTTGATTTGCTTTCTGTTTAAAGCCGGGACTCGTTTTTATTTGCGTAGCTTCACTGTCCGTTTAATTGTCTTTAATAAGGAAACCCTACCTCTGCTCGCATTTAATTTTGATTTAATTAGGAGGAAGTAATTAATGGCCCTGTAAATCCCATTTGCAGCCCCCTGGGATGAGGTACCACAGAGCTCTTGGTGTTGGTGTTTATGATTGAGGGCTAGGTTTGGGGATGAGGCAGGGTGGGCGGTCCTCCTCAGAAACAGGCCTCTCTGGATGAGGTAGTAAGCTTTAGGTAGGATCTATGCCTTCCTTCTCTGGGCCTCAGTTTGCCTATCTGTTTAATGGGAGAGAATGGAATATACTAGGGCGTTCACAGGAGAGGATGCAGCAGGCAGAGGCGATGCTGCAGGCTCTGGCACTGTGTGCTTGAGCATCGTAAGAGTCCTGTAACTATCCCCCATTAGCTGACACTGAGAGGTGAGGGAACTATTTTCTTCCCCTCAGAAATAGGTGGCTCTCCAACTCCAGTCTCAAATGAGGCGCCTTGATCGGAATATGTAAGAGAAGCAGTGACAGTTGAGTGTCCTTGGTCACACATTCAGTGTGTTTACAGCCCAGCTGGTGCCACTGTAGACATGAGGACGGGCCCTCTGCTGTTCCTGGAGGGAGATTTTGATCTCACACTTCGTGTGCATGCACACAAGGAAGCCTGCAAGCTTGTAAGCGGACACCCTCAGCTCCCCTGCGCGCCTGCACTCTCCCTGCAGGTACCATTGGTATCTCAGTGTACCGCCCAAGGAGCTCAGACCCAGGAAATCAACCTCTCCATCATCCCCCAAAACCCACAGTGTCAGGCACACCTAAGCACAACTCTGAAAGGCTCAGGGGAATGTGACATGAAGAAGCCTGTGCATGGAGGGCCACAGGGCTCTTCCACCACGAGAGACACATCTGAGAGGGCTTCCTGGAGGAGGAGTCAAATGGAACTTTGAACTGAGAAGGCACTAGGAGATGGCCTCTAAGCCTCCGATGAGTGGAGACATCCGTAGTTGATCCAGGAGATGGAGAGGGTGAGTTAGATGACCCCTTCCCCCATTCTTCCTGAGTCCAGAGACAGGAAAGGAATGCTGATCTACAGTAAGAACCTACTGTGTGCTGTGAGGTCATCTATATTATCTTATGAGCCTGAGGGATATGTTGGTAGCAATGGCAGTCCCAACTACAGATGGGAAAACTGAGGCTGTGAGAAGTGCCGCCACTCCCCAGGCCGAGGCAAAGCTGGAGCTGGTGTGTATGTAGCTGCTCCTAACTTCACACCCATCACTCTTCCTGATGTGTGATTTGGGGTCTTTTTCCAAATGGTGAACTGAGACTCAAGGAGAAGTGCAGGGCAAGGACTGGCATCAGAGACCCAGCTGGTGGTCCCGCCCCTTGCTTCCCAGCATCCACTGGGGCACTGTGGGCTGGTCAGTCTTCTCCTTGAGGCTGCAGGAGGATAGACCAGCGCTCAGGAGTCCAGTGGACCCAGGCTCGCCTTGATCCTTTCACGTGGAGCATGCAAAGCCATCTGCATACTGCATGCTGAGAATCCACCACAGGAGAAACACAGTAGGTCGTCAGGAAATGAGAGCGCCACCCGCCAGCTACCATGCGCATGCGCAGCTGGGATCTTGAACTGTCCTCTAGGGCTGAGCCAGGAAGAAGCCCAGCCTGGCGCCCAGAGCGCTGAGCCCTTAGCTCTTCCCTCTCTGGGCTGATTGGCAGTCTGACCCTGGAGTTCTTGTGAACAGCTACTGGGCCCCAATGTGAGCACTATGTCACACTTCACGGGACACCGATGGCCTCAGGGCTGGGTTCCACGTCCCCCTCCCTTCCAGTCATGGAAAGTGGGAAGGAGTTCTGTGGGAAAATAGTCAGGGAAGCAGAAGAATAACGGATTCAGGGTCATCCTCAGGTATGTAGTGAGTTTGAGGCTAACCTGGGCTACCTGAGACCATGTTTCAAAAAAGAAAGAGGAGGAGGAGGAGGACAAGAAGAAGAGGAAAAAGAAGAAGAAGAGGAAGAAGAAGAGGAGGAGGAAGAGGAGGAGGAAGAGGAGGAAGAAGAGGAGGAGGAAGAGGAGAAGAAGAAGAGGAAAAAGAAGAAGAAGAGGAAGAGGAGGAGGAAGAGGAGGAGGAAGAGGAGGAGGAAGAGGAAGAAGAAGAGGAGGAGGAAGAGGAGGAGGAAGAGGAGGAAAAGCAAATTCAAGAGATGTGCGATCTTGCACATCATGGAGATCCAGGATCCAGGGAGGGAAGGCATCATTGTGGCCAAAATACTTGGGTCATTGCCAGCATGTGTTCATTTAATCTTTACTGTGCCTTGCAGAGAAGAATGCTTGACTGCCTGAGGTGGGGAAACAGGATTCAGAAGGGCAAAAAGAACCCACCCGTGGCTATAACACCTGCAAGCTTAGCTTCTGTGGGCCACGTGACAGAGAGCACTTCTGTCCCGGTGCACGAGTCTTCTCATCTGAGACATGCGAGAGTCATTTTACAGGCAGTGATGGACACCGTTGAAGAGGACAGCTGCTCAGATTCTCCCACAATCCATCTCTTCTACCACAATGCTCCCAAGTGATTGCTGATCGAAGAAACAAATGTCCGGTCAAATTGGGACATGCGAAGAGACACCCTATTAGAGGCCACATCCCCCTTTTCCTACTGTACCGCCCCAAGATAAGGTAATGGGAGCCTACAAACAAACAGAGACAGGTCCCCTCATCCCAGGCACTGCCAGTGATTCAGGGCCGACGTCTGAGATAATTTTATTGGGGGCATTAAACTGAGTTATGAGGTTTTTACAATCCAGCCACTTATGAGAAATCTATTAACAGTAACTGGACAGGAAGAAGGAGCCCAGGACGGGCATTAATTGGGGCAATCTATAACAGGACGGGGACCCGGAAAGGTTCTACCAGACGCCTCCATTTACTCCCGGCAATTTCTGCTGAGAATCAGCAGAGTCGCCAAAAAGAGAGAGATGCCCATTAATCGGCTAATGAAATATGAAAATGTTTATGGGCCATTCAATCTTCCAAATGGCACTTCTATGATCCACCTTTCAGACGCAAAGTTCTACCACAGAATTTACACCTCGGCTCCTCCCGAGTGGCTGGGTGGGCTCTCCTCTTGATGAGTTCTCTGGCACCTGTTCTGAGGGTGAGGGGCTGGAGTCTGCCACAGCCAGGCCTCAAAAGTGCCTTAGGGACCGTCTCCTTCATGCACCAACTCCACAGAGTCTTAGAGAGGAGCAAAGGCTGTGCAGAGCTGGCTTCATCCGGCTTTCTCCTGCTCAGGGCTGCTTGGAGATTTGGGCATTGGAGGGTAAAGTCTCTGTTTGCAAGAGAACCGGCTCTTGCTGGTCCCTACCCCAAGAGATGCGAGCGCAGTGGAAACAGCCCGAGGTCTGGCGCCTAGCTGTACCAGGAAGAAATCCCAGTTATAAATAGTGAATGCTTAGTGTAATCACGCCTTCTGTGTATCAGATACTTAGTGTGTCTCAGGCAGGGCTAAGTCACCAACAGGTATATTTGTAGTGATTACTAAAAGCCAAAAGCTTCCATACCTTCCCCAAACAGCCGCCCTCTGTTCCTAACTCTCAGCCCTTTGGGCCCTTTGGTAATTCAGCAGCCACAAGGTCATGCACGGCTCTGTGGGGCCTGGATCCAGCCCCAGTCCTACAGTAGCATCCTGCCTCATGCTGCTGGTGCTGGGCAGCTGGCAAGGACCTTTGGGGACTGTCAACCCAGCTCCCCTGGGGGGATATGCTGTGGGACAGACAGCGGCAGGCTCAGAGATGCGCAGTGACTTATGTAAGACACACAGGGGATGTTGTTGGAGTCATGGCCGACCTCTTCCTCTGGGACCATCTGCAGAGACTTTAGAATGGAGCAGAGAAGCCCAGGGAGGGAGGACAGGGAGGGAGGACAGGGAGGGAGCACTGGGCAGGAAGCAAGGCAGCTCCCAAGTGGCCTGGCCTCCCTGGAAAATGAAAAAGAAGAACCTGCAAAGTTGGCCTGAACAGGGTTCCTTTTAAAGACTCCTAATCTAGATAAATGCCATCCTCACCTTGCGCAATGCCCGATGGGTGCAGGTGCCTCTGCGATCACATCCCTCTCCCGCCTCTCTCTCCCTCCTGGTCCCCACCAAGTGGCAAGTAAGTCAAGGGCCCACCTTCCATACACAGATTTGTTATAAAGCCAGGGGGGACTATAGTGCAACATGAGGCCACTGAGCAGCTCCGGGCTTGTGATCCGGGAACGGGTGAGCCAGGGCCACAGAGGAAAAGCCGCCTGTGTCATCTACAAGCACAGGGAGGCTTTGAGAAGCTCGAAAATGGTGACCTCGAGAGGTGGCACACAGTGAACGATGGCTTGATGTTCTCACAGATCTTGTGAGGAATGGGAGGGGATCCAGATGGAGTTTCCCAGGCGGGGTGACAAGAGACTGGAGCCGTGTGTGGCGGATGGATTTTCAGTAGGCAGAGAAATAAGGATGGATGTTCAAAATAGGCGCCCCTGGGCTGGAGCAATAGCTCATGGGTAGCGCTTGCTTTGGAAGCGTGAGTTTGATTCCCCAGAATCAAACATTTAAACAACCATGCATGGTGACAGACACCTGTAATCCAGAGCTAGGGAGTGGGAACAGAGAGATCTCACTGGTCGGCCTCCTTCAGGCCAAAAATAAAACCACACTGATGACACCTAAGGATGTCCTCTCACATCTTCCTCATAACCCCCCACATGTGCACACACGCACACACACAGACACACAAATACACACACACACACTAGCACACAGCACACGCTGCAAGGCTATGTAAGCTGCACTCCTGAACTTTGTTTCAAAGGTAATAGGAAGCAAGGGAGTCCCCACCCCCCCACCTCACTCCACCCCCCACCCCACCCCACCCCCCACCCCCGCCAGCAGCGGTGGGGTGGGGTAGTGTAGTGGTTATGGTCTAACACTGGTGGCTTTAGAAACCTAGAGAAAGTGGATCGTGGGGTGCAATTGAAGTAGGGTGTATCCTGGGTGAAGCTCAGATTGGCACAGCTTCTGGGTCTCTCTGGTGAAGGAGAGCTGTGCCCAGGAAAAAGTCCCGCCTGGGACTCTATGGGGGACGTGTCAGAGAAGAAACTGCCTTCCTCAGTCCCCACCCTGCCTTCTTCCCACCTCCCCAGATCCACTCGGATTCTGACGAAGGCGACGGGACCATCAAGTACACCATCTCTGGCGAAGGTGCAGGGACCATCTTCCTGATTGACGAGTTGACGGGTGACATCCATGCCACAGAGCGCCTGGACCGGGAGCAGAAAACCTTCTACACCCTCCGGGCCCAAGCCAGAGATCGAGCTACCAACCGTCTGCTGGAGCCCGAGTCAGAGTTCATCATCAAAGTGCAGGACATCAACGACAGTGAACCACGCTTTCTCCACGGCCCCTACATTGGCAGTGTGGCCGAGCTGTCACCTACAGGTGGGCTGGGGGGATGGGCGAGGCCTGGGATCGGGATGCCCCAAGGGAGGCGGGCATGCGCTGGTTGTGTCCTGATGGAAAGGGCCGGAGAGACAGAGTAGCTACCCGTGAGTACAGAGGACAGCCTGGAGCGGGGTAGATTCCCAGCCATATAGCTGGGCAAAGCCTACACGTGAGTGACCTCAGCTACATATACCACGAGGACATGGGCCTGTCTGTGGACTCGGTGACATCTGAATACTCAGGAACAGCTACTCATTCAAGCCTAGTTGTTCAGTGCAAGCTCAGCGAGACACGTGCACACTGTGTGCTCAGAGAAACAGCCCCACGTGTTGGCCGTGTTTGACACGGTTACAGCTCTTCTTCAAGGTCCAGCTGCACATAGACCCCGCCCCTGCACGGCTGCTGGCTCATCCCCAGGTTAAAATGGCAACAGCCAGGCCAGCGCAGAGCTGAACACGATCTCGCGCATGCGCATAGCCACCCACCACAGGCACAGGAAATGACCCTCAGACAAAGCAAGCACTTAAACAAACAGCTTCCAGGGGTGACCACAGGGGAAGCCTCGGCAAGCGTCATCTTGCTGGGGTGCTGTTCCATCTGGATGCAGCTGGAGACCCCCATGTTGACAGCTCTGTTCACTTGACTGACATGCCCCAGCCTAGAGACCCTGCTGCCTGGGGACTCCAGCTCACGCTCACACTCTGAGACACTAACAGAATCAGTTCCTCTTTGCTGGGTGTGGCTGCAAACACCAGGGAGCACTGCAGGCACCCACCTGTGGAAATTTCAAAAGAAAACACACAGCTGCCTGTAGATGTGAGACAGCCCAGACTAAACATAGCATTGCAACCATGGTGGGATTCCAGACAGCTGTCTAGACGGCCATCAAGGCTCCACTTTGCCCAGGCTCCTGAGTCTCTCGTGGACACTGACTGAGATACAGGTTGTGGCTCTCAGACTGCCACCTCTTCCTCACCACATTAGCCAAATGGGACTGCAAGGCAGACAGGCAGAGAACAGGATGCTGGGTCCTCGGCTGTCTTCTCCGGGAGATGCAAGCTCTCTTGGCCTTTCTGTGAGCCACTAGCCCTGTGGCTACATATCAGAAGCCAGGCACTTAGACTTGGAGGGAAGGGACAGTCAGTCACATTGTATCCAGGTTGGACCAAATCTGGCTCAATAATCAGATCGCTGGCAGTCAAAGGGAAATGTGAATCAGAGAAAACAGGGGGCATAAAGAAACCATAGGAAAATTAAGTAGCAGAGATGTTAAGCCCTGCATACATGCAGGTGCATGTCTGTGTTAATGCGTACGTTTGCTAGCTAAGCAGTGCCTGAAAGTCTCTTTGTTCCTATGACTGGCCAGGAGTTTGTTGGCATATAGTATTTGTTCACTTAAAGTAAAGTTGTTGAATGCCTACTATGTGTTAGGCATGGAAGGAATACTTATGTATAGAAAAACAAGAGCCTATATACTCACAAACAGCGTGTTCTGGCTAGAGATGACAGACACCAATAAACAGAAAAAAATGGTCAGTACGATAAGATCCCTCAGAGGTGATGTTGGAGCAGTGAAATACAAAGATGGCCATTGTGGGGGAAGGGCATGGAGAGCAGAATGTGCAAAGGCCCTGGGGTTAAGTTCCCTGATTATCACGCAGCCGGCTTGATCTTTATTCTGCACATGCTAGACCGGCTGTGGTGGGTCCCCTTCAGAAGAATGATAGGGTCTGGCCTGGTTTTAATAGGATCTCAGGATTGTTCCATGAGGAGAAACAGGTGTGGGAAAGGCAGAGGTAGGAGCTGGTTGCTCAGAAGGAGGACACTGCAGTCACTGAGATGGAATATGGTGGTGGCATCTCTCAAAGTGACACTAGAGAAGGGACACGGGAAATGAGGTCACTGGTGGAGGTATTTTGGGAGCTAGGCTGAAGGTGTTCGCTAATGGATTAGATGTGGGGTATGAGAGAGAGAACTCACGTCTTCTGTTGTGGGTTTTAACCTGAGCTGTGAACTGGATGGGATTTCCATTTCCTGAGCTGGAAGAACAGCTCTGGGAGACGAAAGAGAAGCAGGGGATCTGGTCTCTGACGTGCTAAGATGGAAGGAACTCTTTAAACTGTCAGTTGAATAAGTTGATTCACTGGGGAGCTCTGGGCTGGGGAGATACCCAGGAGGCTGTCGATGGCAAAGACCAGGACATTCGGCGTTGCCAAGAACTTAGATATGAATTACATAACAGAGAAACTGGGGCCCAGGAGGCAGTGGTGTGTCCAAGGTCACAAGCAAGTCAGGGGCAGCTCAAGTCCCCAGCTTCCCAGGGCCAGGCGGCCCTCACCTAATCTCTGGCCAAAGAAAACATGGTCTTGTCTATGCTTTTCCAAAACAGACATTTGGGGTTTTTTTGGCTTTTTGGGGGGGTTTAGTTAAGAACTTACACACACACACACACACACACACACACCACATTTCAGCAGATTCTCCTGTCTCTGTCTCCCATCTTGCTGTCAAAGTGCTTGGATTACACATGTGTGCTACCACAACCTGATTCCGTGTTGGTCCAAGGCTTAAATTCGGGTGACCAGGCTTGCGTAGCCAGTACGTCTGCCCACTTAGCTGTCTCCCTGACCTGCATGCTCTCCCACAGAAAAGACCAGAAAGCTCGAGAGAGTCGATGTTTGGAAAGGAAATGGGTGTTACAGCTAAGTGACTTTCAAAAAAACCTTAAGAAAGTTCTGTCTACCTACCATGCTGCAGAGGAAGACTAGGTCTGGGACTCACAGGAGGAGCAGGCCACATTCACCAAGGTGGCTCGGGTCACCTCCTCCCCTTGTCAATGGGGTACTCACTGAACTGAGGGGAGCCCCAGGTCCCAGAGGGAAGAGAAGTGCTGGAACTGACCCTGTCATTGGCTTCCAGGTTGTCGGAGAGGCAAGGGTCCTTGTTGCACAGATGGGGAAGCTGAACTCTGAGAGAAGGCCCGGAGTGCATCCCAGGTCCCACAGTGTAGGAGGCACTGGCCTGAGTCCCAGCCTGAACTCACATAGCACTCAGAAGACAGGCAGGCAGGGTGACTCACTTTGGACAAGCTGGGGAACCAAGGAGGGGGCGGGAAAAGGCAGAAATTAAATTAGTTGATTTTATTTGAGTAACTTTTTGAAGAAGCAGATCCGGCACTGGGTGCTCATGGAGACTCCAGGCTGCTTTGAAAATCAGTCACAATTAACTGAACCTCCTGATCAGGGCTGAGGAGGGCGGGGCCCGACAAGCGGCAGTGGATCGGGCAGCTTCCGAGATCAGAGGGAGAGGGGACGCAGCTTGCGACATGAAAGGCAGCTGTGCGCGCAAATTAAACCACTCAGAGCTTAAAAGAGAAGGAAAGTGCGCCCGGGGCCATTGAAGCACGCTTCTGGGGGAGGGGCATGCCAGCCCACGCTGGGCCCCGGCAGAGAAGCAACTCCTCAGCAGACAGTTGGCAGGCCCCACACCTCCCCATGACCTTGAGTGAGCCCCTGTCCTCCCCCAGGGGTCAGATTTACCTGCTGAGCATTGGGGGGTCCTTCGTACCCACAGCATTGGTGGCCACACAGTGAGGGACTGATGGGAACCAGACTGACTGGAATTTGGTAGAAACTCCCTCTTTTTAAATGTATGTTAGGGTGTCTGTGTATATGTGTGTGTGTGCTAGTGTGTGTGTTCCCGTGTGTGAGCGAGGGTGTGTACATGATACTGAGCATGGGTGAAGGTCAGAGGTCATCCTCCAGCGTTGGTCCTTACCGTACTGCTAGTCTTTTGTTTGCCTCTGTACAGCCAGGCTAGCTAAGGTTTGTAAGCTTCCGATGAGTCTCCTGACTCTAGCCCCCATCTCACTATAGGCACACAGGAACTACACATGGGCATTATCTTACCCAGCTGCCTATGGGTCTGGGGATTAGAACTCCAGTCCCCACATTTGCACAGCCAACGCCTTCTTATCCACAGGGCCGGAAACTCGCTTTTTATGAGAGTGTCAAATCACACACTGAAAGAAGGAACTAGTCGAAGGGTTTTCCAACCCAAATTACCCAGAGAGCTAGTTAACACAGGTTGCCGCATCTATCCCCGCAGGGCTCCTTTCTTTGCAGTGCTGGAGATCAAACTCAGCTCCTGCATGCTAGGTTAGAGCTCCATCACCAAGCTCCACCTCAGCCACACCCCCAGGGTCTCCAATCGAGCAGGTCTGACTGAGAGAAATGATAACAAACACCCAGGAGCTGCAGCTGGGCTGGTACCACACTTGAACTGACAGCTCATTCAAAGGACCTTGCAGGCGCGGGGAGCTATGGGTGCAAAGATCCTAGGACCGGTGCAAAGAGATGGAGAGGGTGGCAGAGCTTGGGTACCTCCGAAAACAGGTCTTAAGCTGAAGTACCTAGGACATGATGACAGAGTTGAGAAGACTCGATGCGTACTTTAAAAGAATGACCCAGTTTATGTTGATGTATACAGACCAAGGCGACAAGAGGGAGGTGAGAGGGGCACCAGCTGGGCAGGTCAGAGGCAATGGGAAAGAAGAACGCCAGTGGGTTATTTCCGAGCAGAGCCCACAGGGTCAGTGCAGGACTGGATATGGGAGAGAGAGGCAAGCGCTCTGAGCAGCTCAGTCAGTATTGGAGCTGTCACGGAAGGAGAAACAAGCCCTTGCTCGGTCTGGTTAGGACTGGGGTGTCCACCATAAACACGGGTGGGAATGCCTAACCTGGCTCTGAGTCTGAATGCGCTCCTAGAATCGTGGCTGGAGACACATCAGCAGAGGAAGGGTTAAAAGCCCAGGGCTTCATGAAGTTGACAAGCAGAGTCTGGGCGGAGAAGCAGAGGTGAAGGAGCCCCAGCTACCTTGGTGTCACAACCTGGCTCAGACACAGGGAGGGGATTCCTGCATCTTCCAGGATATGAGAGTCTTCCAGGGTTCCCAGAGCCAGCTCCACTTCTCTAGTCATTGATGTCAACTGTATGCAAAAATACGGTGCTTGGCACCACTGGGAACACAGAGCCTGAGCTAGGCGGTGCTAGCGCACACCTTAAATGCCAGCACTTGGGAGGCAGAAGCAGACAGATCTTAGTTCAAGTCCAGCCTGGTCTACAGAGTTAGTTCCAGGACAGCCAGGGCTACACAGAGAAACCCTTTCTCAAAAAGTAAGAGAGAAAGAAAACACACAGCCTCGATTCAACCTGTGTTTCTCAGCCATCGCTTTATTCTGTGGACTGCAGGAAATGCGAAGAGCATTGAGATCTGCCAGTGTTTATTAGCGCCCACTCTGCGCATGGCGTCCAGGGCACTCGACTTGGAGAGCCTGGAACGAGTCGCCCGAGGACAAGGGCATAGATAATGCTTGCTGGAACTTACTTTACATTGAGACCCACAGATAGAAAACTGAGCAGACACTTGGGATTCCTGGTCCCCATTCCACACACTGCACACTATTGTGTGCAGGGTCACCGTGCACAGATAAACAGGGCACCATCCCAACCTCGGAATAACACCGAGTCGGCTTCATCTCCTGCCACTACCCTGATCAGTTGGTAGCGACTAGAGAGGCTGAAGGATTCATTTGGGCTCAACAGAAAGGAGTGCCACAATACATTAGTGATGTCTGCTGTAAGGGTAGGGTGGGGGACATGGCGTACCACACAGTGGCGGTGGTGTGGCTGGACGGGGGTGGGGGGGTGGGGGGAGCTCAGTCGAGTGTGGATGTTGCAGGCCCCTGCCGCAACCCCATTCCCTTGGCTTCAGTTACCTGTGAGCTGCATCTCTAATGAGGAGACGGAGCCTGTTTTGCAGTACAACCCGCACTTCTTGGGATATTCAGTAAATAATAGCTATCAGCTAACACTGCTTTCACAGAGCGATTCGCCTTTATCCTCCAATCTTGGGAATAAGCAGGGCAGGTGTTACTGTCTTCATTCTGCAGACTGCAAAGTAAATGCAACAGGAGACGAGTGACTTGTCTGAGGCTCTAGTCAAAGCTGAGACAGGCCTTGGGCCCAGAACTCTGACCGTGTCAGCATCCTCCTGCGCTCTCTTCAGGGGACAGTAGCGGCCCTCCCTGGCCCTGGCCAAGTACTTACAGCTTGAAATCGCTCTTGCGATTCAATCTCACCTCATCCTCTTTGCGGGCTCTCTCGTGAGTGCTGACACCCCCATTTTGCAGCAAAGGTAACCAAGGCCCAAGAGCAGAAATCAAAGTGTCAGGGTGTGCAGTCTGTTTCCCAAATCTGGGACTTGAAGTGGGGGAGCAGAGAGGAAAAGAGGGTGGTTCCCTGGGGTATCGTTTGCAGTAAGCAGTAAGCAGTAAGCCGGGAGTCTCCAACTGTCCCGTCCGCAGTCACAGTGTGGCTCAGCAGCCCTCGGGCCCAAGCCGGGAATCAATCGCTGGCCTCGGCAGAGACGACTTCTAAAGATGTTTTTAATTAAAGTCCAGGAAGATCTATATGTGCTACATCCTCTTGCCTAGCAACAGCACTTGCTTTTGCTCCCCCGCTGGAGGGACCACGGGATGGGAGGTTTCTGGTGGGGACAGGTGGCAGGGGGCCCTGGCCCTTTGGAGTCGACCCCCTTCCAGGGATCCCAGGTAATCTGGACAGGGAGGAGCACCCCCATATTCACTTTGTCTCTTCCATCAACAAGGTATTCAAAGCTGGCAGGATGCACCCCCCACCACACCCCCCGCAGGTAAATCACTTGGCCTGGTGAGCCAAGCTCTAGCTCTGAGAACCATGTAAAGACAGAAGAAGAAAACCAACCCCACAAAGTTGTCCTCTGACCTCCACACTCCACACACACATACATGCCACAACACACATGCACCCCCAACACACACCCCACCCATAAAAATGAATAAGAGTTAGAATTAAAACTAAGTAAATCAAAGGAAAATGATCCGTCCAAGCATGAGCACCAAGCATGAGCACCAAGCATGAGCACCAGGCAGGAGCACCAGGCAGGAGCACCAGGCAGGAGCACCAGCTCTGTGCTAGGCTCTGAGCCAGCCTGGCACCCAGTGCCAAGCCAATGGACCCCGATGGACCTACTATCCTGCCCTCAGGATGGTTATAGGCTGAGGAAATGGCTTGGTGGGTAAAGGGCGTGCCATGCGAAAATGGGGAGATTGGCTCCCCAACACCCAGCCAGAAGCAGCGTGGTACTTCTTGGGTCTGCAGAGACTGGAGTGTCCCCAGGGCCTGCTAGCCAGCTGCTGCTCTAGTTGAATTGGTGAACTCCAGGTCCCCCCACTCCCATGAGAGACCTTGTCTCAAAAAAGAAAATGAAGTGGGTAGAGATAAAAGAAGCAGACCTCAACCCCTGTCCCTCCCCCTTTACCACACTGGCCTTCTACCATTGGACAGACTATTGTTGCTGAAGCAGACTTCATCAGCATCCCAAACACACAAGGTCACTCACTGGACTCCATGAGTACAGCCTCACCTGGGTGCTGAGAGGACAGAAGATCTTGTGGCTTTTAATGTAGGGTATCAGGAAAGCCCTTTGGGGATGAACATTAGATACATGCACAGGGTCAAGACTGTGGATGTGATTCATAAGGAAAGATAGAGGGAGGAAGGAAGGGAGGGAGGGTATTCAAAGCCTCTGCCAAAGAATCCCTCACCTCTTAAGGCCAGACCTCAGCCTTCTGCCCGTGCTCGCCCATGTCACCTCCTGTTTTCCATGTGGTACCATCTTCATTCCGTGACGCTAGCTAGCTGTTCCTGGTTTTCTACCTCCTTCTGCCCCACTTTCTTTCCCAAGTATCTATCCCTCATCTGTCCACCCTGACCCACTTTCCTGCCCCTCCTCTTCTGTGTCACCTCCCCTGGTGCTGGTCTCTAGACTGGCCTCCTCCCCTGGCCTGCCACCTCCCTTTCCCTTGTAGCTACTTCCACGCCTCTCCTGTGGATCATTCATCTACATTAGAGCGCCCCAGCTGGGCAGCTAGAAGCAAGGTCAAGCCCAGTCCAGCCAGCCCACATCATAAGTGATGGTCCAGGAGGGATCTGGGAGGAGGCAGGAGGGCGGAGTCAGAGAAGGGGGCTTGTTTCCTTCATAATCTGAGTGTTCCCAGGGACTCGACAAGTGGTTTTTAAATTTTAATAGAAAGCATTCCACACGGTGCTGGCAGCAGCAGGGGGCGGGAATCTGTTTTTATAAATGTTGGAGAAGCTAAATGTAAGCCCAGGGTATCCCCAGGCCCAGCAGGGCGGCATGGGAGTAAAGGAAGACAATTAGAAACATCTTCATAATAATGACACTTGGTCGCCTCTGCAGGGGTGTGTGTGTGTGGGGGGGTGACTCTGAGCTTTGCCAAAGCACTTAATCCCATTAATCTCATTGGGGGCAGGGGTCTCCACATCCTGGATGCAGGAGGGAGAAAATACTATTGGGTAGGGGAGTCCTGCAGCCTCAGATGGGGCCTGGAAAAAGGCTGGAGTGAGTGAGAGTTTACCTTCATGGCCTTCCAGCCCCGCCCCCACCCCACAGCCCCGCCCCCTCCAGGAGCCTACTGAGGCTTCCTGCACCCCATGGATAGCCTGTGTTAAAAGTCAGGCAGGATGAATGATGTCAGAGCCACCTGGATAAATCAGAGCTGAGTAGCAGGCAAGTCTCTTCTCTGTGATGTTGGTGTCTAGGGTCTCCTACTCAGGGCACAGGACATAGCCCTGTAGCCCATAGCGATCTGGCCCGTTGGCCTCTTAAACCCATCATCTCTAATCTACAGGGAGTCTCAGATTACACAGAGGGAAACAGGCCAAACAAAGGGAAGACTTGTTTGTCCCCTGAATGAGGTGAGAACTGGGATATGACCCAGGACTGTGATGCCAACCTACGCTCCCTGGAAGTGTGAGGAACATCATCTCTTTGAAGGTCCCACTTCTCACTTAGTCCTCAGCTGGGAGGAGCTCAAACGACCTAGGGCACAGGGCAGGCTTGCTGTTCTCCCCCCTGTCATCCTCAATGCAGGCCAGCGTGACTGGAGGGTGACATCCTAGCCAGTAAGATCTGGGTTGGAATCACTCCCTACTGCGTAGTGGAGAAATTACCTCAGGATGTCACTGAGCATGTCTGTTACTCCATTTCCTTACTGGTCCAGTCAGGGGCCAGGTCTACACTACATCCATTCTGAGCCCTGTAGGGAACTTTAAAAAAATAAATGGCCTTGCCTGGGCCCCGCCCGCAGAGTCCTATTTAATTGGTCAGGAAGGAGACTTGGCGTCAGTTTTATTTTAAAACTCCCAGAGGATTCTAATGTGTGGCCAGGCTGAGCACCATCAGAGTCGGTGCTCTCTAAGGACCAGACTTTCCATATTTAACATTCTGCACGGATCCCTGAGTCCTGAGATCCCGTTTACCCAAGAATCAGGCCATTCCTAATCCAGTCTTAACTTAGGCTCTTAAGAGGTGTTCAGGCGGGGTTGGGGGTGGGGAGGAACATGCAGAACCTTGGACGGCAGCCCTCCCTCCCATCTCCCCAGCCCAGCCCAGCCCAGCCCATCAGGGACAGGTTGGCTAGGAGAACCTGTCTCCCACCCTGCCTTCCTCTTCCCTCCCCTCCCTTGTACTTTCTCAGAGTCCCCCCCTTTCAGTCACCAATTTACAACAACTCCAGTCAATCCTCTCTTTCTACCTGAAAGGCAGGGCGTTTTAGTTTTGACAGGAGATCCACCCTGCATTGAAATCCTGCCTCTCTGACAACCTGGCCAGTTGAACTTGGAAGGGTACTGTCCTTGGTGCTGACCGCGGGAATGGACTCTGCCTAACGGGATCCAACCAGACACCAAGTACTTTTTTTTTTTAAAGATATATTCACTTTATGTATCTGTCTTCACACACACACCAGAAGAGGAGATCAGATCCCATTACAGATGGTTGTGAGCCACCACGTGGTTGCTGGGAATTGAACTCAGGACTTCTGAAAGAGTAGTCAGTGCTCTTAATCGCTGAGCCATCTCTCCAGCCCCAGCAAGTACTCTTCATTTCTGCCTCACAAAGGAGAAACCGAAGGCACTAAGAAGTAAAGAAGTTTATCACCCAACTCAACCTCAGGCTCCTTATCTGCAAAGTGGGTTTTTTGTTTTGTTTTGTTTCTTTCTCGAGATAGGACCTCACCCTGTAGCCCAGCCTGATCTCAAATTTATGGTAACTTCCCATCGCAGGACCCAGAATTCTGGGATCATGAGTGTTAGTAATCTGGCTCTGGAAATCTTAACAGATCCGAATGCAAGGCTTCTGTGTAGATTTCATGTGGTGGAGTGTGTAAAGCACCGTGTGTGGTATGGAGTGGTCATTCTGTATATGTAATGCTATTACTGTTGTTAAGCAATGATGCCTGACTGTGGGTTTCCACTTGTGAGAGCTGTGCGTAGACTTTCAGAAATCCTGTGAATCATTTGACACCACATTGGTGGCTTGATATCCGCCGTGGCTTACACGAAAGCGGGAAAGCGAGATTTGTTTCCCATCTGCCCTGCATCTGTGTCACAGGCTTGCCACGAGGACAGAAGAAACATCAGAGTACATCAGGAGCTGCTAGGCAGAAGCTATGGCAGCCGACCTGGGGGACAATGCCAAGGTGACCTCCCAGCTGCCTCCTGCCTGGCACCCCTCTATCTGCCAATTCTGGGGAGCTTCTGACAAGCTCTGACCGAGAGGCTGTGTGGCCTAAGAAAGCCATTTCTTCAGGACCTGGGGGAGCCATGGTGAATCACTGACCCTTCACCATCCCCACGTGTCGGCATTAACTGTAACGGCTGCCATAAAGAATCTCAGATTGGGGAAATGATTCCAGCATCCCCGAGGGAATCCCTGGGATGCAGTCAGGGAGAGAGCTCCAGCTCAGCCATGTCCCCAGGGAGTCACTCAGCCCAGCATTGTGACTTGCCTGTGGGATGGAAGGAACAGGCAGGGAAGAGGCAGAGAGTCTCTGCCTCGTAACCATTACACCAGTCCTATTTATCGAGCACCCATCATGAACCTGACATTCCCTGTATCCTCCCGCACTCCAGTGTCTCTGTGAGGGAGGCCTGGACACATTGTATCCAGCAGCGGGGCCTCCTGAGAGCCACCTGCAGCCATCCGGTTCTTAGAGCTGTTGGGCGCTGTCCTTGGTTCTGAAACGGACGGCTTCTCAGCATGATCTAGGGAGCTTGGAGGAACAAGGAAGCTCTTGGCACGGCTCAGATCAAGGCCCATCAGAGGTTATGGCTCAGCACACCAGACCATTTCCCCTTAAAGTCACTGTGCCTGTGATGACACAGGTCCCAAAAGGGCTCTGACAGTGTAGTGCTGTGTTCAAATCCCACCACATCCTCTCTCCGTACACTCAAACAAATCTTTCCCATCTGACCCATTTCCTCACCTGTAATATATTTCAGAGGTCCACTGTGCATCTCTGAGGTGCTGTATGGACCAGTGATGGACTTAGAGGCTGTCTCTCTAGGTATACAGTGGGTGCGCAGCAGGGATTCATTATCCACTTCCTCTACAACTGGAGCTGCGTCCTTGACCCTGAGCTGGCAGCCCATGGTTATCAGCCACAGAGGGAAGGGGTTGCCCTCTCTCCTCATCTTCTTAGGGCAACACAGGTGTGGCTGGCATGGAGCTGCAGCCAACAAAGAGAGAGATGCATTGCAGGGCCTGCTCGGGAGGCTCCAGCGGCAGGGAGGGGGACCCAGAGAGGAAAATGAGAAATGCAAAGGAGAGAAAAATAAATACATGTGTCTGTCTGGAATGATGGAGGGCCCCAGGCTGGAGGCGGGAGAGGCGGGCAGCAGGCTGGGCTCAGCAGAATTGCTGTACTGGCATTGCAGACTTCCTCATTAGCCAAGCAGTGAACTGCCCTCACCTCCCAGCAGGCTGCTTGCTGGCCCAGAGAGCCCAGCTCAGCCCCAGGAAGGTCTCACCCAGGTCCCCAGCAGGCCACCACCCAGATGTAGAATCTCAGGCTTCTCCCCTTTGGGTCTTGTCCTGAGCCCCCCGCCCCCCAAACTCTCTGAGTCTTCCATTTTCCCCCCAACCCCCCCCCAACACCTTTTTTTCCTAAAAAGGTTCCCATAGACCTTCAATCTGCCCCTCCCCCACAGGACCAGTCTCACGTCCCAAGCCCTGCTTTCGTCAAATTGAACATGATGTCAAATTAGAGCCATCTCTGGGACAGGCCGGGAGAAGCTCCCAGTTTAATGAGGCAGCGTCGAAAATCAATAACTTAATTGCCGCTGTTTGATGGACTTTTATCCAATTTATGCTCTCCTAGCAGCCTACGTGCGGAGCATGAGGAGAAGTGTGTGTGGCTTGGGGGTGGGGGGGGGCAGCGCTGTCTGGGCATCAGGGGGAGGGGTAAGAGGGCATCATGGCCTACAGCTATCCACTTTCCAAAGGGAAGCTGGCCACTGTCATCCTCCTGCCTGGGGGCCAGGAGATGCCAGCGTCTGAGGCCTCGTGAGCTTGGTTGTACTCTCTGGTGTTGCAGAGACGGAAGACAGGTGGCTGAGTCCAAAATGAATCCAGAGGGGCTGAGTGACTAAAGGCCCCCAGGGGCCTGCTTTCTAGTCCCAGCTCAGACTGTGCCTCATAACTATATAGATAATGACGGTTATCCTGCGTCTGCCTTTGAGGGACTGCCCTTAGCTATGCAGTACTGGGAATATCAAATCTATTCTCCCACTCGCCCTGCAGACCAAAGGCTGGCATTCTGCCCATTTTGGAGGAGAAACTGGGATTCCCTTGCTGGCCCTACATCTGGGAACCAATGGGTATTTGAATCCAGATGTGATTTCATGGCTGCCCACCCCCCTAGGAAGGCCATGAGTCAGTTGGACTTCGGTTTGAGGTCAGGCCTGTGAAGTGGGCATCCAGTGACCTCTAGTAGATTCCCAAAGGGTCCCCTATTCTAATGGCTTCCCTAAGACAGGGAGGGGACAGGGTTGCCGAGTTTCAGGTGACCGCTGTATGACCGTTGTCTTGCTTGGTCCCCCGGGCCCAGGCACGTCGGTGATGCAGGTGATGGCCTCTGATGCAGATGACCCCACTTATGGCAGCAGTGCCCGGCTGGTGTACAGTGTGCTGGACGGCGAGCACCACTTCACAGTGGACCCCAAGACAGGTGAGGGGAGGGGCTGGGGCAGGGGGCGGGGTCAGAGACGGCCGAGGCGGGTCCCTGAGCTCCCTGGCCCAGCAATGCTGAAGAAGTACATTGCATGGCTTGGGTTCCAAGAGCCTCTGGGGTTGTGGGAAGGTGGGCGGCCACACAAGAAGAAGAGAGAGCAGGGAAACGAGGGTGGAGTCTTCTGCAAGGAGTGAAAAGGAAAGGCAGGAGGCACAGCCCTCTATAGCCTGTAAGGACCTCATGTGTCTAAACTTGGTCCCTTGTCCTTGGGACTGAGCCGATTCTCGTGTGTTATGCATCACCAGTGTGTTCTAGGAGGAGCTCCCTTCAAGCAGGTATTAAGTTCTGCTTCCACAGCGGGTGTTGATCTGACAAAAAGATGAAGTGGCACATCCTTATACACCCCTCACATGCATAGGCACCACAGAGCAGCAGTGACACACCCACAATCTCCCTCTTCACTCACCTGCGCTTAGACCCTGAGGATTCTCTGAGATCCCTGGGTGCCAGTGAAGGAGGCAGAGGCTCAGAGAGGCAGATGACCTGGCCGAGGTCACACAGCTGAGAGAGCTGCAGACATGCACGGGTCCTGCAAGATGACCTCACTCCGCTAGGAGCGGAGGAAGATGAGATGGTTATCAGATGCCATGTGTGCTCCTCGGAACATTTAGGATCTGAAATACCCAACGACAAGCCATCAGAGGGAGAGGCAGGGTAGGGGGAGTCACCCAAGGAGAGGGCATGGCGTGGGGAGATGGGGCTGCATGTGTCCAGGCTGGCTGCGCTCAGGAGCTCGAGTTGAATCTCAGGACAGTGTGTGTGGGCGTGTGTGATGGATTTGACTTTGGTTTTTCTGTTCATGTGTTTGTTTGGTTTGGTTTGGGGAGGAGAGGGAGGAATCTAGCCTATGAGTTCAGTTTAATTGTGTTCCCTTACACATAATATCTTCATTATTCTTGCCTCCTTGAAAAAAGCAATACATTTCAGGGAAACATTCAAACATTAAAGCAATGCAATGAAGAGAATGCTTCACTCCCCGTCCCCAGCCGCCGCTGCCGCCACAGCCCCACAGGTAGCGGCTGGTGTGTTTGGCCTGGACAATCCAGGACTCATTCGCTTGCAAAACATTAAGTCATTTTGAAAATAGATAGAACATCTCGGGGTTCAAAATTCAAAAAGTTCAGATGACTATTTAGCAGCAATCCTTCACCTCATCTGGTCCCCAAGCCACCTTACCTGTGTCCCCAAGGCAACCAATGTAATTTTCTGCTGGATATTTGCAGAGCTGTGCTATGCATGTACAAGGAAATAGGACGCATGCGTTTGTCTTCTTTGCTTTACTTGTTAGGTAGCTATAAACACACCTTACCCATAGCCACTGCTCTTGCTTAGCAATACATCTTGAAGATGGTTCCATATCGGTCCATAAAGAGCGACCTCACTCTTTTATTTAATGCCTGTTATGGATATACTGAAATTTATTTCAGCAGTCCCCTCCTGATGGGCATGTACCCTGCTTCCAATCATTGGCTACAACGAACAGTGCTACCGTGAATAACCTCACACATACATCATTTCGAGCCGGTGTGCGTGTATCTGCAGGGTAATTTTCAGGACGTGAAAATGCAGGGTCACAGAGCGCACGCATTTGGAATGTCAACAGATAATACCTAAAGGTGCCAGATTACCCACCCCACCCTCAGAGGGCAGTGCCCAGGTTTGCTCTTCTCACCGACGACGATGCTGTGGGTTCCTTGACGACTTCTGAGCTAGGAAGTGACACGCTCGGGTTTTCATTTTAACAAGATCCCTCGGGTGGCATCAAGAAAGCTCGGCTCTGCGACAGGAATCGTCGGCAGAGAAGCCCCAGCGCCCAGGTGTCCGAGCAGAGCCCCCAAAGACAAAAGTCAAAGGCTGGTACTTACACCGGGCTAGTTAGGAGTAGAAGCAGGTCTGGGAGTGAGTGTGTTGAGATGCTAAGAGAGAGAAGAGGCTGCAGTGAGGCCCTGCAAGGGGCAGGCGCTAGGCAGACCAGACCGGAGACCCTGAGTCTTCCCTTACCCTGGTCTCCCGTGGTCACGTGGGTGCCTCCCACGGAAACAGGAGGAAGTGAATTAAGACAACTCTACAGGAGAGGGATTGACCGATGTGTCCCAGGCTGGAGCAGAGCTAAAGAATCCAACATCCGGCACTGGGGACACGGTGCAGCAATTAGCGCATTGGCTGAGGACCCAAGTTCAGTTCCCAGCACCGTGTGGCCTTACGACTATCTGTAACTCCGGTTGCCGGGACCTGACCTCCTTTCCCGACCTCCATAGGCACTGTATGCACTTAGCTCACATACGTGCTCACGGGCAAGCAGCCTCGCGTATAAAATAAAAGTATTTTAAAATGAAAATCCGGCTTTCGCTGTGCCAGCATTATGAGGGAAGAGATGGAAAGAAACTTCTAGAAGTTTCAGCCATCCATCCGAATCATGAACATGGAGGAGCTCCGAGACCAAGCGAGGCTTTTGAAATCTCCTGTAACTATGGGAGACTAAGGTGAGGAGGGAGCAACCCAGCCAGCCCAGCATCTACCCCTTGCAAGAGCTCGGGGAACCCCTTTTTCTTTCTTCTGCATCTCCAGCTCTAGTGCCCGCCCCCCATGCCCCCCACCCGGCACTCAGGAGCTTGTAGGAGTGCAGGGGGAGACCGCTTTGGTTCATTCAGGTACTGAGTGGTTACTGCGGACCTGAGCATCCGCCAAGCGCTCCGGAGAGGACAGCAGGTTAGCCAAGACTGCCCTCCCAGAGGTTCTATTGGAGAAGTAGAACAAGTCCATTCTGATTGAAGCGTACGGCTGGGCTGCGGTGGGGTCTAGCAAGGAGTGTAAAGGATTAGATAAGGGGATGAGGAAACTGGAGCCGGCTTTTCTGTGACCTTGGAACGCGGATGCAATTGTGTATTTCTAGGGATCCGAAGTGAGGTCCCGAGGTCAAGGAGTGTGAGATACGCTCACAACAGCCCTTGCTGCAGGGATCCCTACGAGTTCGAATCCAGCCTGAGCTACACAGTCACAGGCCAGAGTAAGATTATAGTTTGGGGTTGGGAGAGCCAAGATTGGATCTTGAGAGGTGACAAGGACAGGCAGGTGAAAGGTTACTCTCCACCTGTAAACTGAAGAGGCTTCTCTTTCTGAGGGGCACTGCCCACCGCTCAGAAGGGTCAGAGGGGGTGACAGGTGAGAAGTCCACGGGCCCAGGGGAGCAGAAACAGGTTCTTGGGACCCAGAAAGGGGAGTCCTTTCAAACAGGGAGGAAGAGTCCCAGCGTTGGACTCTTTCTCCACTGCTGGATCTGAAAGGGGCATTTCCCAGGATGCTTCCCTACGCACCCCAGCTACCCCAGTCCCCACTACCACAGACACCCGGGCACCACTGCCAGCCCCAGCTCCATTTCCCTAGCCAGGAATATTCCGCCGATGCGGGGCTATATTTAGCTGCCACAGTGAGGTACAGTCTGTTCTCGCTGCGCAGCTAGCAGGGAGCAGAGCCGCAGAGGCCTGAGAGGAAGGTGTGAGGAAGGGAGGAGGCGGGGCTGCGCCACAGGGCCGAGTGCCAGAGGAGGAATTAACTTGTGTGTTTTAAAGGCCAGGCCTGCCAGCCAGCCCCCCACAGGGGCGACAGGGATGGCATTTTCGGGCTAATGAGGCATCATGCAGGCTCCAGGGTCCCTTCTGCAGCATCTGGAATAGATGGAGGGATTGGCAAAGACAACTGAATCTGGGGACTCTGGGCAAGAAAGAGGCAATGGCCTCCTCAGTCAAGGTATGAATACCAGTCCCTGCCTAACACCACCTCAGCATGGACTGAGAGACTCCCTCCGAGATGGCGTAAAAAGTCACACCTGTGCCAGGGACGGCCATTGGTCCTAGAGGGGATACAAGTCAGAGTTGCTAAGCATCTGTCTGCTCAGTTCTGGGTCCTGGGGTCGGCGTGGTGAACTCAGCTCCACTTGTGTGTTCCCTTGTAGATTTTTCTGCTGACGGAGAAACTAGGAAGAGCCATGTGTGTGAGGAGGGCAGGGAGGAGGCAGAAGAGGCCACTTGAGAAGTCTGAGTGCTGACTGAGCACTTCACCCCAAGCCCTAGAGATATCTTTAGGCTGACAAAAGACCAGCCTGCATCTCCACCCCTGGGGCTTATCCATAGGAGTGCCCAACCCAGGATAAAATAAATAAAATAAAATAAAAGTGCATGAAATCTCTGAAATGTGGAGGCTGAGGCTGAGGAGATGGCTCTGTGAGTGATATGCAAGCTTGAGGCCCTGAGTTCAAATTCCTGGAACCACAGAAGGCTAAATGCAGTAGGTAGTAGTAGTAGTAGTAGTAGTAGTAGTAGTAGTAGTAGTGTGTGTACACCCATATGTGTATGCGTGTATGTGCATGTACATTTGCAGATGTGTTTGTATGTGTGTGTACACACGTATGTATGTGTGTTTATATGTTGCACACATGCATTTGTGAGTGTATTGTGTGCTTGTGTGTGCCCATGTGTATGTTCATGTGCATTTGCAGGTGTGTATATATGTGTTTGTATATGTGTGCACACGTGTTTATGTGTGTTTGTATGTGTGTGTGCACACGTGTGTATGTGTGTTTGTATGTGTGTGTTGCACACATGCATTTGTGGGTATATGTATGTGCATGTGTGTGTGCTTGTGTGTGCACATGTGTAGACATGTGTGTATGTGCATGTGCATTTGCAGGTGTTTATGTGTGTTTGTATGTGTATGTGTATACATGTGTGTATGTGTTTGTATGTGTATGTTGTACACATGCATTCATGGGTTATGTATGTGCACATGTGTGTGTGCTTATGTGCACATGTATGTGCATGTGGGTATGTGCATGTGCATTTGCAGGTGTGTGTGTTTGTATGTGTGTGTGCACACATGTATATATGTGTGTATGTGTATGTGCATGCCTATGTGTATGTGTGTTTGTATTGTGTATGCACACATGCATTCATGTGTGTGTGTGTGTGCGTATGTGTGTTTGTGTGTATACACATGCATATGTGTAACCTCAGCATCCTAAAGTGAGATGAGAAGCAGAGACAGGAGAACTCCCAGAAGCTTGCAGGCCAAAACTTTGGGTATGAAGCGGTGGGTAAGGGACCCTGTCTCAAACAAAATGGAAGGTGAGAGAGGCACACTCAACATTGTCCTCTGCCCTCAACAAGTACACTGTGGCACATGCGTGCTCACACCCACCCACAAGCAGGCTGTCTTAGCCACTTTTCCATTGCTGTGACAAAGCACTGTGATGAGGAAACAACGTAGGAACCGTTTCTTTGGGCCAGTGGTTCCAGAGGGTTGGGCTCCACAGTGGCTAAGCCAAAGCAAAGAGAGCACATTCGAAGACTGAGAATCTTCTGGAACCACAAATCCTTCTTTGTGACATACCTCCTCAGCAAGGCCACACCCCCAATTCTTCCCCAAATGCCACCAACTGGACTAAGGATTCAAAGGCCTGAGACTTCTGAGGAACTTCTCATTCAAAGTAACACACACACACACACACACACACACACACACCATTCATACACACATAAACAAAAACAATTTTTTAAAAAGTGTGCTGTGCTTTGAGAAGCCGTCTCATCTGTGCCTCTGCAGCCCTCCAGGGCAGGTGTCTTCATCTCTTTTTCTCTTGCTATGATAAAATGCCCTAGGTGGGGGAAAGACTTAAGCCAGAAAAGGTTTATTTTGATTGGCAGTCCATCACAGCAGGAAGTCAAGGCTGCAGGCGCTGAAAGTAGCCAGTCACATTGCATCCCCAATCTGCAACCCGAGAAGGGGAAGAGGGCCAATGCTCCCGCTCCCATTCAGTGCTGTGCAGAAATGCTCCCGCCCATAATTAAGGTAATTAAGGTGGGTGTTCCCAGATCAATTAACATAATCAAGGTAATCCTTCTGCCTCCCCAGTAATTCTGTTACCTGGTAAGGACCCATGAGAACCTATCACATTGTATGGAACCAGGAACAGACTCAGATAAACCCCAAGAGCTTGTCCAAAGTCAGAAGGGTAGCTGTGTAGCCATGCCTGTCACTGTCTGGTCCAAGTTTTATGTAAGTACCCTGTCACTATCTTCAGACACACCAGAAGAGGGCATTGGATCCCATTACAGATGGTTGTGAGCCACCATGTGGTTGCTGGGAATTGAACTCAGGACCTCTGGAAGAGCAGTCAGTGCTCTTAATCACTGAGCCATCTCTCCAGCCCCCTCGTCAATCCTTTTTCCGCTCCTCATATCCAATGCTCTGCACTCCCAGCACATCACAGACCCTCAGCAAGTGTCGAGTAAATGGACGCCATCATGGGATTTGATCATGATTTGGGGATCTTGTCCCCCCCTACACCCTCCTCCTGTGCCCTAGCACTCAGGACGTTCATCTCTCGGTATCCCACGGGGATTGGCTCCAAGGCTCCAAGGCTGTTGGAGCATAAGGTGGCGTGGTACCGACATGTCACCTCACACCATCCTCTCATGTACTCTAAATCATCCCCAGAGGTCTGAGGACACACTGTACATGCAGTGAGTGCAGGAAATCGGTGTCTCACTCTCTTGCTCAGGGAAGAGCGTTGGAGGGAAGCACTGGACGCACAGCGCAGGTGCAGTTATGTTCTTCATAGTTTCCATATGTAGTTGGCGGTATCCAAAGGGGATGAACCTGCACATTTGAAAGCTGCTAAAGCAGATACAGAAGGCTCACCGCAGTGTGGCTTGTCACCCTCACCTTCTTCCCACTAAAGACTGAGACCATGGGGTCGGTCCACTCCCCCACCCTTGAATCTGGTGGTTTGCTTTGGCCCCGTTAGAAAGTTACATACAGATTGACGTAGTTCGCGTGATTGGTCCTTGAGAGGCCTTTCATTATCTTGTGCTCGTGTGGAGTCTTACAGGTAGAAGTCAGAACATGGGCCTGTGAGACTGGGTTCTCTCTACCATGTGCGAACAGAACTCAGGCCATGAGGCTCAGAGGCAGGCTCGTTATACCTGCTGAGCCATCCCACCAGTCCGTCCTAGGCCTTGCACAACACAGTCCCAAGACCTCTCGGAAGGTGGCAGCTGACTGGAAGAAGAGGGAGCCCATGTGTCCCAGCAGACAGAGGGAATATGAGGTCACCAGGACCGCTCAGCCAAGTGACCCTCCAGTTAGACCCAGCTGTGTGAATTAGCCCAGACCCAGGCAGTCCAGGAACAGCTAAGCTAACCAGATTTCCCTATTAGTTACGTATGGCTAAGTACCAAACTAACCCTCACTTCATGGAGCAATGGTTTCTTTTCTGTCACAGCTGTGACTGACTGGGCGGTTCTTTGGGGGAGGGGATTTGTGGGACAGCCCATGGCTGTTGGGCAGCTGAAGGCTGACTCAGCTGGCAGGCCCAGGCCTCTCCCCCATGTCCTTCTCCATTCTGCCTCAACGTGCAGGGGCCTCAGGATTCCCAGAGAAAAGACCCCCATCACTCAAGACATAACAGGCCTCTGACTTGTCCCCGAAGCCAGACAGCACATCACATGTCCAAGGCCAGAGTCAGTGGGCAGGGATGGTGCAGGGTTGTGAATATTGAGCAATGTGTTTCATCAGAAACTGTCGCCATAGCAACTTCACATCGTGTAGGACTCGGGACAGGGTCCAGAGGCCACATGGCCCACTCCCGGGCTCCCAGAGGCTCTGGAGCCACTTTATCTCTGAGATACCATGTCCCCAGTCCCTCCGGACCTGGAAGTGACGGCGGTGACAGGGAAGCTAGCTGCACAGGGACCCCCTTCCTCACCTACTCTAGAGCCAGACTTGTGTTCTAGTCTCCACTCAGAGCTGGGGACGCTGAGCTCTGAGAGAAGCCCATTCAGTGTAGCCCTAGATGGAAAGCGGCCTGCGGGAGTCTGACTAATCAGCTCCCTCTGGGCATGGTGCACAGCTCTGTGCTCCACAGTGAGGAGGGGGAAGCGGGAGCGTCAGGAGTCCAAGATCAGCCTGACACACATGAAACCCTCTCTCAGAACATCAAGGTCAGTTCTCTTCCCACCATCCCTCCTGCCTTGGACCTCACCTAACAGCCTGGTGGCCGCCATGCCTGACTACCATTTGTCCGCTCTGTGGTTGGCAGCATTGGCCACTCCCTCTGGCCCTGACAAGCATCACCTTTTCTTTGCTTTCCTCTCTCTGTCTCCCTCCCTCTTCTCTCTGGTTCTCTCTTTCCCCCACTTCCCTTCTCCTTTTTGTTATAAGAAGCCTCCTCCCCATGTCTCTCCCCCCCAGTACCTCCTGCTGTCCCTCCCCAGGGCCCTTGGATCCTCTCCGTCTTCCCCTTTGTTCTTTCCTTCCTCCTTATTCGAACACAAAAGCAGATCAACCTGAGCTTTGAGAACCCCAGTGCCTACCCACAATCCACACCACACACACATCACACATATCACAGACCACATACTACACACACACCACACACACACACACACACTATACACACACATACTATATACATGCACACACACTATACCACACATACACTCATACCACACACATACACACACTGTATACATACACACACACCATACCACACACACACACACACCAGCCTCTCCTCCTGTCCCCATTACCTTTACTGGAACCTAGGGACTTGAGGACATCAGGACCCGGAGCCCAGGCTTTATGGGGCGCATCCTGGGGCTGCTGGTGCATGACTCCACCTGGTGCTCAGGCCAGGCGCCACCTGTCACCACCTGTGCTTGGCAGTTTGGAGGGGGCATCAGGAGAGGCTCTGAGTGCCTCAGCACCCCCCACACACTGAGGCTCTTACACCGAGGCCACAAGGCCACCACCGTCTTCTCCCCAGAGTTCAGCCTCAGCATTTGAATTTCTGCTTCTATGCTGTGGGCAGCTTGGACAAGGTCTGTTCAGCTCTTCTCTGTGACTTGGACAAAGAACTCAGGCTTGAGGTCTGGGGGAGGCCTGGGGGATGAGAGGGGCACACGTGAGCAGACATGTGTGAGTGTGGTCCATGTGTGTGAGGCACACCCCCATGCACGGGCGAATGTGACCCTCTGTAACTGTTGCCTAATTTTTTTAAAGATTTATTTATTTATTACATGTAAGTACACTGTAGCTGTCTTCAGACACTCACAGAAGAGGGCGTCAGATCTTTTACAGATGGTTGTGAGCCACCATGTGGTTGTTGGGATTTGAACTCAGGACCTTTGGAAGAGCAGTTGGTGTTCTTAACCACTGAGCTATCTCTCCAGGCCCTGTTGCCTAAATTTTAAACATTCCAAGCAGCCTGCTTGCTACCAAGTTCTGCAGGTCACTAACAAGTCAGGCCGACACGGTGCTCAGACCAGATCCTGGGGATCCACTGTGGGACTGGCTATCCAGGGAGAATACCCAGGGGGAATTCTGATCCACAGCCCTTCTCCCAGCAAAGCAAGTGGTCTTTTGTTTAAAGCACAGGTCTATATGTGGAAGTGTGTGCACACGTGTGGTAAGGTATTAGTCTGTTAGTATGTAGAGACATGTCTGTGTGTGGGAAGAAGGTGCAGAGAATTCACCTGTTTGTGGTTGCCCAGTGTGGGAATATGCGTGTGAGAGAGGCGTGAAGTATCTCTGTTAATGCGTGTACTGGCTCATGAGCCCTGGAGGCCCAACGGCCACACACCTTAGTTACCAAGGCAATTTATAAAAGAAAAACATTTAGCCAGACATGGTAGTGCACACCCTTAATCCCAACACTCAGGAGGCAGAGTCAGGTGGATCTTTGTGATTCGAGGGTAGCCTGGTCTACATTTTGAGTTCCAGGGCAGTCATGGCTATATAGAGAGACCCTGTCAAACAATCCCCACGCCCAGCATTTAATTGGAACTCACAGCTCCAGATGGTTAGAGTCCATGTCCATCATAGTGAGCACCATAGCAACAAGCAGATAGACACAGCACTGGAGCAGAAGCTGAGAGTTCATTTGATTCATAAACGGAAGCAGAAAACTAACTGGGAATGGTGTGCGTTTTTTGAAACCTCAAAGCCCACTCCAGTGATCCACCTCCTCCGACAAGGCCACACCTCCTCTGACAAGACCACACCTCCTCCAACAAGGCCACACCTCCTAATTCTTCCCAAACAGTTCCACCAACTGGGGACCTCCCATAAAAATAGATAGCCTTTGAGAGCTATTTTCAAACCACCACCCCACATGTGACTTTTGCACCCATGTCTCTCTCTCTTGGCCTTCAATACACAGCCAAGCACGGCTGGGGCATGCTTCAGCCTCCCCGGAGCCTGCCACCATGTCCCCGCCCTCCCTCGCCCACAGGTGTGATCCGGACAGCCGTGCCTGACCTCGACCGCGAGAGCCAGGAACGCTACGAGGTGGTTATTCAAGCCACAGACATGGCAGGCCAGCTGGGTGGCCTCTCGGGCTCCACTACAGTCACCATCGTGGTTACTGACGTCAACGACAACCCGCCCCGCTTCCCACAAAGTAAGGAGGGTTACCGGTGTGTACATGTCAGTCTGCATGAGCGCCCAGCTTCCCTTGACGCTTCCTGCCTGACGGGAGACTGCTATATGGGCGTTTTCATGTCCCCACTCACCCTGCTGTACCCCCAGGCCTGCCTCCCACAGAGGGAAGCCCCTGCCATTCTGGTTTTGCAGACAGAAGAATTGCTGTGGTCTCCCCATCCGAGAAGCTCCTGTTCCCCCTTCCTCTGTCCACCTATTTTCCCTCTTGCTGGCCTTGCTGGATCCACGACCCAAACTTGTAAAAATATGTTGAAGGCTCACCGGGGTTCAGATGGAGGGGGCAGCCACTGCACTGAGGCAGGGGGACACCGTAGTTAAGCCCAGGGAAGCTGAGTCTGAGGACAAGACCTCCCTCCTCCTGGAGCCTGGGGCCTCCTGGTCTGCCCTGATGCTTTGGGAGGCTTGTCTCTTCTGGCACAAGTTGGGATAGGGGACCTCCCTGGATCAGCCCCTCGCCTGGTTGGCCAGGCTGGCCCACGCTCAGGCCCAGCCACCACTGGGAAGCTGCAGCTGCAGCTGGCAGAGACGAAATGCCGCCGAGAGTCGGCTGATTCCTATCAGGCGAGTCATTACCCGAGGTCTGCTGCTCTCATATTAGGCCCTGCCACAGGGGACTGACCCCCGCAAGATAAGCGAATGCAATCCCTTAGCGGGGCTCGCAGCTGCCTGCCGCCTCAGCCATTCAGCGCGGTGTGTTCCAGCACAGGATAGTGACACCGGCCGAGGCAGGCGGGCAGGTGGGCGGGCCCCAGCACTCTGGTTCCAGAAGGGAAAGCTCCAGGCCAGCCATCAGGAAAGGCTCTGAGCAGGCTGAGGGGCAGAGCAGAGCCTAGGCCCAGTCAGAGCAGCCGCTTTGTGCGGTCCTTCCTTCCTCCTCTTCTTCCTTCTCTCTCTCCCTCCCTCCTTCCCTCTCTTCCTTCCTTCTTTCCCTTATTTCTTTATTGTGACTATACAGGGAAGAAGGACAGAAAATCCAAAGTCCAGGAGCCAACACTGAGCCCCACCAGCAGGTCCCAGAATCCCCCGGGTGCCTCCCCCTAGCATCTTCGCCCTCCCACAGTGCCAACCAACCAACACTCATGTCTATGCTTTGCTGAGTCTGATCTCATCTCTCCGTATCGCCAAGCGCCAAGCGCTCTAGACTAACTCAGCTCCTTTGTGAACCGCGAATATGGGATACCATATGGTATAAAGTGCTGCGTGCCTTTGACTTTCAAAGCAGTGTTCCCATTCTCCTGCTGTTTCTTCTAGCTGGGCTCCTTTTTCCTTGCTGTATAGTATTCACCATGTATCTATCCTGCGGGGCACCTGGCACCTTTGAACTTGGGCACTTTGAGCCTAGTTGCCAGTGTCTCCTAGTGGCCATCCGCAAACACTTCTCTAGTGTTGCTGGGAAGTGTTTCCTCACAAAGCAAGGTGCACGCCCCTGGTACTGCATCCCTGCCAACACTGGATGTCGTGAGAGTCTTTATGAGAACTTTGAGGCCACCTATTTGTAACTACAGCTGGCTTTCATTCCCTCGCTTCCTTCCAATTCTCTGCATGTCATGGGGCAGGCTGAGTCGATCACAGCCCACCCAGGAGGCAACCTGCTGTGCCTGGTGACTGACAGCCATGTCCCTTGTCTTCCAAAGCGCACTCAGCCCAGATAAAAGAGAGGTCGAGAGAAAGACAGTAGCAGCTGATAGAATGTTCTAGAATGTTCTCCGGGCCCTGGGAAGGAAAGGAGGGCGGGCCCTGCAGGTGAGCCCACCCAATAGGGTGGAGTCAGAGCAGGCTACCCAATGGGCTGGCAGAGTGCTTGTTGGGAGGTGGGCTGAGGGACTGACTCCCCATGTCTACCCCAAGCTATGGAGAGAGCAGAGCAAGGACCCTCTCCAGGTCGCTGTGTGACCATGAGAAAGAGGTAGTCAGTCCACACAAAGGTCCCCAGGCATTTGGTGGCACCAAGAAGCAAACTCCTAAACTTCACCTGGGCTGACCGTCATTCAACCGGACGCTCTCACCTTGGCGCAGGCTCTAGTCAGAGGCCAGAATGCTGCTGGCCTGTCATCTGTCTCCCCTTCGCTCCCGGGGCCATCCCTGCCAGATATTGTGCGTTTCAGAGTGTTTGCACCTGCGGTCTCCTCGGTCTGGAACCTGTTTCCCCAGCTCTCTGCGGCGTCTGACTCATCCCCTCCCCCCTTTATCTGTGAGGCTCTGCCCTCTAATGCTGTATGTTGCCTGGGACTCAGAGGTTCTCAGGGGTGACAGAGAGGCCATTAGTGTGAGGCGGCACAAGCTGGTCAGTCATTCCATGCAGTCCAGTGTCTGCAGACAGCAGCATCTACGTTGTCATAGCAACACTCCTGTTAGGAAGGTGTTCCTCCCATTTCATGGATGAGGAAACTAAAACTCAGAGATACAGGCTCCAGACCCTGAACCTTCATAGCAAACCCCCTCTTTCCCCTTTGCTGGGCAGGTGGAGAGACAGACCTCAAAAATGGCAGGGTCGGCCCCATACCGTCAACCAGGAAGCCTGGGGTGGAACAAGAGACTTCTGATCACATGACCCTGCCCCTTCTCCACAGGACAGGGCCATTGCAGTCTGCAAGTCTCCCCTGGCCAGGGAACCATCCCCGCCTCCCCACAGATCAACCCCACCCCGGCACACACAGGCCCCTCCTCCTCTTCCCAGCTCTGACAGAGGCCTGGCTCAACCTCCTGGCATGTCCTCCACAGAGATGTACCAGTTCAGCATACAGGAGTCCGCGCCCATCGGCACGGCCGTGGGCCGAGTGAAGGCGGAGGACTCCGATGTGGGCGAGAACACGGACATGACTTATCACCTGAGAGAGGAGAGCGGCAGCGGAGGAGACGCGTTCAAGGTCACCACAGACAGCGACACTCAGGAAGCCATCATAGTGGTGCAGAAGGTACCACTGCCTTGGGCAGGGTGGGAGGGCTGGTACCAGGACAAGCTGTGGCTGGGAGGGGACCCCACCTTCCCCCTTGAGGACTTGGTGTCTCATTCCCAACCCACGAGAGACAAAATGAGGATGAGAGAAAATAAGCGATTTGCCAAGGTTGTGCGGGACTGTCTTCCTGGACGTGACCATGGCTGTAACCAAGCGTTGACGGCTGTGGCCTCAAACAAATTCCCCAGTGGAAAGCTGGAGTCTCCTGCCCTGGCCCGCACGTCTTCGTTGCAGGCCTCTGGGTGTCCCTGGGAGGTAGCGCCCTGCCAAGGTCACTCAACTGGGACAAACAATAGTTACACAAGCTCAGGACTCTGGCTGCAGAATCTGATTAGTTGTCAGGATTTTTTGGAACCTCGTGTGCCCCAACTGTAAGACGGGCCCCTGTCCCAAAGCAGGGGTGGGGGACCAGAGAGCCCGGAGCGCTCCACAGTTTTCTAGAGCCCACAGCACTGGAACGCATGGCCACACTCTGCAGTCTGGTGCTCCAGTAGGCGCCTGGAGTGTCTGTGAAGCCGGCGATGGCTCCAGAGCCTGGCAAGGCCGGCCTGATGTGTGGTCTGGCTTTGGAAGCCATCACTTATTCCTAGGCCAGCGCCCGACTCCTTACATCCTGATTGCTCGGGGGACAAGACAGGGAAAGAAGGGACCCCATGCTGTGGGGGGAAGGAGCCCCTGTATGACAGGCATGCGCACACTGAATTCCTCTTCACAGGAAGGCCAGAGCGGAGCTCGGCCAAGGTGCTATGTTTCCTTGGGGAGCCTCATTCGCTCCCCCACAGCTGAAAAGGCTTGCCTGATTGTCCCTAGTCACCTCACAACTGGCTCAGACAGCCACGGCTGGAACCCAGAGCTGCATATTTCAAATCTGTGTCCCCACTTCTCTTCGGGAGCCAAGCTGGCTTGGCTTTGAGAAGCCACCTGCGCAGGGTGTTGCTGTCCCCTTTCTGGCCCCGATTTCCTCATGGGTAAAAGAAAATTGCTCCTAAGCTGGCTATTAAACGGAGTGACGGATGAAAACGGGCTGGGTGGAAGAATCCTGGTGACCAGCACTTTCAAGGTGATGCCTGTGTGTTCCCCAGGAGCCCCCATTACGCCGCAATGGGTTGGTCCGAGCCTCTAACAGCTAGCGCTACGGTGGGCTGAGCCAACTGTGACCTTGGCTGCCACCATGCTGTGTCCCTTCTTGCCCACCAGGCCGGTCACTGACCCGCCCCTCTCTGCCTCCCCCTCCCGCCCCCCAGCGCCTGGACTTCGAGTCGCAGCAGGTCCACACGGTGGTACTGGAAGCCCTCAACAAGTTTGTGGACCCCCGCTTCGCCGACCTGGGCACATTCCGAGACCAGGCAATCGTGCGCGTGGCCGTGACCGACGTGGATGAGCCCCCCGAGTTCCGGCCACCCTCCGGCCTACTGGAGGTGCAGGAGGACGCGCAGGTGGGCTCCCTGGTCGGCGTGGTGACGGCGCGGGACCCCGACGCCGCCAACCGGCCCGTCCGGTGAGACCCCCCGCCCGGGGCCACGCCTGCTGCCTGCTGTCCTATCGTGCATCACCCCAACTGACCGAGGGCAGGGGGTGGGGGGCTACTGGGAGCCAGAGAGCCCAGGAAGCAGAGAGGGGACAGTTCTGGGCAAGACAGGGACCAAAATGGAGAGCCAGTGCCCAGAGTGCTCTGACCGCAGGCTGGAGAAGTCCCGCTTCCTCCTCTCACCAGCCAACCTCAGGTCTCACTGGACACCCCGACCTCCACGTTCAGGGGGAACTAAACCAAGCAAAACTGGCCCCTGTTTTCCTCCTCCTCCTGCTCCTCCTCCTCCTGCTCCTCCTCCTCCTCCTCCTCTTCTTCTTCTTTGGGGGGGGAGGGTTGTTTTGTTTTGTTTTTTCGAGACAGGGTTCTCTGTGTAGCCCTGGCTGTCCTGGAACTCACTCTGTAGACCAGGCTGGCCTCGAACTCAGAAATCCGCCTGCCTCTGCCTCCCAAGTGCTGGGATTACAGGCTTGGCCCCTGTTTTCTTGAATCAGTCTTCCCATGGTGCTCCTCTGCCCTTCACTAGGTCATGTGTCCCCCTCAACCCCACCTACTAGTCTCTACCTTAAAATGGAGCCAGACTGTGGTCACAGCCCCGCCCACACCAGCATTTGACCAGGCTAACCCTCCCTGCCTCCATACTCACAGAAGACATCCTGGTCTTGCTCCAGTGTGGAGCGCAGGTCTGGCCTCCTCAGCCTCTCGCCCTCCTCATAGATTCGGGATGAACATCACCTTGACCCCCCCCAACAGGAACCGAAACTTCCCAGAGACCCCCAGGCCTTCTCCGTGTGCTCCCCTCCCCGCCTTTACAGGTCGAGTTTCTCTCAGCTCCCTGTCAGGGTCGACACTGCTGCTACTGCTGCTGCTGCTGCTGCTGCTGCCGCCACCGCCCCAGGGCGCAGGTCCTCAAATCTCTGTCCTCTCCTTCCTTTTGCTCAACAGTGTCCCTCTTCAAAGGGCCCCTCCCCGAATGCCTACCCCAGCTTCCCCTGCCCCTCCCTCCCTCCCTCTCCTCCCCTACACTACCCACTTCCCAACCGGTTCTGATTTCCTAGTGTCCCAGATTGCAGCCATGTTTGCTCCCCTTCCCCCAACCCGTGCCCTGAGTGTGGGGAGGGGTGCAGAGGCTCACAGGCCCAGCGACCCCACCACACTCCCTGAATGGCTACAGAGTAACGGGGACCTGGGACAAGACTGAGAAAGGATACAGAGAGACCAGCAGTGGCAGAGAGGGACCAGGTGAAGAGCCTGGGAAGACAGAAGGCTGAGGAGCCTGTCAGGCAGCTCAGGAAAGAGGAATCCTAGAGAGGCAGGGGAGTCCAATGGTCAGAGGCAGAGCTGGATAAGGCAGAGGCAGGGCAGAGATGCCGGAGGCGGCTGTCCCTGGAGGGACTTGTGAACTGCAGGCTTTTAGGGAGGCCTTGGTTCAAAAACTCAGATAGAAGGAGAGATAAGACCAGTTGCGGCAGAAAGGGACACAGAGAGGGCCAGGTGGCTTCTGGCTTCTTCCCCATCCTCCCCGCTACAGTGAGTGGGCGTGGGCTGAGCTCTGCAGGGCAGGATTGCATCTTGTGGTTCTGAGGGATGACAGTCCTCTATCTTCACAGGCCTCTTAGAACCATGCCAGGCCCGGCCTAGACAACCTCACATACCAGCCTCAGCCTATGACACGCAAAGATCCCATCTCACTTAGCTACCACAGTCTGTCAGACTGAGAGAATCTGGGAAGAATTCTTGGAGCTGGCAGGAATGGGCCTGAGCTGGCTCCTGGGTCTGGTCAGGGGCTGGGCGCTCTAGTGGAGGGGCATTTGTGCAGATGTCAGGAGCCTGTGGCCGTAGCTCACGGAGAGAAGTAAGGCACCAGGGCCCCTGCTCATCCTCCAAGCAGAAGCCCAGGGTACGGCCACAGCCACTTCCTTACCTGCCACCAGGCCCAGTCTTTCAAGGCTGCTTGGCCTCTGGCTGGCCCCGGCCTTCTTCAGAAAGGGCAGTGTCACCCCTGTTTGTCAGAAAACAGGAGACCAGAGCAGGCCAGCTTCTGTAAGCATAACAGGGGGGCAGGACGAGGGGGCGGTCAGTCAGGTCAGTGCTCCCTCCTCTCTGCTTTGCTCTCCGTCCTCCTCCTCCTCCTCCTCCTCCTCCTCCTCCATTCCCTCTCTTTCATCCCCGCTGAAAGGACAGACTTTGAAACCGGCGTCTCGCCCTCCTTCATCTCCCTGTGCTGGGCCCCTTCTCTGGTGCTCCTCAGATGTGGAAGAGCCCGCAGGGAGCTTGAGACAGGTCCAATTTAGCACGGCAAACATTCACCCGGCTTCCTCGGCACAGCTCAGAGCCAGACCTGGGGACTCAGCCAAGGGCAGCTCCAGGGCAGAGTTCCCTGACTGTGGAACAAGGTCAGGGCTAGACTGTGTGCAGCACAGAAGGGTCTTCAGGCCACCAAAGAGTCGCTGTTGCATGTGCTAAGACGGGATCCCGCCCACATTAACAGTTATTAAGTACTGACAGAGGCTGTGAAGAAGCTTTGGGGTTTCAGGGGTCACTTGGCATTGAGTGGGCAGGCTCCTGGGGGGTGCAGTTTGAGATGTGGGGATGGCATTCCAAGAACAGAAAGGGCAAGGGTCCCGAGGAGAGCAGACAGAACGCCTCTGTGACTGGAGAAAGGAAATGGGTCCTGGGAAAGCATCTGGTGCAATGCGCTGGCTGTGGTTCAAAGGAGGGACCTGTCGGGGAGTGGGGGTGGAGGGCCTGGTCACAGAACCAGGGTGGGGTCAAGGATGCTCAAGTCTTTGCTGTTCCAGCTTCAGCACACTGTCTCACACACACACACACACACACACCACACATCACACCACATACACACACACACTACTCACACACCCCCCACACACCCCACACACACATACACACACACACAACACAACACACAACACACACATCACACACCACACACCATACCACACACACATACCACACACCACACCACAACACATACCACACACCACACCACACACACCACACACACACACATACACACACACACCACATCACACCACACACACACACACATACCACACCACATACATCATACCACATACACACACACACACCACAACACACACACAACACACATACACACAACACAACACACCACACAACACACACATCACACACCACACACACACCATACCACACACACATACCACACACACCACACACACCACACACACACCACACACACCACACACACACACCACACACACCACACACACACATACCACACCACACACACACCATGCCACACACACCACACACCCCACTCCCACACATACCATATCACACACACCACACACATACACCATATCACACCACACACAACACACACCAAACTACACACATCACACCACACACACACACTACACACCACACACACACCCCCACCACACACACACACCACTCCCAGTCACACCACAAGCATACACTCCTGCACACAGCTCAGACAGGACACACGACGCTGTGCATGCACAGGAGGTGGACCAGCTTCCTTGCCTGACAGGCAGTTCTCACCACACGGGGACCCTCCCACTCCCTCGCTCACTGGCTCGCACTGCTGGACCCAGCCAGCCAGGGCTGAGGCCTACAAAGGGGCGGGGCTCTCCAGGATTGCTTTTAGCTGAGCACCTAGGGTCTTATTTTTCCCCTCTCGCGTGCAGATGCCTGCCAGGGTCAGGACAGGGCCAAGGAGATTGGCACTCCATCCACTGGGGCTTTCTTTGGTTAGTTCTGCGAGCCCCAAAGAATTCTGGGTCTAGAGTCCCAGCTCTGGGTGGGTGCAGAGTCTAAGTCTACAGCAGAGGACCTGCCCCGCCCCCCCCCAGGGGAGAGGAGTGCGGGTGAACCACACTCACCTTAGCGTAAAGAAAGGCAGGCCCCGCTGGAGAAGATGTGCTCAACGGTGGGACTCATAGCCTGGCAAGAAGAATCGTGCCCGGTGCGTGCGTGACGCAGCCTTCATCGGCCGTGCTCAGCTGAGTGTACCCTGGCCGCCTCAGCACTCTCGTCTGCAAAGTGGGGTGATGACGGCAGCTTATGGGATGCCTGGCAGGGTCCTGTTCTCTTACAACCCTGAGTAACTCAGGCAAGGCTTTTGCTGACGCTAAGGTCACAAAGGGCAGAGCAGGGCACGGCTGGAAGTGTCATCCCAGAAGTGTCCGACGCATGCCAGGGAGGAGGGTCAGCTGGAGTCTGAACTTGCAGATCAGCATCCCTGGCTAGCCAGGGGCAATGAAGACAGAGCACTCGGCTATCCAGAGCAGGAAGCAGGGATGGCTGGGGGGCAGGGAGTGGGGGCGGGGAGAAAGTCCAAGAGAAAACCACAGGATGTGTGATGTGTGGTTGTGCACGCCAGCAAGGTGAGCTCAGGTTTAGACTTTGTCACAAGAGAGTAAGGTAAAGAGGGCAGAGGAGGACATTCAAACACTTTTAAAAATCCACCCTGGGGCTGGAGAGATGGCTCCGTGGTTAAGAGCACTCTGGTTGCTCCTCCAGAGGACCTGGATTCAATTCCCAGCCACCACACGGCTCACACCTGTCTGGGACTCCGGTTCCACCCTCACAGAGACATTCATGCAGACAAAACACCAATGCACATGAAATAAAAATAAAATTAAGGGGAAAAAAATCCACTCTGCCTGTGGCGCATCCCTCTACAGTTTGCCACATGCCTTCACCCCGCCCCTAACAGCGAACAGGAAATCACCTCCCCCAAGTCCACCCAGTCCACACCAGGGTGCCAGGTGGCTCTGAATTCCAGTATAAACAGACTAAAGAGGAGGAAGGACTGGCTCAAGGCCACACCCGGCACACAAGTGACAGGAAAGGCAAACACAGTAGCTCAGACCTGTGCAGGTCCCATTATCTCCGTGGAAGAGAAGGGAAACCGAAATCCAAAGAGAGTTTGATCATGTAACCAGCCCAGGCTTCTCCAGAGGCCACCTTTCAAGGCTCTGAATCCTGTAGCCAATGCTTCCCTGGCCTCAGTTTCCCTTTCTGGGTTTGAGGGCGGGGAGGGGCGGAGGGGGGAGGGAAGAGCAGAGGCAAGGGCTTCTTCCCTCCCTCCCTGACTGCTTTCTCCCGGCTGCACAATGCGCCTTTGCCTGCATGCCAGGCCTTTGTCTGTGCGTAGCCACGGCACCCCCGCCTGTGTTATCAGTGTGGGAAGTGGCGGCGGGCGCTGGCGGGGCCTCTCTGGGCCTCCGCCGCCTGAGACATGTGTTGGACACGGGCCTTTCAGGCCTGGAGCTGAAGCACAAAGGCCTGGGAAGAAGGCGGAACAAAGGGCTTTTTCACGCGGCAACTGAAAAGCCGCAGATTAGCAAAAGCGCTGTGCAGGCTGGAGGAGAAGGGCCAGCCTCAGACCCTCCCAGGCCAAGCTCGCTGCCCTGGGTCTGGGGTCCACGTGGCTCCAGACGCATTCTCAGACGCCTCTGCTTTCTCCCCTGCTCAAAATTCTCACAACCTGAACTCCTGCTCCTAAATACCTCTCCCCACCTCCAGCTCAGCCATCTTATAACCTTTTCTTTGCCCTGAACAGGCTCTGCCACCCCAGATGCCCTTTCAGTCCCCCTCTCATCATGAAGCCGTTTTAGGAAATCTGAGGTCTCCGTTTTAGGAAAGTGACTCTGTCCCAGGAGTATGGCCCTTCACCCCTTTCCACAGCTGCAGAGTACAAGTTCAGAGCCCCATTGACCATCCAAGGAAACTAAGACTCAGGATGGCTGACCCTCCCCTGCCCCGGCCCCGGTCCCGGTCCCAGCCCCAGCAACGGCCATCCAGCTGGCACAGCTCCAGGGGACACTAAGCCAGGTCGCTTTCCTGCCTCTATGTCTCCAGGGTTTGGTCCCTCTCTCGGAGTAGGGTGGATGAGGGAGATTGTGGGCACAGGCTCCTGGCACGGGGCGGGCACGTCTGATCTCATCAGCCCAACCCTGTCCCCCACTCAGGTACGCCATTGACCGAGACTCGGATTTGGAGCAGATCTTCGACATCGATGCGGACACTGGCGCCATCGTGACTGGCAAGGGGCTGGACCGTGAAACCGCTGGCTGGCACAACATTACCGTGCTGGCCATGGAAGCAGGTGAGTTGGGTCACGTGGGGAAAGGAGCCCAAATGAATAGGCGGGGCTAATCGTGGCTGGGCCAGAGCAAAGGCTGAACTGCCAGTCAAGACACATGGGGCGGGAGCAAGGGTTGAGGTGGGGCGAAGAATAAAAACCTAGGCAAAGAGCCCACCTGGGAGTAGGTGTGGCAAAACCCGGTCTCCAGGTCAGAAGATCGAGTGGGGCCCACAAGAAGGGCTAGCATAGAGACCAACCAAGCTCTGTTCTAGGGTCTCGCAAAGGGGAGGAGGTCCCTGCCCTTACAGGAGAGAACTGGGCCAGCCACAAGCTGAGGAAAAGTACATGTGAAAAGTACATGTGCTTAGTATGTCAGACCATGTGACATGATCCACAGGAACAGTAGACCGCGGAGACTAAGGGAGCTGGCAGTGTTTCTCTGGGGCAAATGTTACTCTGGGGTCTTTCCACAAAGACCAATCTCAGGACAATCAGGACACCGTGCATCTAGGTGGAGCAGTTCCGGCGGGAGGAACAGACTGTGCAAAGGCCCTGAGGTGGGTGGGTGGTAGTTGCTTAGTATGCTAGAGGAACTGCAGGAGGCCAAAATAGTTGGAGAGGGCAGAGTGGTCCACAGCTGGCAGGGAGGGGTTGGACTTCAAGTATGCTGAGTTCGGAATGGGGAGGGCTTCGAGCGAGCGGATGCTGTCTGGAATAGCTCGGGGAGTGGGGGTGGAGCTTGATCAGAAGCAGCAGTGTTGGGGGAGGGGAGGGGTGATGGCCCAGGCTAGACCAGGAAGAGAGGGAGTGAGAAGCTGCCTTGTGGCAGAAGCGGAAGCTGCAGAGGCAGGGCCTGCGGATGGGCAGAGTGAGGGAGATGCTGATGGCGCACGGTCAGGAGCCTAAGGAGGCCAAAACACTAAAGGAATTTAGCTCTGCTTAGGAGTTTCCAGAGGTGACAGGCCAGCTTGGAGCCACCGGGTAGGTGGGGTCTGAGCTGGGAGAGGAAAGGAGGACCTTGAAATATGGGTTTTCATAAGTAAGGCTGTGGAAGTGGGGAGCGGAAGGAGGAGACTCACGCAGTACCTGGGCAGAGCCAACCAATGCCAGCCAAGTCTCTGCTTGCGCCTGCTCTCCAGTGGTGCCCCTCACCTCTGCAGGCCTTATCGCCAAGCAGTTAGGATGCGTCACGTCACGAGTGACTCCAGAGATCCTGTTGATCTCTGCGTCTCAGCCTCAGGGCGCTCAAGGCGACCCCGTGCCCTCCTGCTGGCCTGCCCCTCCTCCCCGTGCCCACCTGCTCTTCCTCCTCCCACTTCGGAGGCCCCGCTGGCCCTGTGGCAGGGCCGAGGAAGTCCCTAGGCTGAAGTTCCCTTAGTCTCTTTCAACTGCGGTTTAAAGGAAAACACAAAGCCGGCTCAGCCCTCAGCGCGGCGTCTGCGAGCCTTTGAATCCACTCCTCCTCCGCTTGGAAGAGAGAACAAAGGTGGCTAGAGAGGAAGTAGCGCTGGACTGGGTGGGGGGAGAGTTCCTCCACCTTCTGAGCCTCCCTTGCCAGCTCCAAGGCGGCTGCCACAGAGGCTCTGTCTGTGGCAGGCGGGACAGAGAAGGGCATAGCCTGGCTGCCAGGCACAGGTGCCTGTAGATCGTCCTCCCCTGGCCATCCGCTAGCAAGTCCTTTCTTGGGTTAAGCACAATGCTCTCACCTGCAGGTACCTCCTACACACATCTGGCGCCTGGGCCTGCGTGGTCTCCCTCTCTCTCTCTCTCTGCTCTCGGGGACTTATTACATCTCAACCCTCTGATGACAGGGACGGGAGTGAGACTAAGGGGACAGGTGGCTACAGTCTGGCTTCGGCCACAGTGCCCGCCCGCTCCTCACCTCGGTTCTTCCTTTTCTCGGTGCAGAGCAATCAGCCGGTGTTAGACAATCTTCATTTAGTGTTCCCCTGACTAGAGAAGGACTGGCTCCTTCCACCCCCACGGAAGGCCAGTCCCTTTACGTGATGAGGTCCCTGGGTCTCCATGTCTAAGGAGTTGCTTCTACAGAGGCCCCCATATGTAGATGAGGAAACAGATTCAGACCAGGTCTCTTCCCTTCCTGGCTTGTCCTACTCCAGAGCTTAACTCTCCCAGTGTTGTGCCCTGGTCACATTTTCTAGGACCAGGGCTGGGGAGATGGCTTAGTGTACAAGGAGCTTTCCAAGTTCAGGTTCCCAGCAGATTCTACATAAAAGGCATAATCCCAGCACCAGGAGGTGGAGACCAGCAATTCCCGGTGCTACAGAGCTCCTGGCCAGCCAACCTAGATGAACTGGCAAATCCTAGGTTCCATGAGAGACCCTGTGTCGAAAGGGAAGGGTCAACGAGATGGCTCAGAGAGTGAGGCACTTGCCTTAAAGAGTGACAACCTGAGTTCAGTCCCTGGGACACACATGGAAGAAGGTGAGAACCAACTCCTGCAAATTGTCCCCTGACCACATTTGGGCACCATGGTGTATATGTGCCCCTACACACACACACACACACACACACACACACTAAAAAGTGACATAGGAGGTTAGAGCGGTGGCTCAGTGGGAAGAGTTCTTGCAAAAGCGAGAACCAGATTTCAAATCTCCCGCACCCACTTAAGTGTCAGGTGGAGGTGGTGGCCCACCTGTAACCCCAGTTGCTCATGATTAATTAATTAATTAAGAGAGAGGAAACCTCCAGAAGGAGTGTCCAGCTAGGCTAGCCAAACTGGCAAAGCTGAGTTAGAGTGAGAGACCTGGCCTTAACATATAAACAGAGAGTCGTAGAGAAGACAGTGACGTCAATCTCTGACAAAACATATGTGTGCATGCACACACACACATATACTCAGAAATACACACATGCACATACATACATACAAACACACACAAACACATACAAACTCACAAACATACACATGCATATGCACACACACTCCCACACAAACACACAAACTCATAATCACACAAACTCACAAACACACACACACTCACAAATGCTCACATGTACATACACACAAACACACACACAAACTCACAAACACACACACTCACACATTCACAAATGCACACCTGCACAAACATACAAATGCACACACACACTCCCACACAAATTCATAAACACACACACAAACACACACACACACTCACACTCACAAATACACACACACACTGTCTCACACACAGACACACGAATACACACAATCTGTGTCAGATAACCCCGACTCACACCACCTTCAAGCCATCTCTAATGAAGAGTTTGCAGATCTGCTTCACAAATGAGAAAACTGAGACCCAAATCACAGAAGAAATCCTGCAAACCCAGGTGACCCCATCCTTCACACCGGAAGTCTGCCTGAGCCCAGGTGCAGACCCCCCATTGGCTCCGCCCTCAGACCCTGTGTCCTCCTGCTGAGGAGTCCTCATGGCTCCCTCAGAAGCAGCCAGGGATGAGCAAGGGGTCACACAGCCCTACCTGCTTCCAAGCAGAACAAACAAGAGGTGACAAGGATCAGAGGGGAAATATTTATACACGCTGCAGCGCTCTGCGAGCCCCTAGGAGGATGTCGCCCTCAGCCAGAGCAGCCGCCTGTCACGCCGGATTACCTCAAAGGCTTGGGCCCACTTAGTATGCCGGCTCCTCTCTCCCGAACCTCTGAGTCATCCATCCTACCCATGCAGACGCGCCTTCCACTGACATTATCTTTAACGTTTTGTAATCATGAAATATTAATGACCAATATTGAATTTAAAGTACAATTTGTGTCTGGATCCTTCGGTGGAAAGGGCAGTTGTAAAGGGATAGTCCTGGGGGGAGGGGGAGCTTGGAGAGCCATGGATGGAGTAGAGGGGTTACCTGTGAGGGTACAGGCGGCAGGCGCCGCCAGGGTCGTCAGTTCACAGCTGACCAGCGAGAAGTGTCTGAGTGGCTATGACAGGGAGTTCCTAGGTCTGTTGGAAGCAGCCCACAGGGTCACACCTGTATTCGGGAGCATGGGACAAGGAGAAAGGGTCCCTTTGTGTGGTCCAGGCTCTGTGAGCTGCCATCTCGCTCCTTAGCCTGTCTTGTCTTCCCTTCTTTAAGTTAGCTCTAACTCCTCACCCTGTTGGAGGGCAAGAGGGACAGAAACACCAGGCCGCAGACATAGCAAACAGACCTCTGTTATTCAAAGGCATTGGTCAGTGTCACGTATAAAACAAAAATCCCCTGAGTTCGGTAATCACATTTGTCTGGTTCCAGTAACGTGCCTGACAGATACGTAGCAGGTATTATTAACAGCCACGGAAGCAATCTGAGGCAGGGGGATGTCAGAGATTGTGGCCCAGTTCCATCATACTCCATTTCACACAAGTCAAAGGAGGAGTGATTGACTTCCCAATTGATTCTCTCTGTCCTGTGCTCCTTGGAGCACTGTGGAGGGAGCACAGTAGCTGGGGAAGGAACAGGTTGGGAGGAGAGGTCATAGTAGGTAGTGCTCCAAGGCTTCCTCCAAGAGGTCCTCCCTGTGTCCTCCCAGCCAGGGGTTGCTTGTCTAATACCTCATGGGGATCTTTTGATGAACAAGTTGGGCAGTGGCTTCCCTGAATTCCCAGAAGGAGAGGGGAGAGGGCAGGGAGGAGAGCAGAGGAGAGGGCAGGGGGGAGAGGGCAGGGGAGAGGGAGGAGAGAGGGCAGGGGAGAGAGTAGGGGAGAGGGAGGGGAGAGGGAAGTGGAGAGGGAGGGGAGAGGGAAGTGGAGAGGGCAGGGGAGAGGAAGGGGAGAGGGGAGGGGAGGGAGGAGGGAAGAGGGCAGGGGAGAGGGCAGGGGAGCCTAGAGTGAAATCTGGGGGCTTTAGGAGAGACTGGCTTGCCTCTGAGGGACAGAAAAGGGGATTCCAAGGTGTGTCTCTGGGAAAGGAAGTTTTGTTTGTTTGTTTGCTTTTGTTTTTTAAAGATTTATTTGTTATGTATACAGGGTTCTGCCTGCATGTATGACTGCCAGCCAGAAGGGGCGCCAGATCCCCTTACAGCCGGTTCTGAGCCACCATGTGGTTGCTGGGAATTGAACTCAGGACCTCTGGAAGAACATCCAGCCCTCTTAAACTCTGAGCCGTCCCTCCAGCCTGAGAAAGGGTTTTCAAAGGGCTGGGATTTTATCTTCTTGTGAGCCAAAGCTGGGAGGCTTAGAGACCCCTCTGAGAACAGAGAGATGACTACGGCTAGAGCAAGAGCTGAGGAGGGCCTGCAGACGTTCGCTAGCCTGCACCCGAAGGGTCTTGAGTGTCCTCTGAGGAGCTGGAAGCTGGGGTGATTGGGAGCTAGCTCGGGCCTTCAGGCAGACGAGTGCTGTGATCAGATGTGGGGTGATTTCCTGGGCCTGCAGGAGGGTGGACAGAACAGACTGGAGATAGCAAGATAGCTCGTGCTGACTCCATGTGGGGTGTCAAGCCAGGGCCGGAGGGCGTGGATGCCAGGCAGACCATCCGGGAATAGACTCAGGGAAAGGCTGCTTTGAGAGACACTGACTCCCTCTCCTCAGAGGTGTGTAAACCATGACTGAGCCCTTGCGTGCTGAGTGATACCTTCAGAAGTCTTAGCACTTGGCAGATACCAACAGGGCCAGAGGTTGTGATGTCTACAGAGTCTCAGTGGGATACCCCCTCTCTGCCCCGAGGGAAGGAAACTTTTCCGAGGCTCCAGACCCTGGAGATATTGTGTTCAAAGCTCCCTTTCACCCGAAGTCTGTCCAGTCTTGGAGGAGCCAAGACCACAACAAAGGCCAAACCCATTCTCCACACACAAGCGCCAAGCAGATCACAAAAGTCCTTGAGAGGGACAGAGAAGGTACCGAGGCCCGTCTTCCCACAAACAGGGCATGGGGACAGGGCAAGAAGTGTCAGGAGGCCTCTCGGGGCTCCCCGCACCCTTAGCTCCATCTGTCCTGCTCCCCACCCTCCTCCTCCCACGCCTGCCTGGGCTGTGGGTAATTGGGAAGATCAATCTTCCTGCCCAGCTGGCTCGCTCTAATCAGAGCCTAGGGTTGGGATGCAATCTAATTCCCTGGGGAGGAGGGAGGAGGGTGGAGCTGAGCTGGGGGCTCTCAGGGAAAGGGTCCCCACACCCCACTCCCCTGCCTACCACAGTAAGCGGGTTCTTCTGGCTTGCTCCCCCCTCTGCTCTCAAAGCCCCACCTCACTCCTCTCTGGGCTCCTCTTTGTCTGTGACTCCCAAGGAGAGCATCCACACTCGCTGCTGATTTCGCTGACACCATATTGGTTTCCCCTGCTCCTGTCATGGGTCTTTGGAGAGGTGCAGCCACATCATTCCCCCAGGGCCCTTCTCAGAGTCTGTCCTTAACACAGGGCAGAGGCATGCATGCTACAGACAGGGAACGTCCCTCACTGCACAATTTTATTAAGCACCTACTATACACCGTAAGTACAGTGTTCACCACTACTTCTCCTTACACAGGGCATGAATAAGACCAACAAAAATAAGATGTGGGCTCTGGAAAACACTTGCTTTGCGAGCACAAAGGCCCGAGTCCCTGGAAGCCATATAAAAGTGCTAGGCATGATGGGAAATCCTGTAATATCAGAGCTGAGGAGGAAAAGCCGGGAATCCTTGGGATTCCCTGACTAACTGGCAAAGCCCAGCAGCCATCACGCCCCGCTGAGAGACCCCCGCCTCAAAGGAGGAGGTAAAGGACTTCCCTGAGAATGAAACCTCAGGGTGTTCTTTGGCCTCCATGTAAACATTCGCGCGCGCGCACACACACACACATGCACACATGCATGCACACACACACACATTTAAAAAAAACAATACAAGGTACCAGGGAAAAGCACGACAGCATGTAACACAGGAAAGCCATGTGTGTGTGGTGGTGAGGGAACCATTATTAAAGAGCAAGCCATCAGGAAGGAGCTGAAGGGCAGACCCAAGGCAGAGGGAGGAAGGAAGAATGGAAGGGGCCAAGGCTGAGGAGGGGCTGGCCACCTAACCCAAGCTATGAGATCTTGTGGGAGAAAGTACGGGACTTGGGCTGAGCGCAATCCCGGAGAGCTGCCTGGAGGAGGCAGGCCTTGCAGAGTTCTGGCAGCTGAGGTGTCAACTCAGTTAGAAATGCTCCCTTTCAAGCCGAGCTCCCTTCTCCTGGCCCTGCTCCATCCGCTGCTCCAGTGAGAGCTGGGAAAGCCGCCTCACCTCTCGGAGACTCTTTTCTCATCCCCAAAGCAGCCATGGGTTCCTCCTGCATCCCACAGTTGACAGGATGATGTGGAGAGGCACAGACCTTGATGGTGGCTTGATACGTGTCTAGTGCCTTTCTTTGGGGGAAGGTAGCGCATTCCTTCTGGTCTCTAGGTCATGCCCCATGACCTCTCCCCTTCCCATGGACCCCACCCACCTCTGCTTCCTGCTCAATTGTGTCTAGATCGCCTGAGAGTGACCCTACCGGAAGCTGGGGTCTTCCTTGGAAGAGATCTGAGGCGCCCCCACACTCTGACCCCAGGGCCTTTGTGCATGCCCAGCCTTTTCCCCAGAGCAATCTTCCCCCACTCATCTCCTTCCTCTGGCTATTTCCCAGTCAGATCTGCGAGAACTGTCACTTGTTTCATGGAAAAGGTCCCCGCACCCACCAGGGCAGGTCTCTCCGCTCCTGAACCTTTCAATTCTTCTTCCACAGTCTGGAGGGCTGTCTGTCTCTACCTCTAGTCCAAAGGGCCATGTTGTTCTTGTTCATCCCTGTGTCCTTGGTATGAAGGAGACTCCCATTCCACAGTCGTCAGCAAAAAACCACAAGCCTCTGTTCCAAAATGTCCAATCTCACCCCAGCCTCTGCGCTCAGGGAACCTCCGGGCAGCAGGAGCTGAGAGCCCAGCCCCGTAGAACTCCATGCTCTATGAGCCCAGAGCCTTCCTTCCCAGCCTCTTGCGACCCCTGGGGCTCCACCTGCCACCTCCCCAGATGCTCAGCGAGCCAACAGACGAAGGAAGCACCAGGCCAGAGCACGTTTAATTTTAATTTAGGAGTCGGTTAGGGCTGCAGGCCTGCTCAGCTCCGAGCTGTCAATCAGCCTTCCTCAAGGCTGCATCAATTAGTTTAAAAATATTGAATGTAATTTTGCCTGACACAATATATTGCAGCTACTGCAAAATATAATTTATTTTAGAAGAAGAAATAATTAAACTAATTTGCATGTCAGTCAGATGAACTGAGATGGCAAAAGGGGGAGGGCCGGAGGGGGAGACCTGGCCTCTGGAGGGGCACCTGCCGCCACCGGGCACTGGGTGAGGTCTCCTGTGCCCGGAGTCTGTGCAGCTGCCACTGTATTGACAAAAGCCCGAGCAGCAGGAGGGCCAGGCATTGTGTCTGGGCCACACACTTAGAGTTCAGAGGCTCAGGGACAACTCCAGGGATGCCCCTGCCCCTGCCCCTGCCCCTCCCCTCAGTTTCCCATCCACAAAATAGGTTTGACATCACCTTTTTCATGAGCTGTGCGGAGACCCATGGGAGGTCATAGACAGGAGAGAATGCTGGAAACTGGACAGGGGTCAAGGTTCAACGCTGCTGGGTGCTTGGTGCTGTGACAGACCCCTGGAAGATGCTAGAGGTGGGTCTCACTGCCACACACAACCCAACCGGGCAGGACTGGAGGGAACCCGAGGCCAGCCATTCACCCCAAGGCAATGTTTGTAAGCTGGGTAGGTGACGAGTCTTCCTGGGCAAGGTCAGTCTTCAGCGCTGGTATTTGTTTAAGGCTTCCCAGGTGACTTTCTGGGGATGAGAAGCATTGCCTAATGTTGAGGGCACAGGGGCCAGTCAGGAGCATCGGTCCTTCCAGGCCGGCCCCAAATCCTTGGGACGAACATGCAACCTGGGCAACTGCGAGGCACACCTCTGACGTCAGTGCCTCAGAGGTCCAGCTCTTAGATCTGAGACCCTTCCTCAAGCAAACGGACTCGGGGCTCTCCCAGGAAGTGACCCATGCGGGACATGTTGGAAGGGAAGCCAGACAGGCCCAGGTATGACACAGCAATGCTGTGACAACAGGGTCTCCCGGTAATAGAACATGGGCAGAGGGTGACTGCCCTTCATGAGAGGGCTGTCAAGTACCCAGGTCTTCTTCCCCACCTCTCCTCTAGCCCACACCCCTGCCACGGAGGCGGGCTGCCAGGGAGGATCCTTGGCCCTTCACTGGCCCCACGATCAGCTGAGAGACAGACACCTGCCTCTATCCCTCTCCTCCTGCCTCCCAGAAGCACCCCATCTGTCTGTGGAGGTTCTCTGGCACCGTGCTCTTAAAAATAACAGCTCACTCGGCATCCCCAGTCACGATTCCCCTCCCTCAGTCCCGGAAGAACCCCCTCTAACTGCTGAGGTGACAGATCTGGGTAAACTGAGGAGATAACGTGCCCTCTGCTGAGGGCAACTCCAGAGAGGGATCAGCAGTGCTGATGAAGGACTTCTTCCTCCTCCCCTTCCTCCTCTCGGTCCTCCCTCCCTCCCTCCCTCCCCTGGCTCCCTGCCCTTCCCACCTCCATCTCTATCAGCTGCAGCAGCTGCAGTCAGCATCCAGAGGCCTCTGAGTTCAGAGGAAGCAGCAGATGGGTCCACTTCCCTCCAAAAATGGGGTGCACAACTGCCTGGGAACTCCCAGACTGACCCCAAAATAGCTCCCTGTCAACCCAGCTGGAGACCACTGTCATCCAAGCACCTTCCTAAGAGTGGGGTGTCATTTCCTCTCCTGGGGGGTGCACCTGCAGGGAGGTGCAGGTAGACAAGGTCAGTCAGTAGTGAGCTTGCTAGCTGAGGTAAAGTGGCAAGGCATTCTGGGAGGGAAGCTAGGAGGACCAGTGGTCAGGAAACTGATCCAAGAGGCAGAGCCGGGGCAGCCAATTCTCTGGTGTCCGATTACTCAATTACTCGCTAGATACCTGTGTGCCAGTCTTCTGTGCTGGGTACGCGGTTGCAAGCACTTGAGAGATATTGATTCTTTTTTTTTTTTTTTTTTTTTTTTCAAGACAGGGTTTCTCTGTGTAGCCCTGGCTGTCCTGGAACTCACTCTGTAGACCAGGCTGGCCTCGAACTTAGAAATCCGCCTGCCTCTGCCTCCCAAGTGCTGGGATTACAGGCGTGCGCCACCACCGCCTGGCGAGACATTGATTCTTAACCAATCTGTTCTGTAAGCGAGCGAGAAACCAAAGCTCAGAGCAGCCACTCAGCTGAGAACACAGAGCTGCTCTGTGGCAGAGCTGGGCTCCGTCTTAGCTGCCTTTTCATGTCCAGAATTTTCCAGGGATAGAAACTGAAACCAGGGTCTTGTCCGAGCCCAAGTTCTAGGTTAGGGTTGGTTTTAGCCATACCGGAAATCCAGTCCTCTTCGCACTCCCTCCATTTGCCTGACTGTGAGTGGCAAGCTATCCTAGGCCTTATGCTGGAGACCGGAGCTGAGTAAAGACAGGGCTGTGAGCTTATGGGCGTCCTGCTTTGCTGGCGAGATTTGCCTTCTCTCAGGCCCATCTGGCCCTTCAAGGATTAGGTGTGCAGAGAGCAGTAGTTTGGGGGTTCAGTCGTCAGCTGACCTATGCTCTTACACACACCCACATATTTTAGTTTCTCCTTTGCAGCGTGGGAGCACGGATTGTAGTAATCCACAGGACACACAGGATCCACAGGGCAGCTGAATGTTGGAAGTGTGTGCTCCGGGAGCATTCGATAACCTCTAGGGACGGGGCAGACAGTGATGGAGGTGACACAGTGGTGGAGGCAGGGGTTTATCGGAACGTACCACTGGCGATTGTGGTGACAGTAGTGATAACTGGCTAGTCGTGGCAGTGGTGCAAGTGTTGAAAGAGCTTAGGATTGGGAAGGGGTGGGAGGGAGGACAGGGGAAGAGAAGGGGGCTTACGGGACTTTCGGGGAGTGGGGGGGGCTAGAAAAGGGGAAATCATTTGAAATGTAAATAAATTATATCAAATAAAAAAAAAAGACAAAAAAAAAAAAAAAAAAAAAAAAAAAAAAAAAAAGAAAGAGCTTAGGATATTGGTGGTGGCGGTGGAGGGGCGGTGGCCAAGAGGGATGGGGGATGATGAGGGTGGAGCTAACAGAGGTGGTGATGGTGACCTACGGGGATGATGGTAGCCGTGGGGAGGGTGCTTCTGCGCATTACATACTAGGGTTAGGGAGGACAGTATTGCTGGTCATCATGGCGATGGCTTAGTAGCAGTAATGATGCAGTGATGGTGACGGCAGTAAAAATTGTAACGATGCAGATTGTTGATGGTGCTCCCGGTAGTGATGCTGTTGGTGATGGTGCTGTGTAGGATATTGGTGATGGGTAGGGTGTTGGTGATGGTGCTGGTGCTGGCAGTGGGTGAGATGATGGTGATGGTTGGGGTGATGGTGATTGGTGGGTGTTGGTGATGGTGTTGGTGACGGTAATGGGTAGGGTGTTGGTGTTGGTGATGGGGATGATGGGTGAGGTGTTGGTGATGGTGATAGGTGGGTGTTAATGATGGTAATGGTGTTGGTGCTAGTGGTAGGTGGGGTGATGGTGTTTGTTATGGTGATGGATGGGGTTTTGGTGAGGGTGATGGTGATGGTGTTGGTGATGGTGTTGGTAATGGTGATGGTGCTGATGATGGTGATGATGGATGGGGCGTTGGTAATGGTGTTGGTCATGATGGGTAGGGTTTTGGTGATGGTGATGGCATTGGTAATGGTGATGATGATGATGGATGGAGTGTTGGTAACGGTGTTGGTGATGATGATGGGTGGGGCTTTGGTGACAGTGATGGTGATGGCATTGGTGATGGTGATGGTGATAGTGATGATGGTGGAGTGTTGGTAACAGTGTTGGTGATGGCATTGGTGCTGGTGCTGGTTCTGGTGCTGGTGATGATGGATGGGGTGTTGGTAATGGTGTTGGTGATGGTGATGGGTAGTACTGTTGTGATGGGTATAACCAAGGAGGTTATGGTGGCCCTGGCAATGCAGTTGGTGCTAATATTAATGCTGAAGATGGGGGTAGTTGATCTGGTGAAGACTGTGATGGAGATGGAGAGAATCATGATGGCAGAGCTGGAGCTGCAGGAGTGCAGGTAGTCATGGAAGAGAGGGTGGAGATGGACATGGGGGAGAAATAAATGAGATGGGATGGGAATGGTGGATATGGGGATGGCAGGGGGTGGAGGGGTTGGTGGATATGGGGATGGCAGAGGGTGGAGGGGTTTAGGAGGTTGTGTCCCCAGCCCTGGTCCTTGTGCCCATGTGGATAACCCAGTGTCTGTCGGTGTGGCCCCACTGGCTAATCTCCTAGCAGTAGGTAGGTCGCCTGGTCACTCCCTAAAGCTCTTACTCTCCTTCCCGCTCCTCCCACAGACAATCATGCTCAGCTATCTCGGGCATCCCTACGGATCCGAATCCTGGATGTGAATGACAATCCCCCAGAGCTGGCTACACCCTATGAGGCAGCTGTGTGTGAAGACGCCAAGCCAGGCCAGGTACCCACAGGCACTGGGGACCAGAGATGCTGTCACGAGAGAGCCCACCTACCACACATCATTGTGTACCCCGCTTCTCTCTACCCTACAGCTCATCCAAACCATCAGTGTGGTGGACAGAGACGAACCCCAGGGTGGCCACCGCTTCTATTTCCGCCTGGTACCAGAAGCACCCAGCAACCCTCATTTCTCTCTGCTGGACATCGAAGGTGAGCCCCCAGTGAGCCGCCATTCCCAGGGCGCGTGAGGCAGGGGGCTGGCTCATTGTCTTCCTCCTCTGCTCTCCGTGTAGGAACTAAGACTCCCAGAGAGCCAGAACTGGGTCTGATGTCACAGCACATGGCTGACTGACACCCAGCCACTGGTCAAGCCCTGAGGAACCAGGGCATGCGTTTTCAGACTGAGGGGACACATCCAAAGGGCAGGGAGTGGCAGTTGGAAGAATCCTAGAAGAGCATCCAGAGGAGCAGTTGGGTAAAGAGTGAAGAGTCCCCAAACCAAATGACAGAGGAAGGCAGACTTGTACACATACCCCACCTGGGTTCAAATGTATCCCCAACTCAAGTCCCTTGTGGCATCCTTACAGCCACAATGGAGAGAGGTTTTCCCCACTTTAGTTGTCTTAGAAGGAAAAGGCCTTCCCCAGAGTTCTGTAGGTTCTCCAGAGTCTATGCCTCCTGAACCAATTGGGTTCAGTTCGCATCTACACTTGGGAGTCTCATACCCACACTCATAGGGTACATGTGCACAGACACACACACAGACACACACACACACACACACACACACACACATCTCTGTATAATATAGATGGTCCTTGACTTATCCCACCCCTACAAAAGCAAATCGCCCGCCTGTCTGATCTGAGTAGTCCATGATACCCCACTGTTCCCCAAGGTCCCCAGGAAATCGACACTGGGACTTTAAAAACAGGGCTGAGGGAGGCAGGTGTCCATGGACAGGAGTGAAGACCTCAGGAGGCACCCCAGGCTCAGGGACAAACTCCCCGTGACTTCCTGACAACTATCTGTCCCTCTCTAACCCTGAGTTCCATTGTCTGAAAGAGAGGCTAATCCAGTAGTCAGGCACCCCAGAGGGAAGAGGGTTCCTGGGGTACACTGCAGACCTTAACCTCTCCCTTTCTACTTTTAGTTTCCTAAGCTCCATTGAGACATCCCTGTGTGGCGGGCTCTGCTCTGGGCCCTGGGAATTCAGTGACAGGAGGGAGAGAATCGTCACCCACGTGGGGTTCATATTCTATTGAAGCAATTCAAATCAATAATATATCCAGCATAACGAGTGGCCAGGGAGGAGGAACAATGTAGCCTTGTTCCTCAGAGCCTGGGCCCTCTCCTGCTCACTGTAGGCCTTTGGGCGCCAAGGGCAGTGCTGGCACCTTGTAGGTGTTCAGCAAAACCTGCAGCATGAAGCTGAAACTGAAAGGCATTCTGGGAGGGACCCCTGGAGGGATCCACAATGAGTAGGCAGTGAAATGGGGTGGGGAGATGTACCTGCCATGCAAGTATAAGGGCCCAAGTTCAAATCCCCAGCACCTGTGTAGGCCAGGCACAGTAGCATGTATCTGTCACAACCCTGCCAGCGGGAGGCACGGACAGAGGGGATCCTGGAGGCTTGCCACCGGCCAGCAGAGTCTAATCAGTGCGTTGCAGTCCAGCGAGACCCTGTCTCAAAACTTAAGGTGGAACACCATAGCGGAAGACACCTGATGTTGACCTCTGACCTCTCACACACAGACGAGTACACCGCACGTGTGTGCTCACACAAGCATACATTGCACGCACAGATACTCATGTGCACACAAATAAATAAAGACTAAAAGCACCCGGAGAGGGAACCAAGCAGATCAACCAGAGTGAGAACAGTCTGGTGGCAGAAACGTCAAGTTTCGAACAAACAGAAAACCGGATGGAAAGTAGATCAGTCAAGAGGCCAGGGGGGTGGGGGATCTTCTGGTCCTGGAACAGTTTCAGACTCTGCCCCGTCCACTGAGAGGGTCTCTCAGGCCAACATACCTGTAGTCCCAGGAGCCACATTAAGGGTCTTTACTGGCCAGTGCCTCTACTCTGACACTAGATTCCCAAAGGACAATGACTGATAGCAGCTAGACCTGGACCCCGGAGTCCCTGCTGTGCCTGCCGTTAGCCCCTCCCCTGAGGGTGGGGCACGGCTATGAGAAAGGCGAAGCCTGTGGGAGGAACCTAGGCTCAGAGCCAGAGCTATTTAAATCTTTTTGGAAGTAATTCAATAACCAATACAACTCATCCCACACATCCCTTGGCATCCTGAGCTGGTGCCGGGGATTTTATCAGTCCTCTTCTTGCCTCTCCAAGTTCAAGGGTCTCCCCAACTCCAGGGCCTGGGGTTCGACCCCCCTCCCCCACTATTTCTCCTAGTTTGGGCGCCTCCTGAGCTCCCTTCTGGAGTTACCCTGTAGTGTAAGCTTTGGTTGGGGAAAGGGTAGCCTTAGCCTGCTGAGGAGAAGCTACAGAGGGTCTTCCCTTCCACTCCTTAAGCCCCTTTCCTCCATGTGCCGACCCCCCCCCCCAGCACCTCCTCACCGTAAATATCTTAGGTGGCAAGCGGCTACCCCAACCCATCTGCTTCTTTGTACAAATGTGTAGCCAGTTTGGAAATGTGATTTATAAATATTGCCTTTGCAGTCAGGGATTGACGCTGATGGATGTCGGGCCAGATGGATAGATGCTGCTCCCGGGCGCGGGTCCCACAGAGAAGGGAGGGGCGGGCCGGGGGTGGTCAGTGGCTTCCCAGAGGAAAGCAACTGGATGGGATCAGGATGATACCCCGGGAATCCCCTTCCACTGGGTGGGCTGTGGCAGGGCTCTGAGCGTGTAGAACATCTGACTGCACAGTGCGAGACGGCAGCCCTGAGACACCATCTCTGTGTTGCTTGGCAAGTGGAGGCTGGGCCAGGGCCAGGCAACTCACTCCTCAAATCTGCCCACTTCTCTCTGCTGCTACTACTGCTGTTGTCTCACACAAAACACACCAGCGCTTCCGACCTGGAGTTCATGTCAATGCCTACATTTTCCTTTATAAGTGTCCTTGGCTACTGGACAGGTTCAAACCAGGACAGAAACCATGTCCATCTTATTCACACCCATGTCTCCAGGGGCTAGAATAATCCTGACACATAGACGGTGCTCAGTTCAGATTTGCGGGGGACTGAATGGATGATGTATCACCAGGTCACCTCTTGGTTTAGAGCCCACCAATCAATGGCCTCCTATCGCTTTTCAGAAAATCGTGCAAAGTTCCTTATAAAAACTGGCCCGCTAAACTCCCCAGGAGGGGCTTCTGTCTCCCTCCAGCTACAAGCTGTGTGCCCCACCTCAGCCGCGGCACATGGTCCTGCTTATCTCGTGGACTTGCCTTTCATTTCTCCCAAGAAACTTCCCCTGAGCTCCTGAGCAGCATCTGGCCCTGTAAATCTGTCTTCCGCACTGCCCTCCCCAGCTCCGGTGGTCTGTAATCCTAAACAGAGCCGTGGGCTCCTTCAATGTTGGTTCCTCACATTGGAATCTGAGCTCTGATCCGGGCAACAGCTGACTTAGCTCTCCATTGTCTCCCTCAGCAGCCAGCAGGCAGCAGCTAACGAAGAGCTTCCAAGGGAAGAGAGAGGAAGGGAGAGGCAGGGAGGGAGGGAGGGAGGGAAGGAAGGAATGGACTGGTGGATGGAGAGAGAGGGAGGGTAGATGAATGAGTGCAGGAAGGAGGACGCATGGATGGGTGGACAGGTAGCAATGAAGAGCGGATGGACAGATGGAATACAGAGGTTGGGTGTGTTAATGAGCAGTGGGTGGGTGAGTGCTGGAGGACAGACAGGTGACGAATGGGGGACAGGGAGTAGACAGAGGATAGCCGGATGGATGCTGCAAAGCTGAAAAATGGATGGGTACATAGATGCACAGATGGATGTTGGAGGGTGACATATGTGTGTATGAGTGGACGGATGATGGGAAGTCGATGGATGGGTGGATGACAGCTAGAGGATGGATGGACAGACGGATCCGTGGGTGAATGGTGGAAGGTGGATCAACAGAGCTTGGGTGGATGATGAAAAGCTGTGTGTCCATAAGAGCTAGAGACTGGATGGGGAGATAGATCTACAGGGGGCTGGTGGGGGGCTGGATGAATTGACAGATAAGTCTGTAGATGGGTGATAGTGGATAAACGAATCAATGAAAGGTGGGTGGGTAGACAGACAGACGGATAGTCGACAAAGAAACAAGTCGTTACTTTTTAAAGTCTGTGTGTATGCATGAGTGCATGCGCGTGCATGTGTGTATATGTGTGCATGTGTGTGTAAGTGTGTATGCATGTGTGTATGTGTGCATGTGTGCATGTGTGTGTGTGGGTATGCATGTGTGTATGCGTGCATGTGTGCATGTGTGTGTAAGTGTGTATGCATGTGTGTATGCGTGTATGTGCATGTGTGTATGTGAGTGTGTGTGTAAGTGTGTGCATGTGTGTATGTGTGCGTGTGTGTGTATGTGTATGTGTGTATGTGCATGTGAGTATGTGCATGTGGGTGTGTGCATGTGTACATGTGCACACATGCACACATGAGTGCAACTGTTGGTGGAGGCCAGAGGCATGAGATCCCCTGGAGCTGGAGTTACAGACAGTTGTGAGCCAATATGGGTGCCCGCCTCACCTGTCCTCTCCGAGAGCAATATATGTACTCCTGACACCTGAGCCATCTCTCCAGCCCCATACTCACTTGCGTAAAAGTTTTAAAAATTACATTTATTTATTTTGTGACTAGAAAGGGGTAGGGGATACACACTACACGGCATTTAGAGGTCATGGGATAACTTGTTTGAGTTCGTTCTCTCCGTCCACTATGTGGTTCCTAGGGATGGGGTTCAGGCCATCAGGCTCAGTGTGAGCCTCTTCGGCTGCCAATCACACAGGTCACTTCTTGCTGAGCCTCAGTTTCCACACACACACAGAGGGAGATCCTGCTCAAGCATGGATAGGAGAGCGAAATGTGGCGGTGAGTTTCGAATGCTCACGGGCTGATGTACAAGAAGCATCTAGTGGTGCTGATGCAGCCTCGCCCCTTCCCTTCACCCCCCCCCCTGCACTTGAGTCTTCTTTCTTCTCTGGCAGGAAGCAGTGTTTTCACAGCCTGGGCAGCCTCAACCTTTAACAGAAGGCCCCAGAAAACAAGCTAGAGCTTAAGGTGCTGACCTGCGTCTGCTGCTTAGCCCAAGAGCTGTGGTCCCTTCCAACTGTGTCTCTTGAGACTAGCATAGGGTCGGGCTCCAGCTGGCCGGCGATGGAGAAGCAGGCACCTTGCGTGGACCCCAGTCATCGCAGCAGGGCGTGGCAGCCATAAATCCCCCTGGGATAAACGCCCCCTTCCCAGGGAAGTGGAGGGAGGAGACCATGGAGCAGAGGTGATATCTAGGTGGAAGATGATGGTGAGGAATTTGCTCAGGCAAGAAGGCAGAGAGGGCATCTGAGATTGCGGGGACTCGCAGAAGCCAGGCAGAGACACCCAGACGGGGAGCAGGTGTGGGGTGCGGCACGTGGGAGCCCTGTTAAGCAGCATTTATGAGGTTCCACTGTGTGTTGGGAGCGATTCTATTCTGTCCTCTCTGTCTGTTTACTGCTGAACACTGTGAGGACTGAGGGGCTAGTGCTCCAGGCACACAGTGTGGCTAACATTTGCCTGGAAATGTTCAAATGTGTGTGCAGATGGGCTCAGTAAGACACTGAACCTCATGGCCCAGAGTCACATCTGATCTCCACTCATGTCCTCTGTGAGTCCAAGGCCATGGGTTAGTCTTTCCGAGGGTTGTTTCCCGGTCTTGTGTCCACAGTGAGGAAGACCGGAATTGGGAAACTGTGGGGAAGCAGGGAGTACTGACAGGGGGTAACAGGGGGGAGACGGGCCTCATCCTGGGCTGGGATTTCCTTACAAGCTAGCACCAGAAAGATCTCAGCTGGCCTCTCCACACGGGCACACATTTCCCTGAGCTTCCCCCACAAAGCTGGGAAGGGACTCTCAAGGTCTCAGGTAAGGACCCACACTGACAGCCAGGGTAAGGAGAGTTGGGTCTGGCAGACAGGCAGAGGAGCAGCCACAGAGATAGAGCATCTGCCCTGCGACTCTGAGCCCTTCAGACCCACACACAGGGCGGGACTAAGAGGTGCCCCTCACCCCCGGAAACGAGGGTCATTGCTTCCTGACTGATGTGGAGGACCTAAGAACAGGAGAGAAAGAGGATGCAATCTGTGCCTTAGCCTATCCTGCAAGAGCAGCGTTCCAGGTTTTGCCTGGTCTGCAGCAGGCCGAGGTTGAACAATAGCCACCACTGCGTAGCCTGCCCCTCTCCCTGACTGCCTATATAGAAAGGAGAACTTTGCATAGACGAGGCTTTGGGTCTCCTCCTATGGCCATGAAGACTGCATCCCTACCCAGGAAGCTCAGCTTCTTAGTGAGAGACCCCCTAAGCCCCAGAGCATGACTAACACGGAGGGCAGAAAGACCCCTCGGCCACAGGCACACGCCAGCCAGTGTTCTCAGCCACCTCCGACGACCTTGGATTTGTCAAGGGCCAGCAAACCCCAGCCGAGGACCACAGGGCTCCCTAGAGCAGAGTGTATTGGAAATGGGAGTAGAATATGGAACAAAGCAAGTTGTTGAGATCAATGGGGGAAAAAATTGGCATAGCCAAGGCCGGGACGTTGGTCCAGCAGGGGATGAAATCTGGGATTAGCCGGGGACAGCATCTTGGCACAGCTGGGAGTGAAAAGAATCTTAGGATTGCTGAAAAACACATTTAAGGCAGCTGGGGACCCAGTGCAGGGACGGCTGAGGACACCCGTGGGCTCTGTGAGCTACAGGATCTTCAGCAGCTGAGGCAGAAGTGGGGGCGATGAGGAGACAGGTGTGTGGATCCTTGGCAGTCTGGAGTGGGATCAGATTGTGGCCGGGCCAGGGTCTGACACTGTCCCTTCCTCCGGAGCAGATAACACAGCCGCGGTGCACACACAGCACGTGGGCTTCAACCGGCAAGAGCAGGATGTGTTCCTCCTGCCCATCCTTGTTGTGGACAGCGGGCCGCCCACACTGAGCAGCACGGGCACCCTCACCATCCGCATCTGCGGCTGTGACAGCTCCGGGACCATCCAGTCCTGCAACACCACTGCCTTTGTCATGGCTGCCTCCCTCAGCCCCGGAGCACTCATCGCTCTCTTGGTCTGTGTCCTCATCCTGGTCGGTGAGTCCAAGAGCCCCGCCCCCCTCATGACTGGACCTTGGCATCCTGTCTGGATAGAACGCACCCTTAGAAGGCACCCTGGGAGAGGAGCCCCAGTTTCTCCTACATAAGGATAGGCTGGCTAGATACATCCCTGACCTCTCCCTGCAGTTCCTGTGGGAAGTCTCTGAAGTGAGGATGGTGGCCTGCTTGGGACAGTTTTGTGCCCCCCCCACAGCCCAAGACTTCTTCTTCTTTTTTTTAAAGATTTATTTATTGTTATATGTAAGTACACTGTAGCTGTCTTCAGACACACCAGAGAAGGGTGTCAGACCTCTTTTACGGATGGTTGTGAGCCACCATGTGGTTGCTGGGATTTGAACTCAGGACCTTTGGAAGAACAGTCAGTGCTTTTAATCACTGAGCCATCTCTCCAGCCCCAGCCCAAGACTTCTGAGAGTTTTGTTGTTGTTGTTGTTGTTGGGTTTTTTTTTTTTTTTTTTTTTTTTTTTTTTTTTTTTTTTGGTTTTCCATGACAGGGTTTCTCTGTGTAGCCCTGGCTGTCCTGGAACTCACTCCATAGACCAGGCTGGCCTCGAACTCAGAAATCCACCTGCCTCTGCCTCCCAAGTGCTGGGATTAATGGTGTGCGCCACCACTGCCCAGTGAGACTTCTGAGAGTTTAAAGCCACGTGTATATATAGCCTGGGCTGGTGGCTCATTCCTGTAATCTCAGCACTTGGAAAGCTGAGGCAGAGGATTGCTGCACGTGAGAGGCTAGCCTGAGCTATGCAGTAAATTCCAGACCAACCTGGACTATAGAATGACACCCCTTATTAGTAAACAGAAATAAGAAGCCCTAGGTTCGATCCTCAGCACTGCACAAACTTAGTGTGATGGTGCAGGGTTGTGATCCCGACGCCACAGAAGTAGAGACGAGAGTGTCCAAAAGTAAAAAGTCATCCTTGGCCATACAGGGAGTTCGAGGCCCGGTATGGGGCTGGGGGGGGGGCACACCAAGCATACTTTTAAAATTCTCTTGTCTGTCGCCCTTTCTAAAACTGTTGTTCTCCATAAAGAGAAGCCTGGCTATGTGTCTGCACGACCAAGTGTATCAACCCCTTTCTCAGATGAAGACACTGAGGCCCGCAGAGGTTAAGTGGCTTGGCTAAAATTACCCAGACCGGCTTCCGAAACGAAATTAGGTCTCCTTAGGCTGTGTCTCCACCTCTAACTCTGCCACCTGCCATGAAATAAGACTGGGAACAACGACTTAGGGCTCCTGGGACCAAGTCCTGAGACACTGGGAATAATGGTACCAAAAGCCATTGAAGCCCAGTGTCCCTGGTGGGAAGAGATGCGACAGCCTGCGGCTGCTGTCACAGCCACAGCCACCCAAGGGCAGAGTGAAGTCAGAGCAGCCAGAGTTAGGGGTTCTCCTGGGACCACGCTCCCTTGCCCTGCCCAATCCCCCCACGAGATGAAACCCCCACCCCCGTGCCGCCCACCCTCCAATGACCTGCTACACCCCTTCAGATCCCTGCAGAGACCCCGGACAGACTCCGCCCAGCCAGGAGTACAGCCCCTCCCTCCCCGCCACAGCCCACAGCTCAGAAACCGTTTTTTTCCAGAGGGTGCACTTTACAGCGGTTTCATTTTCCAAGGCAGTGCAAACAAATTTCTGCCTAATTGCCCACAAACGAAGAAAGTGCACATCAGTGCTCTAAAGGTGACGGGCGGAATCGCTGATCAGGTCTGGCACATCTGTCGCCCGCCGCCCGCAATCCCTACCATCTGCTCTCGTGGGCACCCCCTCCACAGCTCCAGGTCTCCAGCTCCAAACGCCGTCCATCTATCTTCTCAACATCTCTCTTGACACCTTCCTTTCCTCCAGCCCCCCTTCAGGGCCTGTCCCCAGCCCCCACGTCCTTCCCTGTTGTAAACTACCATGTTAGGTGGTGAGCTCCTACCCTGTGCTGTAGCCCTCACAGCTGGCCCTAGCCAGAGGCCTGGGTGGACCTGTCTGGAGCAGCAAGAAATGTCTAATCGCTGCCACGGTGCTTGGCATGTGTTTGTCTGTCCATGTATCCATCCATCCATCCATCTTCCAAGAAACCTCTCTCAGGTGCCGGGCTGTTTCCACAATAGGATTTATCCCTGAACAACGTTTTTTGTTTTTGTTTTGGTTTTTTTTTGTTTTTGTTTTTTCTTTAATCCATTGTTGGGCTCAGCAGTTAAGAACACTGGCTGCTATTCCAGAGGACCAGAGTTCGATTCCCAGCTCACAACCATCTGTAGCTTCAGTTACAGAGGCTCTAACTCCTTTTCTGGCCTCCATGGGCACTGAGCACATATGTGGTACAGAGACATACAGGCAGGCAAAATACCCATACACACAAAATGAAATGAAATGTAAACTTAGTATTTACTTCATACATGTATACAGTGTATCTTGATTGTGTCCACGCACAGACCCCCAGATCTTCCCTTCGCCTATCCTTCCCACCCTCAGGTCCTATTTGTGTCTTCTTTATGATAACTCCCAGAGTCCCACTAGTGCAGCCTGTAAGTGCACAGAGGGAGTGTGGCGGTACACTGGGCATGGTCAGCCCACCAGTGGCCACACCCCAGAAGGAAAAAAATGACTCTTCTCTCAGTTTCCACCAATCAATCAATGGCTTTAAAGTTGAGGGTGGGGCCTTGTTGGTCCCTCCCCTATCCTTGCGGGACTATTGACTGGTTGATCCGGTGGAACTCTCCACAGCTACTGTGGGTCTAGGGTCCAGAAGCCTGCATTTCCCGGCACCCTCCCCGCCTCCAGCTCTTACGTTCTTGGTCCCCTCTTCCATCAGATTCTCTGGGCCTTGGTGGAGAGAGAGGGGGTAGTGGGAAAGAGAAAGATTATTTCAGCTTTGAACGTGTGGGGTTTGAGATTCTCTTGGTCAACCAAGGGGACTGGAACTTGAATGTACCTGGATTTCAGGGGTGGAAGATGCCGGAGTTGTTGGCAGAGGGAAGGTGAAGCCATGGGCATGCAAAAGAGTGCCAAGGGAGGGCGTGCCAGGAGGGAGTGGGTCCTGGGGAGACCGCTAGGGAGCTGGGGAAGCCGGAAGGAGAGCCTGTCTGGATGACAGAACACAGTGTTACGGAGGAGGGGGGAGAGGGAGGAGAGAAATGGGGAGTCTTAGAGGCAGAAAAAGACAGAAGCGCAGAGGATCCGTCATTCATTCACTCCCCCCTCAGTCAGGTCTCCAGGCAACTCCTCATTCATTCATTCATTCATTCATTCACTCATTCCATTCAGCAAGCACACATCCAATGCTTTTTCAAGCTAGGGAGACGTTTTCCAGGTCCGAGAGGATATTTACTGGGGTTAACTTGGTAGGACCTGGTCTGTGGTGAGCTGTCCCTCTCTAGTTAAGATGAGAAAAGGGAAGTCTCAGGGGCAGATCTAGGACCCACTGAGGAGCAGCAGTTGTGAAGAATTCCCTGCAGCTGCTGCTGAAGAGGCCATACTGAGACCCAGTGGAATCCTTCCCGTGGGGGCCTGGAGGGGTTCACCTGGGTAGAAATCTCACAGAGAGAACCTCGAGGGTCCTGACCTGAGACACTGAATAGGAAGCAGACTTCCAGGGCGGGGACGGAGGAGGGCGGGGACAGAAGAGTTTCATCCATCTTGCCTCTGGTGTCTCCAACCTTCCAGCGCCTAGAAGTGAGGATGGAGACTCAAGGGTTAATTCTGGCCCCCAAATTGGGTGAAAATCCTTAGCACCGCCCTGCTTCACAATCCAGTCCCACTAGTCGGCCATTAGCTACAACTTGCATACCTCCTGTGATGAATAGCTCACCACCTACCATGACTGTCAGTTCAGACAGTGTCCTGTACTGAGCTCAACCCTCACTCTGTGTCCCTGTGTCTCCCACCCACACCCCCACAGTGCTGGCTCTGCTGATCCTCACCCTCAGGCGACACCACAAGAGCCACCTGAGCTCCGACGTGGATGAAGACATGCGGGACAATGTGATCAAATACAACGACGAGGGCGGCGGCGAGCAGGACACCGAGGCCTACGACATGTCAGCGCTGCGGAGCCTCTACGATTTCGGGGAACTCAAGGGTGGCGACCCGGGCGGGGGCGCGGCCAGTCCCCCGCAGGCTGCTTCCTCCTCTGAGCGCCACTCGCTGCCTCGGGGGCCGTCGAGCCCCGAGCCGGACTTCTCGATGTTCAGGGACTTCATCAGCCGCAAGGTGGCGCTGGCGGACGCGGACCTGTCGGTGCCTCCCTACGACGCCTTCCAGACCTACGCGTTCGAGGGCGCGGGCTCGCCGGCCGCCTCGCTCAGCTCGCTGCACAGCGGCTCGACCGGCTCGGAGCAGGACTTCGCCTTTCTCCGCGCCTGGGGCCCGCGCTTCCGACCGCTGGCCGCGCTCTACGCCGGCCACCGCGGGGACGATGAGGCCCCGGCCTCCTAGCCCCAGCCCACCCAGTCCGCCAGCACGGCCCCGACGGACGGGAGGGGATCCGCAGGACCCCCGCTCCGCGGCACGCTCCAGGATTGCAACTTGCGGGGGACTCAGGGTTGCGGGGTGATGACCAATGTCAGGAGAAAGGAGGGGAACCCGGCCTGCGCGGATCTTGGGTTGGACAGGACCACGGAGGGGGAACCTGGGAACGGACAATGGGAGGAGAAAGCAGAGGAGGGCGCTGCAGCCATGCCCACCCCAGGGCTTTCTGGCATCCACTTAAAGATGAAGGAAGGGCTGTTCATTTACTAAGCACCTACTGTGTGCTGAGAGCTACCCGGAGAGCGACTGCAGTGTTGGAAAAACTATGAGGTGGAGCCCTGGAGGTGTCAGATGGGCGAGCCCCCAGAGAAGTGGTTGTGACGCTTTCAGGGACACCCAGACAGCAAATGGTGGAGCCTCTGGCACTGACCGGCTGCCTGGCCTTGGGCGCGTCATCTCATTTCTCTGGGCCTCAGTTTCCTCATCTGTCAAATGAGGTTAATAACAGCACCTACCTCGAAGATTTGAGAGGCTCAAAAGGGTTCATGTGTCAAGTTGTTGGGCAGTGCCTAGCACACAGTAGGTGTTCAATAAATGCTAGCCTTTGTTACTACCTTTCTCCGTGTGGTTACTAGAGGCTGTGTGACTGTCCCTGTGTGACTGAGCTCACGCCCTCACCCCACAACCAATCTGCCTCCTCCCAACATTTCCAAGGAGAGAAGAACTGGTCACAGCTGTCAGGCCCTGGTCTTCCTCTGAGTGGGAAACAGATGTGCTCAGCAACTGCAGAATCTTCCCGCCCCTCAGGATACATCAGAATAAAACCCCTGGCACAAATGCTAAGATGAGCCCGGGAGGAGAGGAAGGGTTGCCCACAGTGGTGACATCGTGTCTCTGCTGTGGGAACCAGAGTCTTTCCCTCCACAGTAGTGGTTCTCAGCCTTCCTAATGCTGCGACCCTTTAATACATGTTGTGGTGACCCCAACCATAAAATTATTTTTGTTGCTATTTCATAACTGTAATTTTGCTACCGTTATGAATCATAGCGTAAATATCTGATATGAGATCCCGGCACGGGTTGCGACCCACGGGCTGAAAACTGCTACTTTATAGACTCCAGTGTAAGATTCTCCTGCACTGGGTATAGATAGTGGCACAGACCTGTGATCTCAACACTTAGGAAACTGAGGCAGGAGGATTGCCACAAGTTTGAGGTCGGCTTGGATTACGTAGTGAATTCCAGACCAGTCAGAACTACACAGAAAATAATGTCTCAAAAAAAAAAAAAAAAAAAAAAAAAAAAAACAACCGAGGGTGGGAAAGCTCAGTGGGCAGAGCATTTGCCTGTGATACCCAGAGCCATGGCTTCCATCCCCAGCATTGCACAAATGGGCCACAGTGATGGACACCTGTAATCACGGTGCCTGGGAAGGAAAGCAAGAGGATCGGAAGTTCAAAGACACCTTCAGCTTCTTCCTGATTGTGAGAACAGCCTGGGCTGCCTGGAAAGCTGTTTATAGGACAATGGCTGTCTTCTGTCTTCCCTCCCAGGCCCTCTAGGATGAATCAGTGATTCCACGTGAGCCTGGCGTGAATTCCGGCTCCTTATGCTGGCCATACACTTAGTTTGATTAACTGTAAAGTGGGTGCTAAAAGGGAGTTAGTGGGTGCTGAGTGCAACCCCAGTGTCTCTCTGGCGTGTAAGAAGTACTCAGTAGATGCTGCTTGGCCCTTCCTTGTCTGTCACCCTCCCAAGGAATCTCCACTCCTTCTCCCCCTGCCACAAAGGTCCATGGAGGTGGTCTAGCGGCAGCCAGTGTACCCTGAATGCCACCACACCCTTAGTTCAGAGACCAGGAAACAGGCTCGCAGCAACAACACACCCAGAGCTACACAGATAGCTAGTTATCTTGTTGTTGTGTGTGCACATTTTGTGTGTGTGTGTGTGTGCCACATCCCATGTGGAAAGAATGATTTTGGGGAGTTGGTTCTCGTCTTCCATAGTAGGTTTGGGGGCATGACTCAGACGACCAAACACTTTTACCCAGTGAGCCATCTCTCTGGCCCCGGTAAGTAGTTTCTGCCTGCTAGGAGCTCAAGACCCAGGAGACAAAGACAGGAATCATTGTAACAGCAGCTTTGCAGAAACAGGCTGAACAGAACAAGCCCACATCCCCCATACATACACACCACACACACACACACACACACACACACACACATGTACACACACTGAGCAGAACAACTCCCCCACATATATACACATACACTGGGCAGAACAAGCACACACACACCTGCCCATCACAGAAAGGAGACTGGATAATTCGTGGAGCCTGCTAAGTCTTGAAGCATGACCTTGAGATAGATGAGGTGGCCCAGTATGCAGGGGCATCCCAAGGGGCTACACCAGCATCTGCAAAGGCTGGGTTGGGGTAGGCTGCAGGATGAGGCTGTTTCCTACAAGGAGGGTGATCCCTGCAGCTGAGACAGCAGCAGCAGGAGGAGGAGGAGGAGGAGGAGGAGGAGAAGGAGGAGGAGGAGGCAGGGAAGGCTCTGGAGAGATCTTGCGGGCTGGACTAAGGAGCCTTCAGCTTTGTTCCCTTTGAACAGTGAGGACACCCAGACAGCGGGAGCCAGGCACGCGTGCACTCACTGAACCCTCTAAGGCACTGGGAAGGAGTTCAAAAGGCCACCGTTGTCTTACAATCATAGCTCACATCACCTACTGAGGACCACTAAGATGGCTGATGGCAGGTGAGGTGGGGGACATGGGAGTCACATTCTTCCTACAAGGAACCCTTAACCTCTAACTCCTGTAGTGAATACAGCGTATGATCATCTGGGGACCCCAGCAACATATGTCACCTCTCACCCCTGCAGGCCCAGTTCTCACAGAGCTCAGAGGCACCTCTGAGGCAGCTCATTGTTCTGCCCTTTGCCAAGAGGAAAACTGAGACTGGGGGGGGGGGAGAGCGGGGAGGGGGGTTGGACAAGGTGACTGTCTCAAGGTCACCCAGCTGTTAACAGCTGGGACAAGGAGGGTCCCTTCACCTCAATCCTGTTTTGTCTACTCACACAGATTGACTTGACTGATTCTGATCCCGCCAAGCAGGGAGATGACCTGTTCAGAGGGATACACAGTTCTAAACCCCACACACGACCCGGCAAGGTCATAGGGTGAAGGACTGGCCCGGACTGATCCTGATCCCCCTCTGAGCCTCCTGCTCCGTTGTCTGCCTGTGCCTCTCTCTGTCCTCTCAGCCATTAAAGTTTGTAAGTCGTTCAAACAGCAACTGCCCAAGGTGGTGGTAAGGTCAAAATGCAATCAGAATATCCATCAATATCCACTAATACCCCCCAAATTAGCTCATCACCACTGGGGTGACCTCGGTTTACAGGCGACGAAACCAAAGTGCAAAGAGAAGATGGCGTGGTCCAAGTCCAACAGGTTAACATAAGTGGAGACATTCAGGTTTAAAGAAGGGTGTTTTGGTGTGGTGCCACCCTCTCAGCAACCCTGCAGGCAAGCACACAGTCAGTCCTCAGCATGTCCTGACCTATCTGAATGTCACCGGCCACATACCGTTGTCATTCTACACAGTCTGTGGTCCTCGGGCCTCCAGGGATTTCTGCTGGCGATGAGGTAGGGTTACAAGCAAAGGTTCTCCCTGGCCCCCTGTATGCCAGCTGCTCCCTCGTGCCTGCTTCCATAGGATGCTGAGCATCCCATGTATCCGGTCCCTTCCCAGGTCCTACAGAGTGTCCGCCCACACCAAGAACCCTATGAGCTTTCCTGATGATCTGGGGTAACTATAAAAGATCTCATGAGGTACACAAGCATTTGATGGTTGGCCTCACTGGCTCCCAGGAGCCCCCAGGAGTCCCAAGTTTTCTGCCTGCTTTAGGGAGAGAAAAGTACCACCAAGCAAGCACCAGGCACCAGAGAGGCACACCCAGCTCTGCCTGGGAAATCAGAGATGATTGGCCTCTGTATGTAGCACCTGCCCCCTGCATGAGGCCACTGGGAAAAGGAGAAAGACCTTGAATGGGAACCGGATGTATTAATATAATTAACCAAGAATTCCAGAGTCAGGCTGAGAGACAGCGCTGGCTCTGGCCATGGTGAGGACGACATACTTAATGTGGCACTTGCTACATACCTGACCCTGCACTAACTAAGCAACGCTGCATGATTAATACGAATCCACACGAGGCCTACTAATTCTCTTCTGTGTCTAGCTCTTTACACAATGTGACCTGTTCTCTTTAAAGGTGTGATTCTTTTGTGCACCGTGTTGCAAAGCTGACATGAAGAAGCCCAAACTCACAGATGTGGAGGGCTTTGCTCAAGTGCACAGAACCTGCTGGGCAGTTACACGACTCAGTCGATATGGTGCACACCGGGCATGCGCACCATTCTAAGGTCTATCCGTAGTGTCTCACAGAGCAGACGTGGTGGCGCAGGCCTGCAAACCTAGCACTCGAGAGGTAGAGGCTAGAGAGGCCAGGAGCTCAAGGTCATCCTTGGCTACACAGCAAATTAGAGGCCAGACTGAACTTGATGGGAACCTGTCTCAAGAGGACAAACGGAAGGAAGGAAGGAAGGAAGGAAGGAAGGAAGGAAGGAAGGAAGGAACAGAGGGAGGGAGGGAGAATGGGAGAGAGGGAGGCAGGAAGGAAGGAAGGAAGGAAGGAAAGAAGGAAGGAAGGAAGGAAGGAAGGAAGGAAGGAAGGAAGGAAGGAAGGAAGGAAGGAAGGAAGGAGGAAAAGCACAGCGACCATGGGGCCTGAGACTGTTACACACAGGCCCACGCAGCCAAGCTCTGCACAGGAAGTGTATACACATAGAGACGGCAGAGAAGCAGCTGAGGAGAGGAGGTAACACTCCAGAAAGCGATCTGGGCTGGAGCAAGGTGGAGGTGGGCTAGGCCAGCCCACTACCATCCAACGTGACCTCACGTGGCTGTGGACACAAAGCGGGGAGAGAGAGGAAGGCAGCGTGAGCCCCACAGGTCAAGATCCAGTGGCCACCTCCTGACTCAGGCAACTCAAAGAACCGGCGGCTGTCACAGGGGGCGGCTCTGCACCCGGCACCCACATCAGTCTGTCAGCCCAGCCGTCATTGCCGCCCACCCCTGGGTCACGAATCAGCAGCTCCACTTACCTCCTGCCAACCGGAGCACTCCAGCCAGCTCTGTCACCGGCCGCTGAGCATTTTGCAAATGTGGCCCTGTCAGCCCCGGGTTGAAGTGGGAGTTCACGCTCCGGTGGCTGCAGGAGCATGCCGGCACAGGATGAGCTCACACCGTGCACCCTAAGCCGTGTTTCTGTCTGCGTCCACCATGCAGACATGCATGTGCACCACTGAGCACACACAGGATATCCTGTAGGTCTGCAAACGCAACCACAGCGTGGCATGTTGTGTATACAATGGGGGCAAGCATTCATTTATACATCTATGTTTGCACCCAAGACATGCGATGCATCCACAAACATCCTCTTGCACACATGCACATACGTGGCGCTGGTTCTCTTCAGTGAACGAATATGTTTTCCCATTCAGGTTACACCCATGCATATGCGTGTGACCTTCATAAGATCCCACGTTGTGGGGCTGGCGAGATGGTTCAGTGGGTAAGAGCACTGACTGCTCTTCCGAAGGCCCTGAGTTCAAATCCCAGCAGCCACATGGTGTGAGAGCTGATGCCCTCTTCTGGGCTGTCTGAAGACAGCTACAGTGTACTTACATATAATAAATAAATAAATCTCAAAAAAAAGGAAAAGATCCCACATTGTATATGTTGGCACATGAATGGATAGCTTCATGTGACAGAATATACTTATCCGTGTGCACAAAAAAGCATGTGCAGATTTTGGGATTCACCCACAGCCTACAAAGTCAAGTTCACAGTGTTTGTTGTTATACTTATGTGTGAGGTGAGAACGCATGTGTCATGAATGCATCTGATCACAAACATGTCCCCCGGGGGGGTCAGATGGACACACCCAGTCCCACATACCCTGAGCCTCTGCCACCCTGTTGATTGTCCCTCACTTTCAGACACTTTGTCCTCCTCCTCCTCTGCCCACATGCACCTTCAGGGGTGGCCATGATTCCGCCCACAGGCAAGACACCCAGCTCCTGCTCCCCCGGCCAGCGTGCCACAGGCAGGCATGTGCCTCCATGTCCCACTTCCCACACACCACAGAGTCAGATCCCTAGCACGTGGGTGCTCACAGCATCCCCACCCCACCCCAGCGTGAAGTCTGCCCCAGCCCCAGATTGTCAGGTGTGCCTGGGACAGCAGGAATGGCGCCCACACGCAAGAATCACCACTCGCGCAGAATCGCATCTGCCGCGCGCGCGGACGCCTCATCTGCTGTACAAATGATGATTAAATGTTATTGTGTGAGAGAAAGCAGCAAGGAGGCACTCATTAGCTTCATTGTCGGGAAGGGAAGGGCTCCGCGGGCCCACCAGCTCCTAACTCTAGAACTGGCTTAACCCAATGTATGCCGGGGACGCCTGGGTCTCGCGTGCATGACAGAGACCAAGATCCCAGCTCTGCACCCTCCTGCACTGCAGAGAGCACTGCAGAGGGAGTCCTGGAGTCCTGAGGGTGGGGAATCACCTCTCCCCTTGCTCTCATTGGCTGCGTTGCTCTGAGCTGATCCACTCGCCCGATCATTTCTCACCACCTTGAGTGAGCCCAGGGACGCAGAGGGTCAGGGGCCAAGGGCCTTCTAGGGCCACATCCCAGCTGGAGAAAGGCTTAAAATCTGTGACGAGCATAAGCTATAAGGTCTGACCGACTCATCCAGGAGCCTTTTACAAAGGATCGGGTGGAGGATGGGGCACCAGAAGGGTGCGTGTGTGTGTGTGTGTGTGTGTGTGTGTGTGTGTGTGTGTGTGTGACCTGAATTTCTGCAAAGCACAAAGAGCTTCTCCGGGGTTGATATCTCCACATTGTACTTGGGATCTTCTTCTTAGGTAGAAACATTTGCTCTTCATTTCTCTGAGACTCAAGCTACACCCAGAGCCTACGTTTCCCTTTGGGAACACGTTACACTTTTAGAAAAGTCACTGCTACTGCGTCCAGGGCAGATTAGAAGGAAGAGCATCTGGTGAAGATGAGAGCAGGCCTTACCCCCTTCCTTAATTAGAAAACTCCTCAATTTTTAACTGGCCACATGAATATCTATTAACAAAGACCATCACTGCCCACCCTCTATCATGGCTTTATTTCCCACAGATGGAGTCACAACCAATACCATCTAAGCAAAACTGGCATGTGGCAATTTCAGATCATTGTCAAAAGACTACTGTCCTGTGCTTTTTGCCTCTTTTTGACTGCTCCTCCCTCCTTTCGGCTGGCTAAGTACAGTTGAGATGGCTGGCGCTCTAGCAGCCACTTAGGACCATGAGGACAACAACCACCTGCTATCTAACCAGAATGAAGTAGAAGACTTGGTTCTTTTAAACCTCAAACCAGCCTTCCCGTCTCCAGACTTGGTTACCATGAGAGGAATCAACCTCCAGCCTGCTGAGGTCACTATTCTTTTGCTATTCTGTCCCCAACAGCCAAAAGAGAATGACATCCAGCTCATAGTGGGACATCAGGCTTAAGTAGAGTCAGCAGCCCCGTGTTTGAGACACATTCTGAAGATGCAGAGGAATTTACAGTTGATAGGATGTGGGGGACGATGGCGGGGGCAGAGGGCATGTCCTAGGCTTGAGTGACAGGGCAAGGAGGATGAGAACCCAGGAAGCTCCCCGCCTCCCCGTGTGGGTCAGTCAGCTCAGTTTGGTTGAGCTAAGTTTGAGGGACCGTTGGCCAAGGATATGAGACCTGATGGTTCAGTGCTGGAGCTCAGCAGGAGGGGCCTGAGAGGAACCACCCGCTGTGCCCACAGCAGCTCCGCTCCATCTGTGGGAGAAGGGAGAGCAGAGGGCAAGATGGGAGACTCCATGCTCTTAGGGACTGCAGGAGGAAGAAGGGATATTTGGGCATCGGTTTCTCATCACTGGCATAGCAAGTGAACACACGCACGCTCTCACACTCACATACACTCACACACTCATACAGCCACACATACTCACACACTCACACACTCACACTCTCAAACACGCACACATCCACACATACTTACACACGTACCCAAACATGCTAACAATACATACTCACACACACACACACATTCTCACACACATACTCACATACACTCACACTCATATTCACACTCACACCCACACACTCAGACTCTCACACACCAACACACTCACACTCAAAGGCACACTCACTCATACACACACTTACACACACACACACACACATACACCCAAAACCATGGCAACAGTTAGGATATAGATGAGGAGGCTTGGCGCGTAGGGACAGGTGTGTAAGGTAGATCTCATCTTTCAGAGTCTGAAGCCCTGGGGTTCCCCATTCTAGGGGAGACTCTCAGAAACTGGCTGCTTGCAGGAGAGCATGCTGGGGGAGGAGGGAGATGAGGCAGGAGGTACGCTTGCCTTGGAAGAGACAATGAAGTCAGGACTTGGCTAGGAGCCCTGGGCGGAAGTCCGCCTGGCCTTTGTGGCGCTGGGAGAGGGATGGCCTCTGCTGTCCAGAGGCCTTCACGAGGAGCCTCCAGCCAGGGTTTGGGAGCTGCAGTGAAGATGGGAGCAGCAGCCACAGATGGCCGTGGGGCGGGTCCTCCAGGGGAGGAGTGAGCCAAGGGCAAGGCGTATCTGCGCTTCTTGGCCAGCCTGGCACAATAGCGCCAGTGGCTAAAAAAATAAAATAAAATAAAAATAAAAATAAAAAAGGACATGCCTCGTGGTCTGTCTGTCCTGGAGGCTTGGTGGCCTGCAATCCAGGGCTGTGAGAGGAGCTGGCCCAGGCTGCAGTGTGGCCTGCAGACAGCCTCTCCCTGAGACGCTTCCCTTCACTTTCCCAGAGACACCTGAAACACACATGCTTGCCACATACCATACCACACACACACAGACTGCACACATACCACATACGTATATACCACACCATACCCACCATACCACATACATACACACCACACACACACTCCACACACCATATACACACCACATATACCAACCATACGCATGTGCTACACACACATATACCTCACACATATATACCACACCCTACCCACCACACCACATACATATACACCACACATATACACACCACACACACATCACACACTCCACATGCCATATATACACCATGTATACCACATACACATATACCAAACACAAATATACCACACACACAAACACACTACACACATACATACATATCACACACTCCAAGCACTATATATACACCACATATACCACACATACATACACCACACACACAAACACACCACACCACACCACATACTCATACACCACACATACACACACACACTCACACATGTACACATGCACACCATACATGCACATACATACCGTACCTCATAAAACACATACACATATACCACACACACATATACCACACACATAAACACACCACATCACATTCTCATACACCACACACACACACACACGCGTGCACACACATACACACATGTACACATACACACCATACATAAACATACATACCCCACAAAAAACACATACACATATACCACATACACACCATGCAGACACACACATATCATGTACACACATCACATGCTCATGCACTCACTAGCAGCTATTAGAAAACAAACATACACACACCACACACCTCACACACATGCCTCGCACACCACATACAGCACACCCCAGCTCCAAGGGATCAAATGTCCCCCTCCTAGACTCTGTGGGCATCTGTGCACAGAGGCACACATGTGCATTCACACACACAAATAACATTGATAAAATAATCTGAAGGACTTTTAAGGGGCTGGGGATTTAGTCCCGTTGGTAGAGTGCTTGTTTAGAGTACATGACGCCCTGCGTTTGTTCCCCAGAACCCCATAAACCAAACATACATGCATGTCTGAACCTAAGACATAGGTGTGCTAACTCACGCACACATGTGGATGTCCTGAGAGTGTATACACACACACACACACAGGCATGCACATGTACACAGGAACCGACACCGAGAAGGCAGGAAGCCAGGGCACACAACAGAGAAAAAGGCTCGTGTCAGGAGGTGTATAGCTACATAGACACCAGGCCTGCCCCGCCCTGCCCCCCTCCCCCGCCCTGTCCCTCCTGCCCCGCCTCAACAAACAGGAAGGGACAGAGGGCTAATGGGAATGTGTTCATACCGTCACCCAGGTCCCACACCACTTGTAAACTCCCAGGTGCACAGAGACACCCTGAGACAGACCGCATACCTACACACCTGTCTGGTCCTTCCCAAAGTGTCTATCCTGAGTTGTCTTAGCTTTTGCACCCCAAAACTCAGATCGCAGAACACCAGCGCACAGGTCACATGAGTGCACACGATCCTGAGGTCCACTGTGGGTCTCCACCTACGCCGAGGTTCCCTCCTGCAGAGTCCAGAGGTGGCCCCAGCTTCCTGGCCAGCCTGCTGATTTCCCAGGAGAGGGCTGTGGCCCACCTGTCAGCCTGCTGTTTGTCACCGTCACAGTGCACTGACATTCAGAGCAGGCGCCAAGATGATCGCATTTAGTCGTAATGTGCCACAGACTGCACTGACATTTGGAAAATATTCCACCTCGGGACCCATTCGACTTCTAGTTCTTTCTGGAAGGGAAGAGAGGCAGTGGGCGGGGGAAGCCAGAACCTGGGATGTCTGTCTGTCATGTCCGCAGACCACAGAACCTGAGAAACCCAGAAGCCCCCACTCTCAAGACCCAGGAGCTCTGACCACTCTGTCTACACCCCCCTGAGAGGAGCAGGAATGAGAGAGCCTAAGGCAGAGATGCAGACTCCGGCGTTTCCTCAGGAGGAGCAAAAGGGATCCCTGGCCTGTCTGTGAAGCAGCCACTAAGCACTAAATTTGACAGCAGTGGCCTTGAGTGCTGGTGGCCTTTCTCAGAGAGATCAAGCAAGTTGTCTAAGGTCTCCCAGCCAGAGAGGGCTGGAGCTGAGATTCGAGACCAACTCCACCTGGTTCTAGAATGTTCAGCATTCCGCGTTGGGTAGGGGGTGGGGTTGGGAGGGGTGAGGGTAAGGGGTGGGGGTAGGAGGGGTGGGGGATGGGGCAGGTAGATGCTGAGCACTCCTGGGCATGTTCCAAATCTCTCATCCTGCCCCTTCCCTCCCTCTCTCTGGTACCCTGTCTTCCCTCTTCCCTGAGGTGGGACCTGCACTCCCACCACACAGCACAGGCTTTGTGGGAGGGAGGCCAGGGAACTGCTCTGAACCTCAGAGTTCAGACCAATGACTGAGAGGAGAGTCTTGTGGAGAGTCCAAGTGGCCAAAGGTGTTGAAAGCCAGCTGCTGCCTTTGAACAAACAGTTCAGAGGGACTTGGATGGCAGCCTCCTCGCTGGGATCCAGCCCTCCCTGAGGTGCTGCCCGGCCTGAGAACTGGCCAGAGGTGTCCCTGCCTGCTCTCTAGAAGAGCATCTTGGAGACTGTTGATAGGGTGAGCTTTGGAAGAGGGGAGGGTCTGAAGAAAGGGTGTTTGAAACAGGAGAAGATGACATGTCCCTGGCTTGTTCAAGAGGCAGGGCAGCTGTCTGGAGCTCTTAAGAGTTGATTAATCTCCTTAAATAACTCTGAGTCCAACTTCCCAAAAGGCAAAAGAAAGTTCGTTTAATCTACTTGAAATGATTCCTGATCTTCTCCGGGTGGCAATCGATAGGAGCGCGCGCGTGCACGCTCCTTATAAGTAATTCTCGGTAATTACAAGAAAGAGGGTTTTGTGGTGGAAAAATGACATTCTGGCTTCAGAGCCAAACCCCCAGGGAAGGGGATCAATTGGTCTCTGGCAGGGAGTCCTCCCTGCCATTGGGCTGGGCTGTGGGGACACCACTCTTGAGTCACAGGATGGGCCGAGGGGTGGCCCAAGTTCCACCTGCTTGTAAGAGCTCAAATCGCAGAAGCCACTGAGGGTCCCTAGCTTTCCAAAGTCCATAGCCAGCATCATCAGACCACAACTGGTGCCCAGCACTAATGGCCTTAGGAATCTCGAAATGACACCCCAGAGATGTCAGAAGCACGTTTCTGGGTGTCCCACCATGTTTGGTTCCACTAGTGATGGTTTGGAGGATGCCATAAGGAAGCACTACATCATCCTGACTCTCCTCCGCTGTATTTCCAGGGCACCATGGTGTCTGGGCCCAAAGCTTGGTTCAGCATCCCCACTGACACTCCACGCACAGGGCCACTGTCCTCCGCTGTCCCTGCACTGGCACGAAGGCTGCGCATGCACACACACACACATACACACACACACACACACATACACACACACACATACACACACACACACATACACACATACACACACACACATACACACACACACACACACACATGGCTCTGTAAGCATCTAGGAGAGGAAGGAGGAAGTGTGGGATCTTCAAAGGCCAGGAAGTTCTTGGCTGTTTTATCTGCGACCTTGTCTTCAGGGCCTGACACAGAGACTGGATAGGAAGTCTCCATAGATAGAGTGTGTTTAACCGGAGTGTGGGGCAGGAACATACATCGATGATATTTGCAAGTAAGAAAGCATTACCTGGTGGTACAGATCCTGCTAGTCTATGACACGAGGGATTCAGCCCCAAGCCATAGAACCTCAACAACACCCACTTGAGAGGGAAGATTCACCTGCTCTCACCCTCCTCTGGTACTCGGGGCTTGGCCCTTTGCAGTAAGGCATGATGGTGGCAACAGAGACAAGCACTGTCCTTCCTCTCCTTCTTCCTCTCCTTCTTCCCGGTCCAAATACAATTTCCAGGTCCTAAAGGGAAAGCTTATTAACTGTAATTTGCACACACACACACACACACACACACATCACACATTGCATGGTCATTGTGGGATCAATCAGTGCCATCAATGTAGCCTGGCAGTGTCTGGGAAACCAGCCACGCCAAGGCCCCCGGGGAGCTGCCCACCCCGCACCCCCATCAGGTCACCCTCGCTATGACATCCATCCAATAGCCACTATGCACCACCCCTTGCTTACCTGAGCCCTCTGACCCATGTCCTAAGGGTCACTGTGGGAGTCACACCAGTCATAAAAGAGCTGAGTACGGAAAGTGAGGGTCGGGGACATTAAGCGAAGTCGGCTGAGCAAAGCCGTCAACCCATCAGCCCTCTCACTCGGGGTGACCTCACACCCGACCTGGCTTCTATGGAAAATGCCCTCAGTTTCTGAAGCCAGCCAGCTCAGCCATGGGCAGCACAACCACCACGCAGCTCAGAGTAGGAGAAGCTGCCCTGCAGATGGGGTAACCACGTGGTGGCAAGGAGCAAGCCCCAGTCAGAGACCTGTAACCTCTGACCTCTGCCAGTCAGCCGGCCACCTCAGAGACGCCCAAAGGCCTGGGGGATGTGAGCTCAGTCTGGAAATGGCGGGAGGAAAGGCTGGGCTTGGGAGCCTCTGGGCACATTGCCCAAAATTAAAAGTGCCTCTTAAGCCAGGTGAGGCCCTGAAGCCTGGCGTGCGCTGGTCCACACCACCCTCACACAGCACCCCGGCTCTGAAATCACAGTCTGTGCTTAAATCCCAGTGCCCGGAGCCTCAGCGCCGGAATGTGGTTGAATCGATCCGCAGTGCCCAGTCTCAGCCATTCGGATACCATATTTATGACATCCGTCATCCGGAAGTAGCACTTGGACTGTTATTTACTTGTGGTTTTTCTTCTTCCAGAAGTCGTCTTTTTTATCCTAATTTTATCCTGGAAGCAAAGCTTACAGTGCAGAAATCTGTTCAGGGAGACATTGACCGTGACGTCAGCACAAGCAGGTAAAGCACGGCCATTAATGTTTGGCTGGCAGGACAGCCGGGCCAAACCCTCACAGTGTGCAAGACACAGCAACAAAGGCCCTCGGTGGTGGTGGGGGGTATGGAGAGCACAGTGGTCAGACCTCCCCAGGGCTACATCTGGGAACTGCGTCTTTGCTGCCCAAGAGCCAAGGGTAGTGGTTTTGATTTCTTCGCTTTCTTGAGAGAGAGAGAGAGTAGAGCTAAGAGATATTGGGGATCTCCATCATTTGCCACCTTAAGTTTGTTTACCTATTTATTTTATTGGGGGTGGGACAGAGGTCAGAGGGCGGCTTTCAGGAGTGGGCCCTCCCCTTCCTCCTCGTGTGTTCCAGGATCAAGCTCTGACCCTCCTTGGAGGTGAGGCAGGCACCTTTAGCACTTGCAGGTCTCACACCTGTGGTCCCCAGGGCCCTCCTGCCTCTGTTTCCCCAGCACTGAGGTTCCAGGTGTGTAGACTGAACTCACAGCCTCATGCCTGCACGGCCAACCCTCGACCCACAGAGGCAGTCTGAGGCTTTTGCTCAGACTCTTGCTGTGTGACCTTGAGTGAGCGTCTTCCCTTCCTTTGTCTCCACTGGATGGACATCTCTATGGATGCACTCACTGAGCCCTGCTACTCTAGAATTGTGGTATCTGTGGTGAGGATGACATTATCTAGGTCAGGGATCAATCAACAAACCTTTTACCGACACAGGACCCAAGAATAAGTCTTTGGCGGCTCTGAGGGCCAGGTATCTACATCAGTGCCGCTGACTGTGAACACAGCCACAAACAGCGAGTGTGTGAGTGGATGTGGCTGTGTTCTACTAAAATTCCATGAACAGAATGGGTGAGGGCTGGCCCTTGGGAGGGAGTTAGTCTGAGGTCTCAGATGGAGGAATTTCCCATAAGCCCCACAGGTGACAATGGTCCCTTCCTTTCAAGGCCAGTCTCCTTCCAAGTAGCTGTTCTTCCCTAGCCATCTCTCTCCTCCGTATTTTAGAAGCTTCCTAGGCAGAGATGTGAACCATTCTCTGAGATGAGAATGGAGAGTGGGAAACTCTAAGCTGGCCACACCCCTTACTTCCCGCTGGCTCGCGGGCTCGGTGAGTGTAATAGCTCTAGCGACCACAGGTTCTGACTTGTCTTGAAATCCCACCCCACCCCCCATCCACCTCCTCACCGCTGGAGCGCTTCAGCACTTAGCGAGGGTAGCTCCTGCACCCACCTGGCAAGGTTAATTGCAAGGATTAATAAGCTAATCTCCGCAAAATGCCCAGCAAGGGCCAGCATGTCCCAGCTCTCAGTACCTCGTCTGTCCGTCTGTCCGTCTGTCCGTCCGTCTGTTATCATTTTATCATTACAGACAACAACCCAGTGCTCCTGCTCACCCCATCAGCCTCCTGCCCAGTCCGCCTCCACCACAGAGCTTGTCTGGTTGCACAGGGAAAGGGAGGCTTATGTCCTGCTGGGGTGATGGCATCTTGGGGCCCTGTTCCCTCATGAGACTCACCAGCCTTATTCAGGATCTTACTGGGTCCCCCTTCCTCCTCCCAGCCTTGATCTCAGTCAGTGTCTTACAGGGTCCCTCAATTCTGCCATACCCTAATTGTGGGTCCTGGGCATACCCTTTAAGCTCTTTGACTCCTGCATCTTCTGCAAAGCAGGTCTGGAGGTGCAGTCTACCCAGACTAAAGGTGGCCCATGGGGTAACCAGGGCGTGTGAGCTCAGCTTGTTAGGCTGACATGGGACCTCAGTGGTTACTGCTGGGCCCGGAAGGAACCACAACCGCTCCCCAGTGGCTGGGTCCAGGTGAGGCCATCCTCAAGGCCTCCCAGGCTGGCGCGGCAGGCTCACAGCTCTGGAAATGCTGCAGCTGCCACTCAGCTACAACCCAGCTGGGACCCACTGACAGCGTCTTGATTTCAGCCAAAGCGCTTTTCCAGACGGGCTGCTAATTAGGGCTAATGGGCAGCTCTCCCTGCTGGCTCCAGCTGCCACTCCCGCCCCCTCCATTAAAGACCGGAGAAATAAGAGGGTCGTGGGCAGCTGTCCTAGATACCCCTGGCAGCTCAGCCTGCCAGGTTAAACCATGCCCTTTCAAGCCTTGAAGTGGGTGACTTTCTTCACTGTTTTCCTGCCTAACAAAATATTCAGCCATGGCCCTGATCCCCACTCTGGGGTAGGTCTGCGGCGGACACTGGGGACACATGAATATGCTGAAACCAGAGTCTGGCTTGCCTGGATTCATAGCCTGGACCACTTCTAGCTGTTTGACTTTGGGAAAATACCTTTACCTCTCTGAACCCAGATATCTGTACAAATTAAACAATACTGCCGGGCGGTGGTGGTGCATGCTATAATCCCAGCACTCTGGGAGGCAGAGGCAGGCAGATTTCTGAGTTCGAGGCCAGCCTGGTCTACAGAGTGAGTTCCAGGACAGCCAGGGCTACACAGAGAAACCCTGTCTCAAAAAAAACAAATCCCAAAAACCAAACCAAACCAAACCAAAACAAAACAAAAATAATACCAACCTCAAAGGGAGGAGGGGGCCAAACATGGAGGGTCTTGTGAGCCTGGACCTCCCACCTTGGCCTCCCTACTGGGGAGGTTATGCCACGGCAGCGGCTGCCTTTGTAGTGAATGAAGAGCGAGCTACCAGGGAGGAAGCCTCAGCCTCCATAAAGCCAATCTCAGGAGGCCTCCCAGGATCCTTCTAGATCTCTCGGTGAGGCCTCCCAGGATCCTTCTAGATCTCTCGGTTGTCTTCACAGGGCTCAAGTTGCAAAGCGGCTCATTGCTCCGGGAGGGTCTGCACAAGGAGAGTCCCGGGAGCTGGTACCTGACTAGGAACACCTCAGCTGATCAACAGTTAAGCTGGCATTCAAATGCAGGCAGCCTGAGTCCGATTCCCAGGACTCACACGACCAAAGGAGAAGACCAGCCAGCTCCCACAAGTTGTTCTCTGACACACAAATAGGTAGGTAGGCAGGTAGGGAGAGAGAGAGAGAGAGAGAGAGAGAGAGAGAGAGAGGCAGACAGACAGACAGACAGGCAGATAGAATATAGATAAATAATAGATGGCAGGTAGGTAGATATGTAGACAGATAAGGTATAGATAAATGATAGGAAGATGAATAAGATTAGATAGATAGATAGATAGATAGATAGATAGATAATAGAGAGATGTGATTTTAAAAGAAAGGAAGAAAAGGGAACGATGAATTAGAGAGAAAGGGAGGAGAGCCTGGTGAAACTGAATAAGAGAGGAGGGAGGGCGGGAGAGACAGAGGGAGGGGAAACATGAAAAGGAAGGAAAGAGGGCAGGCAGGTGAGCGAGAGGGCTAGCTGAGAGAACACAGCCTTTTAAAGGGCACAGTGTGAGGGCCTGAGGTACAGGGAGCTTGGCTGAAGGCCAGAGTGGCTGAGGAGCCCCGGCCAGGAGTCAGAAAGGCAGGCCGGCCGGCTGGAGGAGCAGTCAGAGCCCAGCCAGAGAAGGAGCCGGACCCTGAGCTCGGGCAGAGGGCAGAGATGGTCAGCCTGAGGGTACGGCGAGCCGGAGGGGCACAGCAAGAGAGGAAGAGAAGCTGGCCCAGCCAGCCCTGCTAGACTTCACATACAAGTCCCTCCAGGGGCCAAACCCCAGGCAATGGCCCTCAGGGAGGTGGGCCAGGCAAGGGCAGTCATCAAAATGCATCTGCATATTTGTTTAATAAAATAAAGCTATGGATGTATGAAGATGGGTAATTAAGCGCCCGTCATGCTCTCCCTCCTCCCCCTCCCTCCTCCCCACACTAACACTGTGGGGAGATCACTTTCCTCCACTTCCTTCCTGCCGAGTCAGCAGACTCCCGCCTCTTCCAGGGGGACCCCTCAGCCCAATAAATATGTGCTTATTAAGTGTGAGCCGTGGCCAGTCAGGCCTGCCGGGCTGCAATCTCGGCCCGTTCTGCCTGAGGGCTTTATGCGGTACCTAAGGCTCCTTTAGCTATTTATTTTCTCAAAGAAATTAAATTAAATAGTTTGATAGCTTTCGATGTAATTATGAAAGAAATTTACATGTGGGATTTATGAGAAAGGGGTCATTAGGCACCCAGACCCCAAGGATAACCATTAGTTGGGGCTCCTTCACACATACCCCAGCTACCGCAGGGCGTGGGGAAGTCTCCCTCCAGAAGGCATCCCTGAGAGTGGAAATTCAAGACATTTGCTTGAATCCCTCAAATGGTAGCATGATGCGTGCGTGTCACAGTGACACACTTGGAGCAAGCTGAGCTACTGGACCTGTGAAGGGGCAAAGGAGCTGGTACCACCTCAAGCCTCGATTTCCCCATTTGTCACTCTTTACAGCCCTGAGAATTAAACGAGATACTATAAACACCAGGGTCCCTCACAAGTTGCCTTTACTGAGCACTTACTGTATACCAGACCTATTCCGTCACCATCGGCAACCTTCATCACAACTGCTCTAAGCACCCTCCCATCTCCTCCACAGGGTGAGAAGAGCAGGAAGTCGGGTGCGTTGTAACCTGGCAACCACGCTGGAGGCACAGGCAGAGCCCAGAAGCTATGACCCTGACTTCCAGAGTGCAAGGCTTTTTTCCCTGGCTTATTCCAGGCGGAGAAGGCTGCTGTGTCCCCAGGAGCGAGGGGCCTGAGAGGAGGAAGGCAGAGGAGGAAGGCAGCCCAGGTCCCACTGCGCTGAGCTGAGCCGGGGCTGGAAGACCCGGTCTCCACCCGCCCCTACCCAACGCTATTCGCTATTCGCTCCACCGCGTCCTCACCTCCCCACGGACAGGATAATTAGCGGTGGCTGATTAGTGCTGATTGAGGCCCCCCACTGGGCGGAGGAGGGAGCTCTGGGGTGCTGCTGGCCCTTCTCACCCACTCAGCCTTCACCTGCTGGGCCCTCACGCACACAAGGCCGGCTACCAGGCATGGAAGGAAGTGGGTGCCTATGGCCAGAGTCCCTAAGGGACACACGAAGATTCCGGAGCCAGAAGACACGTGGTCTGTGGCTAAGAAGTAGGCGGAGATCAACTGAGTTCTAATTCAGGCTCTATTGCTAAAGTGAGTGGTGTGGCTTTGGGCAAGTTACTTAGGCCTCTTTGAGCCTCAATTTCTCCATCTACAAAATGGGAAGGTAATAGTGTCTTCCTCCTCGGTTATCAATGAGGACCTAGCCCATTTGCTCATGGGTTCCACTGTCTCTTCCATCTCTGCCTCCTATGTGCTGGGATTCCAGGCATCCTGCACATTCCTGCACAGAGATCTGCTGTGTCCACAGCAGTGGGGGAGGGGCAGGAGTGAAGAAGGCCCAGCTTCTATCACTTCAAAGACTCTGAACTTTGACCATTCAGCCACCAAGCTACCTCCCAAGCCTCACCAAAGTGTGTATTTTGAGATAAGTCCTCTTACTAGGTCTGGGGCTCGGTGCTGGCCGGTCTCCTGTTCCTGTTGCCATCCCGGATCTGAGTTTTTATGGAGGTTCTGGGAATCAAACCCAGATCTCCACACTGGCACAGCCCCCACTGGCTTTCTAAGTAGAGCTTGGGTGGCTGGTAGGTGCGTTAGGAAATGCACCGCTGAGAGGCAGTGGAGAGGCCCTTCTCCCCACCTTGTGAGGTCCCCATCCTGGAGGAGAGGGAGGAAGGAAACACAGTATCCCAGTATGGGAGACACTCAGCCCCAGGTAAATCCCATTCCCAGGGAGGAAACAGGCCCAGGACGTATAGGCCAAGATGTCCGCTTGGGTCCCTGGGAGCAGAGGAACTGGGCGGAGGATCAGCTGTGTTGGTGGCCCTGCCATCCAGGCCCGGTGGCCCTGCCGTCCAGGCCCGGTGGCCCTGCCGTCCAGGCCCGGTGGCCCTGCCGTCCAGGCCCGGTGGCCCTGCCGTCCAGGCCCGGTGGCCCTGCCGTCCAGCCCGGTGGCCCTGCCGTCCAGGCCTGGGGAGTGACCAGAAAGCAGCCTAAGTGAAGCATGGAGCGTTTAATGGAGGCAGCTCGACTAATCAGAGGATCCAAGCGAGAAGCCAGACAGGAGCCAATTAGAATGCCAGCCGCTGTGAGTTCCCCGATTTAATTTTCCACAAATTAGCTTAAAAGGGGGGCATGGAAATGAAGATGTTAGTTTTTTTTTTAAAGAGCCAAGAAGGAAAATCCTTTGAGGGATATATGGTTTGTTTCTCTATTAAAAATAAAGTCGGGTGAGTGATAGGGCTCAGCGGTTAAGGTGCTTGCCGCCTAAGCCCAATGACCTGAGTTCAAGCACCAGGACCTACTTGGCAGAAAGAGAAACCGATTCATAGGTGTTTTCTGACTAGCACCTATGCACACACACACATGCACCACACACACACACACTCACACATGCATGCAACACACACACACCACATGTGCACACACGCACTCGCACACATGTGCACACACACACACACACACACACTCAAAGTAAATAAAGAAAATGTCTTACCCCCTGTTGGTTTTTCTGCGCAAAGGTCTGTCTGCCTGCACCACAGCACAGGTCACATGTCTGCCGCGGGGATGCGGTGGAGACGTGGGCTGCAATGAGATACACCAGGCCAAACAGTTCCATGTGGGACTTTATTTAAGATGGGGAAAGGGGTAGTGGGCAGGAAGAAGGAAGGAAAGAAAAAGAGAGAAAGAGGGGGGGGAGAAACGCTGCCCAGTTATATACAGGTGATGACGTAATTACAGTTAAAGGTGGGCCATTGAATTCTGGGTATATGGCGGCTGTTGCCTTGGCAACAGACCTATACACTGTCCTAATTGTTGCCTGTATGACGCCACAGGCCTCGCAGGTCTTGGTACCTACACCGCCTCCCAACTGAGGACTCTGGAAGCTTTAGTAGCACCCACTTTGGATATGGGAGGTTCAGGCACAGTCTCCCCTTTCTAGTGCAAGACACCATTATTTCCAGAGTCATAACCTACCCCAGGCCCCCACAGTCCTGTGACTCATGTCCCTGCCCGTGTGGACACGTGCCCAAGGCTCAGAGAGACCGAGTGCCCTGTCTGAGGTCACACAGCAGGGAAGAATGGAGTGTGATTCAGACGCTCACACTGCTGCCCCTCTCTGCTCACAGGCTCTTCATTCAGCTCCAGACTCTGACCCAGGGCCTGCAGAGTCAGGGACCAGGAGACAGGCCGGCTCCAGCCTGCACCCTGTCTTGTGGGACAAGCCGGGTCATTAGAGATTGTTAGTATTCAGAGGCCCTGCAAACCGCCTGGCCTTCATCCAGGCCAGGGCCGTCCTCCCCAGCCTGGCTCCTCCAGCCCAGCGATGATCTCTGGTGCTCCCCGCTCCTACCCACACTCACCCAGGGACCCTCTCTCGGTTTGCTCTTCAGCCAAGGCTGGCACCCAGCAGAGGCATCACTGTCTCTGGGGAAAGGCCAGCTTATGTTCACACCCCCAGTGACTGGCCCTGGTAGGCCATGCCACGCCCCTGAGCTCACCACTGTGTCCTCCATGCGACACCCCACCTCCTCCTTCCGATCTGCTGTAAGTAATTCATTCTGACAATGTGGAAAGACCAAAGCAATGTCCATGTTGGTCTTCTACGCAGGCAGTGGCCTCTCGGAGCCCAAGACCAAATGACACCCTAACCCCCTTGCAGATCCTAGCAGAGAAGTTTGTTTGTTTGTTTGTTTGTTTTACTCTCCTGGGCTGTGTGTCTTTAGACAAGTGGCCCCACCTCTCTGTGCCTCCTCTTCCTATCTGCAAAGGGACATGATGAAAAGCTACCTTGAGAGGATGTGGAGAGGGCTCCCTGGGACCAGCCATGACACTCAGAGGATGGCCAGTGTCGCTCTCTTTCCTCAGACCTCAGTGAGGAGGGACCCAGGGGGTGGACATTCAAATAAGAGAAGATGGGGTTGAGCCATGGTAGTGCACGCCTTTAATCCCAGCGTAGGTAAAGGCAAGCAGGTCTCTGTGAGTTCGAGGCCAGTCTGGTCTATAGAGCGAGTTCCAGGAGGAAATGTCTGCAGCTGGAGTTGTTCCAAGCTCATGCCGGGGGAAGCATCTGTCCACGGACTCTGAACTTTAAGCAAGCACTGGTGTGGCCTCTGTATCCTGGATTTTTCAGCTCAATACTCAGGTCTGTTGAAACAATGAGGTTGATGCCTTGGTGTGTGCTTAGAATCGCAGCATTCAGGAGGCTGAGGCAGGAGGATGGCACGTTCCAGGCAAGCCTCACTTGCATACAGAGACCAACCCCCGCCCCATGCCAGGCATCATCTCTGAGCAAACCCAAGTCTGAGAGGTATCAGAATACCTTGAATGTGGGGAACTGGAAACTGAACCTTTAAATATTGAGGTGCCTGTGGACCTAAATGCCACTGTTACAGCAGTCTGGATGTGCACCCCATGACCAGGGGTGGGGTCTACACGGATCTTGGTGGGCACAGAGACACAACCCGCCAGGAACAAGCAAAGGGAACAATGACCTGCTCAGCCTGTCTCCTTCTACCTACTCTCCCCTCCCCCTCCCATGCACCCCATCCTTACATAGTCGCCCCTTTCCCCCTCTGGCTACCTAGGGAACCTCAGGGGATTAGCTTAACTGAACTCCCAATTCTCAACACTTCCACATTCCTTTCCAGGGCTCAGGGGATCCAGCCCATCCTCCCCGACCCCCCCTCACAGGGCAAATCCTCCCCAAATCACCCTGCAGGGCCCGGAAAGGTGGTTCTGATCCTGGATCCCAGGGAGCTGAGGCCTTATCTCTGCCTGCGGAGCAAGCACTTTGCATCTCCCCCAGTATGCGGCCACAGCGCGTTCCAGCCCGCGGCTCCTCGCCATCTGCAGAGAGAAATCCAGTTAGACCTTGTATAATAAGTTCCTGACAATCTTGCTGAGGACGCTGGGTCATAAAAGTCTGCTGGTTTTATCGCCGGTAACAGACACGGAGTGAAATTAAGTTGTCTTATCAAATTTAGATAATATATATCCCTCTAGAGTAGAAGGCGCTGCATGGGGTTTCCGTGGTTTGAGCCCAGGAGGGGACAGGAGCCAAGAAGTTCCTGGGCATATGGTAGGGGGTGGGGCATCCCAGAGAACTCCACAGCCTGATTGGCAGAACAGCAGGGTGACTGACATCCCAGAGGTCAAGGACATCCAGGTTCAGACTATATCCCCACGCTGGTTGAAGATACACATCTACATTCATGCAGAGGACCTCAGTTTCCTCCTCTGTAAAGTGGGCATGTCAATAGTTCCTGCTGTTTGGAGATTTAAATGAGATGCTATTTGCATGGGCAAACACACTTGTATACATACAACTAGAGCAATAGAGTTCACAAACATACACATATAAACATAGATGCATGCACACTCATCTAACACACATGCAAAAACAGATTCACACACATATATGCCCATAGGATCATACAAAGTAATTCATACAAGCACATACACACATACCCATGCACATAAGTAAATGGACACATATATAACACATACAAAAGAGTACATAAACATGCAGACATGGGTTCACAGCGACACATGGAAATACAGGCACACATCTGCATGTGCACATACACTTGCTCACATATAAAATGCATGCACCTAAACATGCTCATATATGTACACACATGCATGCACACATGCACTCACACACAAGTACATGTATTCTCATACTACAGTACCCACATGTACACATGCACAGGTCTGCATGGTCAGACATATGCATACATGCATATGTATGCATGCATCCCACTTGGAATATATACCCATGTACATGTGTATACACATTTACATATCCCCATGGACATGTGTCTACATTTATACACACATGTACACATGTATACTCATAAATACATACATGTACATGCCTTCTTCACACACATGTGCCATATACAGGAAAACATGTCTATGTGCTTGCACCTACATTCATATGTATATATCTAGTCATATATACACCAACATATATATGTGCACCTACCCATACTCATATATATAGAATTATGAATACATGAACACACATGTGCACATATGCATACACATATACCTACACTCATGTACACATCCATACATTCCCAGGCACAGAGAGGTTAGTCACAGGCAAGGAGACTCAAAGTCACACATGAAAGACAAGGTACAGTCAGGACTTAGACGTTGCTGGTGTGAATCCAGACTGTGACTTGTCTCCCATGTTCTCCCCAAAATTTTCTGGAATGAGGAAAGGCAGGCACAAAGGGAAGGGCTGACCCAGGCTGAGTACCCACCTTCCAGGGGGACTAGGGTCTTGAAGGGCAGAAAGCATGCATGACAATCCTCCCTGCTCCGCCCCCATCCGATGACCCCCAGGGTTCTGCAGACACTAGATGCTGCTAACCCAATGCTTCCTCATATTTTTCTTTCCCGTTATCACAAGAGCCCTGGAGACTCAGCACTGTACACATCTGTGTTGAGTTGCTGTCACCATTCAACATGAATTAGGGAAAGTTGGCACATCCTGGGCACATCCTATCACCCCTGAATTTGGTTCACCCAACTAATGCTCTATTATACTTTGAGCCTCCTTGCCTCTGTGACTAACCTCTCTGAGCCTGGGAGTGTATGGATGTGTACATGAGTGTATGTATATGTATATGGAGCCCAGCAAGGAGCCTGTAGGTGCGACAGGCATCGTGAGTGTTTGTTGAATGACTGTTTGCCTGGCTTTGCCTATCTCCTACCCTGTTTCACTCACAGCCAGTCTGAGTCCCTGGAGAACGATTGGTGGAAGAGGCACCAGCTGGGTATAATGCAGCCATGTCGCTGATGGGGAAGTTTTCAGACATAAAAGGGACAGACAGGGTCAGGCGTAATTGGTAAATATTTGTCTATCTAATCAGAGGGTCTTTTAATTAGCAATTTCATCCTTGCAACTGGGTTTTTTTTTTCCCTTTCCATGGGAAGTCAATTAAATACACCAGATGGAGGAGAACATGGGGGTTCCCTTGTCTCCCACCATCTGTCCCATCCCACCGCCACCCCAGCTGCAACCCCACCTCACTGGTGAAGCAGCTAGTTGTCAGAGGAGGGCAGATCTAGAAAATTGAAAACCAGAGAAGAGAGAGCCCCTGACCCTCTAGGAGAGATTCCCGTTCTCCCTGCCTGCCTCTCATCTGGGACCATCTTGTCCACACAGCACAGCCTGTGACTCAAAGGCCCTAAGATCTTTGTCAGCTGCGCATCTTTCTTCCTAAAAACTCTGTGTGGAATCTGAAGCTTCCGCCTCCTTGGCTCGCCCTGCGGATCTGCTGGACACGCCCTGTCTCCTATGTGGTTGAGTGTCACTGGCCTCGGCAAACCTTTGTACCTTCATCCTTTAAACACAACGAGCACAAACTAATGGAGCCTGTGCTAGGCCCAGGGGCACAGGGATGAAGCCGCCAGACCTGACTTTAAATAACTCAGTTAAAAGCAAGAGACGGGCAGGTAAATCCATGCATTCGATAAGTGTTTATCGAGCGCCTACATGAGCCAGGCGCTGCTCTGGCTGATGCGAAGACACGGGTGAACTGCACAAAGACAGTGTCAGTTCCGTTATTGGGGGTGGGGAGACCATGAAGCAGATAGACTGGCCATGTAGGACAGAGCGATCGGTGACCGGGTGAGCAGAATCTAGTAAGAAACGCCCTAGTGCAGGAAGCCCCTGCTCCCCACGGCCCTGGCCACCAGGATATAGTCCCTCTCCTCTGCCTGCCCACCTCTTAGGCCACACCCACTTCCCACTCCTCCAGCCCACTGTGCCTTCTCTGGAGCCTCCCTCTCTGGTCTAGTCTTGCCTGGCTAACTATCCAGCTATAGGGTCTCTTTCTGGTGACTTTTCTCCAAGATCTCCCGCTATGCTCCCACTGCGCTATGCTCCCACTGTCCCAACCCCTCTCCATGTTTGATTCCTCAGTTCTCCTCTGGACACCCTCAGTGAAATTCTTGCCTGTGAAGTTCCCCAATTCTTGCCTGTGAAGTCCGCCCCCCCCCACCAAAGGCTCAGATCATGTTTACCCTGCCTCATCCTCTGTACTGAGTGACATGGGGCGCCTGCTCAGTTGATCCCACTTGCACTGACAGGACAGGGTAAAACCAGGTAGGTAAAGGAGGAAGACCATCCCAGGCAGGGGCAGTTGAAAGACTCATGCGTGTGTGACTAGATACATGCATATGAATGTAAGTGCAAGCACATAGGTATGTTTCCATGTGTGTGGCAATATGTGTGCATAAGGCATGTGCATGTATGTGTTTATGAATATACATGTGTACATGTGTATAAATGTAGACACATGTTCATGGGGATATGCAAATGTACACATGCATGTACATGGGCATATATGCACAAGTGGGATGCGTGCATGCATATGCATGTATGCATATGTCTGACCGTGCATGCTTGTGCATGTGTCCATGTGGGTACAGTAGTATGAGAATACATGTGCTTGTGTGTGAGTGCATGTGTGCATGCGTGTGTGTACATATATGAGCAAGTTTAGGTGCATGCATTTTATATAGGAGCAAGTGTATGTGCATGTGTAGTTTGCCTGTGTTTCCATGTGTTCCTGTGAACACATGTCTGCATGTTTATGTACCCTTTTGTGTGTGTTATACATGTGTCCATTTACTTATGTGCATGGGTGTGTGTGTATGTGTACATGTTTGTATGAATTACTTTGTGTGTGCCTATGTGTGTGAATCTGGTTTTGCATGTGTTATACATCCACAGACCCCAGAGCCTTGCCGGAGATTCGTGTATCTCTGTGCTGTGGGAGAAAAAAAAAGCCACGTCTGAAGAGACAGCTTAGTGGGTAAGAGCACTGGCCGCTCTTCTAGGGGACCGTGGTTCAGTTTCCAGCGCTGACACAGTCCGGCAACCATCAGTAACTCCAATTCCAGATCATCTCATATCTCCACAGTACTGCATGGTGCACAGGTACGCATGCAAGCAAAACGCCTATGTGCCGCATCCAGCCTGGCTGGCTCTTGAAGTTCTGGTGGGGGCAGCAAGCGAATGAAGAGAAGACAGAAGAGGTGGGATCTGCGCTTGCCCTGAAGGAACCGAAGTACAGCAACCCAGAGTCTCCGAGTGCTCATCCTGCACAGCGCAGCGGGGAGGCGGCAGGCAGGCTCAGTGACGGGTCTCTGCGCAGGGCAACCTCGGGCTGAAAACACAAAGGAGGGCGAGGCTGTGGTTTAGTTGTCTGCACACACTGCCAACATTGGCACTAGGACCAGAGGAAGACTTTGCCATCCCTCTGAACCTGACGGGGGCTGGAGGGGCAATGTCCCTTGGGCCTGAAGCATCAGTCCTCAGCATGGCCAGACCCAAGTAAACGGTACACATTAACTCGGGATTTCGCCCACCTTCGACACTCAAAACTCCCACACCTATTTACATCAAATAAAACCAAATATATCTTTTAAAAAGGCAACATTCTTCCCTTTTTGCAGATAACATTCTCATAGGAAGATTGGTGTTCCTTTTCTTGGGTATTATAGAGCAGACTTGCTGAGTCGCAGAGTAGACACTCATGTTTAACTCCCAGAAGACATGGCTAACCATTTGCTAACCCCACCAGCCATGCCTGCACAACTCAATTTCTCCTCTAATCTACCAACCCTCGTTATGGTTTTCCTTTTTAATTTTGACCATTTTAGTGACGTGTTCCGCACTTGCGATTCAGAGAAGGGCCTCAGATCTCTGATTGACATGTTCCTTTCGTGTTCTTACTGGAAGTTTGTATGTATGTCTCCTTTACAGAAATGGCTACAAAATTCTTTTTACAGTTCTTGATCGTCAAGTTGCAAACATTCTCTATATATTCTGGAATTTTTTTTAAAAGACCTCCTTATTTTTATTTTATGTGTATGACTGTGTTGCCTGCATGTATGTCTCTGCACGACATGTGTGCAGTACCTGTATAAGCCATGAGGGTGTCAGATTGCCTGGGACTGACGTTACAAACAGTTATGAGCTCTCATGTTGGTGCTGGGAATCAAACCCTCGTTCTCTCTTTTCTCTCTCTCTCTCTCTCTCTCTCTCTCTCTCTCTCTCTCTCTCTCTCTCTCTCTGGAGAAGAGAGTAGAAATCCCTTAAATATCTGCCCAGGCCGGATTTGAACTCCTGATTCCCTTGTCTCCACTCCCCAAATGCTGGGACTACAGAAGTCTAGCGTCCTTTATTCTTCAAAGGAAAAAACTATATCACTAAATAAAATGGAGATCTTTCCTGACACCTGGCAAACAAGGGAACATAAAAGTCAACACAATTCATTCAATACACAGATATTCCATCAAGATGTCCTCTGGCCCGGGCACCACCCTTGGCACAGAAGACAGAGCAATGAACAAGCGACTCACATTCCCACCCACACAGCATTTCTAATGACAGAGAAATCAAAATGCAAAGAAGGAAAACATCATGCTCTAATCGAAGCTGGCAGAATATCTGGGAGATGCTACAGCCCCGGCGGTCAGGGAGGGACATCAGGACTGTCCGGTACACAGCTGGAGGAAGGGAAGATTCACTGTGTGCCAAGATTGCCAGCAAGAAGTTCTGCTTTCAGGAGCAAGAGGGCGCTGAGTCTTATGTGCTGGGGGACATGGGGACATGACAGGAGCAGAGGGGACACGGGGAATGCTCCCATGGGATGAAAGAAAAACACCAGGCACTTAGGGCCTTGTAGACTGGAGCAAAGGGCTCGGATTTGCTGTAAGCCCCAGGGAAGGCCCTTTGAGGGTTTTAAGCTCTAGGGAGACATAATCTTATTAAGGCCTTTAAAAGTCTCTCTGGCCACCGTGAGGCCAAGCCAGAAGGAATCAGGAGCCCTGCCTGGCATAGGCTGGCTCAGACCAACCTGAAGAAAGGTGTGAGAGAGGGGCTTTCAGAAAAGTTGGCCAGACAGCTGAGAGTTTGGATGGGGAGAGCAGGAAAGAAGAAGCGGAACAGAAGGAAGGTCGCACAGGCACACTTTAGGACACTTCGTTCCAGGATAGCTGTTGGACAGCTGCATCAAGGGGTCGAGGAGACTCCTGGAGGGCCGGTGAGGTGCCTCCGTGAGGAAAGGAGCTTGAATGTCCATAAAGATGATAAAGGTGAACAGACTTCACAAGGTTGCCCTCCGACCTCCACATGGATGCATGCATGCACACACGTGATTAGGAGTAAATACTCCAATGGCTTCTACCCGTTAGGCCTAGGGAGTGGCAAGATCAAGGGAAGGCTGAGGTCAGCGGGGTTGAGTCTGCAGCTGCCTGGCCTTCAGCAAACCCTTTCTCCGCCCCTCCCTGGGAGTCTGCTGATGGACAGTTCCAGCCTCTCCCGGGTGTTGGGAGGATTCTGCGGCAAGTGGGAGGGACCACCACTTTGGCTTGGTAGATGCGCCTTCTGTTCCTGTACTTGCTACCTTCGTCCCCTCAAGGCCCCCATGAGTCAGCCCTTGTTCCTTTCTCTTCCACACTGCCTCCTGAGGTCCGGGCTGCTGCACCCCTGAGGCGCAGGTAAGCCCCTCCACACCTGATGCTTCCTAATCAGGATGCCAGGGCCCACATGCGGCCCTGGCCCCCTACAGGGCCCCGTGAGGCTCCTAGCTAATTCCTTCCTCAATCAGAAGCTCTTGTGGCCTCTCTGCTGATTACCCCTTTGTTCCCTGCAGGGCTGGTTCCTCTGGAAGATGCCCAGCCCCACCCAGCTCTCCCTGGGACTAGGAGCCCAGCCATCCTGCCCACCAGGTGTGTCTGTGCCATGGCCTCTAGGTGGGCAGGGCATAAGCACACAAAGCCATCAGGAGTGTGTGGAGACACATATGTACACACGCCTGCTCTAGAAGCATGCACACTTGAGCAATTCCAGCAACATCTACTCCCTGAAGAGAAATATCAGCACCCCAGAGCAGCAAGCTGAGCCTTTCTACGCATGCTCCAGTAAAGGGCACATACACTCACCAGGAGACACATACACTCCTAAAAACAAGATTTCACACACCACACAGTAATGTGCACACACAGAGGGACACATAGACATATAGACACACACATGAACACATATGCTCAAAAAAATCACACACATATAAATACACACACATACATACACAAACAAACATATAAACATAAACACAGGACAGACAAACATACACACATACAGAGGCACACAAAAAATACATGCACACATATACACATATACACACACTCAAATACTAGCAACACACACTCAAATACAAGCACACATGCACACACACACACACATGTTCTAGCAGGTGCTAGACCACAGCCATGGCTCCAGTGCTCCTCTCTCTCCTCTCAGCTCCTCGGATGAGTTGGTTGATACCCAAGGCCCTGGACCTGAACAAGAACAGATGACACAGACAACCTTACTTGCAGAGCTTCCAAGCCTGGCTCCCACCCCGACTCAGTAAGCCAGGGGCTACACTTAAATATCAACCCCTCCTGCCTTCAATAGCAGTGGGAGCTAATGACCTGGTCCCAATGCCACAGTGACCCCCTGAGGCCAGCAGCGGAGGGAGGGACACCCTATGCCGATCCTGCAGAGCCTGCCTGAGAAACCTCACCTCTTCTCTATGCAATGGCCTTGCTTGGGAGGATGGATGATGAATCCCAGCTGGCCTCCAGCTTCTGGGGGAAGGGTTCCTATAGGAACTGTGGGTAGAAGATCAGACAGACAGGTTTGGTGCTCTGGGCCCCACAAGTGTCCTGAGGACTTCAGCTCTAGACCACTCTCTGACTCAAAGTCAGTCTTTACAGACCAGCAAGGAGGAAGGGCGGGACTTTGGGACAAACTGCCTCAACCCTTACCCTGCCCCAAGACTGGTGCTCTGTTGTTAGACACCTGCCCCTGTGTTCTCTGTCTAGACACCACCACCACCCCCCAGACCCAGAAACTGAAGAATTAACACTAAGCCCATCTGGGGCTCCCCAAGGACCACACTCCACTATAGCCACCCATCCCCTCACTTCCCTGTAGGCCATTGATCACTAATTAACTGGTGACCATGATCATAAGGAATGGTTACAGATGGACATCACACAGGAGCCTAGCCCTGACTCTCCTCTCCCCTGGTCCAAGAGATCGGCCAGGACATGCAGGTGCTAAGGACTCCATCAGAAGTCCAGTGGCCCTATATTGAAGCCTTGAGGTGACAACCCTGTTAACTCCAGGGCCCAGAGAAAGTTGAAGACCAAGGCACAGATAGATCTGTCACAAGCTCAGACCTCTGAGGGAGGATGACAGCCAAGTTACTTCTCTGAACTTAGTGGAGCGGCAGGGGCAGCGGTGGGAGCTTGGGGGGACCCTTCCACCTGGCTTCCTTCACTACCCACCCCCTACTGCTCCGCCTGCCTGTCCCTCCACCATCTGCATGGATTTATTTCACGATAATTTCATTTTATCCCTGGCTCCAGAAAGATGGATTGGCCAGCAAGGTGACGGAATCAACATCGGGCTCATAAATCTGCTGCCCCTCTGTGAGGCTCACATGACACCCTACTTGATGGGGGAAGGGTAACGAGGCAACAGTCCATCTCTCTCTCTCTCTCTCTCTCTCTCTCTCTCTCTCTCTGCCACCCACACTGGGAGCAGGAGCAGCTAGAGTGCTGGGAAGGGAGGGGGGGGTCTCCTGCCCTAAAGCCCAGAGGGTAGTGGTCACCTCTGTTATAACTAACCTGGGTTTCTTGTCACTTGATTGGCAGAACGCGCCTTCCTGCCCCTCCTCAGCCCCCAGCTACAGGAGAAGAAGCCATCGACTGAATGGGCAGTGGAGCTGGTGGGGAGACCGTGCAGCTCTTCGATTCTCCTCTAGATGTTCAGCGGGAGGCATCCTGCTGCACTAGAATAGGGGATTTGTAGACAGCCAGCTTGTCTCAGAAGGACAGCACGCATGCACGCAAAGGCACAGTGAGCGCACGTACGGGCACACAGGCGGCCATTTAAGTAGCGTGGATGGTAGCCCGCTCACATTAACACCTGCCGGAGAAGAGATGACAGGCTCAACCCCAGAAGTGTAGCAGCATCAGAAGAATAGAGAGATTGGGCCTCCACTAAACACGCTCTTCTATGTGACCTGGGGTCACTTGCTCAACCTCTCTGAACTGACCTTACTCTCCTAGGATAACCACACATAGTCAAAGGGTGGCTGGTAAGACTGAATGAGGCAGTGTGGAAGACGCTTCTGGGGCAGAACTTGAGTCACAGTTATGGAATCAATCACATCCAACACCCCCTTACCCTCTCTCTAGCCTGTACCCCACCCTTCTCCAAGCCTGAGTCATCTCTTTTCCATATCCGGGCAGTCCCTGGTGACCTCCAACCATAGCCCAAAAGGATGCAGCACAGAGCCCCTCAGGTTTGAGGTCCCACCTCCCTGGCTCCCTGCGAGGCCTGCTCCTCACAAACCCGAGCCAGACCAGAGCTTGAGGATATTGGGAGTGTGTTAGTTGAGAGAATGGACTCCACGGGTGTCCGTGGGATCTCCATTCAGAGATCCCAATGGAGTGTTCAAGTCTCACCCAGGACCATTCTATGGCCAAGAGCTGCAGTTACCCAGTTACCCCCAAGTTTGATCCTAGTGGAATGGACCACGTCCTCAAAATAATAGAGCTGTCCAGTATTGCAGACGTCTGACCTTCAGTATAGATAGAGCCTTACTTGGGACCAGAGAGGCATCTTCTGAGCCAGCTGGTCCCCTGCAGCTCTGGCCAGCAGCACCTCTGTCCTACACACACAGTAACGCTGTCCCAGGGTCCTCCACACCTCCCCTCCCCTTCAGACCCCTGAAATCCTAGTGAGGCAGAACCCAGAAGAGGCTTCTCAGCCCGCCTCCTTTGCCTTCATCACTCCTGCCCTAATTAGTATTCCGAGGAGACGCCTCTCTGCAGGCCGCAGGATTTGTTTGCCAGCCGGCCAGTTCCCTGTCTCCCCAGTTCGGAGTGAGTAATTCCGTCCCTCCCAGGCCCATTTAAGGGAGTGAATAATTAGTTACATTCAATTAGGCCTCTTGCTGCTACAGTGGCTCCTGCCTGCCTCACTTGGGGGGACAGGCTAGCTAATGAGACGGCACACACGTCTGACACAGGGAAGCGGGTGTTAAACACAGACGACCCCCTCAGCCCTCGGCGGGGTGCGGAGAGCTCGAGGAACACCACCGGGGCCAGAGATGGCAAGGATGAGGGCAGGAGAGTAGTAGAGGGAGTGGAGGGAAGGAAAATGGAAAATGGGGGTGGGGGGGAGGTGTGGAGGGAGACAGGGACAGAGACACAGAGAGACAGAGAGGGAACCTAGGAGATTCCAGAGGACAACCAGGAGAAGAGAGTACACCTCTGGTCCAGCAATATCGGGGTTCCCTAAGGCTTCAGAAGCCTGCCATCCGAATGGAATGTGGAGTGATTAAAACCGTGTTGTGGCTCCATATATTTATTGGCACAGAGAGACATCTGGTGTATCCCACTAAGCAAAGAAAGCTGCTTACAAAACAGTGCATATAATAATATCTCAAGTTTAAAAACTATTTGTGGCGCAGAAAGCAGTTCTGAAAGGACCGTACCTTGTGATTGGCAGGGTGGTGGGAGGCACACAGGTGGCCTTGTTTTCCTGGCCCTGTTCATTGCTCGGATGGGGGTGCGATTTGGGAGTACGACTTTTATAATTAGCCAAAACAATAACACTTGTTGGAGAGAAAACCTGGGTGAGGCGGAGGGGCTGGCGATGAAGGAGGTGGGCAGGAAGTGGAAAGGGATGGGCAGAGGGCCAGACAGTCCCTGAAGGAGGAGGCAGGGGCCAGCTGAGTGCCAAGGCCCAGCAGGACGTTATGGTCTGCCGGGAAAGAGACAGGAGGCCTGGTGATGGAGAAGAGAGGATCATGGGAAGGAAGCACAGGCCCCACCCGCTTCCCCTGGGGCAACATCTGCTGGGTGATCTTTCTAGAATCCCTGTTTTACAACAGGACTAGTTTCAGAAAAGCTTCCTCCTTCAGGAAGGACCTCCCCACCCCAAACTGCAGCACGATTCCCCACCCCCTTTTTAAATTAAAACTGCATCTCCCCACCCTGGCGGGTGGGTTTGTAATTTTCTATGCCCGACTGACTCCAGGGGAGAACAAGCCTCCAGGGCACAGCCTTTAATAACTTCTGCTGCCCAAGGAAACAGCTGCAAAGCCTGAGTCTGCAAGAGGGCATCTGTGCACGCACCTGGAGAAGGGCCACCTCAGGGTACATTGCACCTAGTAGGGCTGCCCAAAATCAGTGTTCGAGTCTGGGGTTTCAGTGGCTTGGGCCCAGGTCACTGTGCACCGAGTACAGCCTAAGCCCCCAAGGCTTCATCCAGTTTTCTGAATGGCAGAGGAAGGAGACAATGTGCTTAGAACATTCTACTTGACCTGTTCATGTCTGTATCAGGACTTCATATATATACACACACAGACACACAACTCTGTGTGTGTGTGAGTATCTGTGTGTGTGTTTGTGTGTGTGTGAGTGTGTGTATGTGTGTGTGAGAGAGAGTGAGTGTGAGTGTGTGTGAGTGTGTATGTGAGTGTGTGTGAGTGTGTATGTGTGTATGAGTGTGTGTGTATAGTGTGTGTTTGTGTGTGTGTGTGTGAAAGTGTGTGTGTGCGTGCGAGTGTGTGTGTGTGTGTGTGTGCGCGTGCGCGCGCGGGCACACCAAGCAAAGGATTATATACATTGAGATTCCCTGTCTTTCCATCCTAAACCCTCTATATCATGATGTCTTGGGCAATTAACAAGACATTTAAATTATGAAATTAGCTGCATTTGCGTGTTGGGAAACAACGCACAACTCTCTCATTCCTCCTGAGAAGCACTTTTAAGAACCAATAGACTCTGCCCCAGGGAAGGGATCTTCGCCCAGGAGGCCTTGTCCTTTCTAGTCTCCAGTCCTACCTCCTAGACAAGTTAGGTGCCCAGCTCAGACTGCCATTGTCCCAGCCTTGATGGGCGTGAACTTAGATCCAGATCTCAGCTCTAATCTGAACAAGTTGTTTGGCCTCTAAGCCCCATCTGTGAAATGGGTGCAGTACAATCCCACACCTCAGAATGAGTGTTCAGACTGCAACTGCCTGTCAAGTTCTAATCGGAGCTGAGGAGTGAGTCGGGCAGGAGAGCAGGCCTCATTTCCAAAGCGTGGGCCCTGTGCAGAGCCAGCTCAAAGCAGAGCCAGCATCACCCAGGACTGCCAAGGCAGCCACCAAGGACTTTAGGACGTTACCTTGCTGCCACCTGCTGGCCACTGCCAGCCTCACAGCCACCCCTCCACCTGGCACTAGAGGAGTAGCCCCCCTTGCCACTCCCCGTTGGTCCTCCCTATAATATTCAGGCTGGGCAGGACCCTTAGGAAACCAGTCATTCATGGGGGTGTGGGGTGTGACAGATGTCCACACTGTGGGGAACACCCGGCATCACAGACAGCTCGTGGCTAAGCTGCTTTTGAACCAGAGTTTGCCTACCTCTTCCCTCTGGGAGGGATGCCAAAGATACCAAAGTTACTTTTCTATGCTTGGCTCTGCAGACTTTCGGGAGAAACTTCCAGAAGCCGACCAGAGACATGAATGGAGGCAGTCAGTGTGTCAGGGAGTTGAGCCAGGGAACGCGTTAAACCGAGAAAGTGACAGACAGAAAGCGGCAGGACTGTGGAAAGCACATGGGCTGTGGGAAGAGGGGTGTGGTCACCCCTCAGCAGTGGGATGCAGTTCAGCTGACACAGTACTCTGCCTGACATGCCTAAAGCCTCAGGGTTGGTCCCTTGAATTGCACTGAACTGTGTGTGGTGGCACAGGCTTATAACCCCAGCGCTGGAGGGTCAGAAGCCCAAGGCCGTCCTCCTGTGCCAGCCTGGCCTGCATAAGACACTATCGCAGTTAGCTAGGCCGGCAGTGTGCGCTCCTGGGCACTAACTCTCCTTGCTGTTCCCAGCCTGGCCTGCAGCCACCACAGCCACAGAAGTATTCAGGACGGGGGAAGCCCCAGACATCGATCCCAAAGCCAACAGGAAACCCACTGCCTACTCAGCACCATGAGCGCCAAGGGCAGCTGTTATCCAAGTGTGTTCTCTGATCCCGCAGCATCAGGACCACCTGGGAACTTGCTGGAAATGCAAATTCTTGGTCTTGGTCCCAGATCTGAGCCAGAAACACGGGAGGTAGGGCCCGGCAATCTGTCACTCAGCAGCCCTCACAGTTGGTCACTTTGTTCCTCCAAATCCAAGAACCTGTAACCTGGAGGAGAGCCTGGAAGTCGCCGCCACCAACAGCACCTGCCACGACAGCTGCCCTCTACCAGAAGCAAGGGGGTGACAGCGACTGACCCACGATCGCGCGGATAACAGGTGGGAAACGAGTCTTCTGCGTTTATCCAACACACATGTGCACGCGCGTGCATGCGCACCAAACCACATACACCCTGCTGTGGAAGTTAGTGCCACCAACATTTGGGCTCTAGGCGGGGGTGGGTATTAGACCCCAAAGTTCCCCTCCCCCTCTGTCATATTTCCCTCTGCTTTCTAAACTGAAGCTTCTACCTGCTGCCACCAAATGGCCCTGGAAGCTCTTCTGGGAAGACTGCCAAAGCCAGGTGTCCTTCTCTTGGCTTTCAGCTGCACCCTCGCCCCGCCCCCGCCCCCTCCCAGCATCCCCCACCTCCATCCGGGCCAGCCACTGCCATCCCAACCCTCTAAGCAGTGGGATCCAAACAGTCTGAGACCCACGGGTTAAACCTCAGTAGGCATCTGTGCAGGAATACTCTTTAAGGCGCTTCCTTGGCACGGCTCTTCCTTCCCCCGCCTTGTCCCCCAGCCTTCCTTCCCGCCCCTCTGCTCCTGCTCCATCTGCTGCTCCTCCTGGCTGGGCTCCCCCTCAGTTGGCACAGCAGGAAGAGAGAACAGGATGGCAGGATGATCTATTTTTATCCTGAGATGTTGTCTTGGGGCAAGAGAGGGCACCATCTGACTGGGAAGCATTGGGGAGGTCAGAAGGCAGCGGGGGACCCCCGGATCTCCCTGAAAGCTGTTGCCCACGATGGCTAGGTTCTGGAAAGCAGAGAGACAGACCTGGGAGCAGCTTGAAACCAAGAGTTCATGGGCCGCTGCGCTGCACTGTGTCCCCGATGGTAACTCAGTCCACCTCTCTGTACCCAGGTTGCACCCCTGCACACAGGGAGGGGCACAGACTGGGCCTGCCCCTGTAAGGCTGCGTCTGCATACCTGAGGCCTTGCCAGCTTACTGCTGATCGTGAGCACACAGGCAAACCCCCTGGAGACACAGCAGTCTGGGGACACTCCTACTTAAGCTCAGAAAATATCCTCATTCTTCCAGCCTAACAGCAAATTAGATATCTCATCACCCAGCATGTCTATCCTTCGTCTCCTTTGTACATGTTTGATGATTTTTTTTAAATTATGTAAGCATTATATGAATCTACTGCTCTCTTGGAAAAATAATGAAGCATTACAGGAAACACAACACTCCTGCCCGCCCACCACATCATTCTTAAAAAAAAAAAAAAAGTTCATTTATATCATGTGTACAAGTATTCTGCTGGTCAGGTACATGTGTGTCACATGTGTAGTGTCCATACATGTCAGAAGACGGTGTCAGAACCCCTAAAATTGGATGGCTGAGACACTGTGTGAGTGCTGGAAACCCAAACAAGAGACTTCACAGGAGCTGCCGCTCTTAACCCCTGACCCATCTCTCAAGACCCCTGCTGCAGCTGGGGTTTTCTCTCTTTTTTTCCTTTTTTTAAAAAAGATTATTTATTATATGTAAGTAGTTGTCTTCAAACACTCCAGAAGAGAGCATCACATCTCATTGCGGATGGTTGTGATCCACCATGTGGTTTCTGGGATTTGAACTCAGGACCTTCGGAAAAGCAGTCAGTGTTCTTAACCGCTGAGCCATCTCTCCAGTCCAGCAGCTGGGGTTTTGATGCTTCATCTGAAACCTTTGTTTTACCCATACAGGCATTCACGGTATCTTAGCTTCCCTTTCATATCTATATATACTGTATTCAAATCTAATACCCAGCCCGCTTACACGCCGTCATATCGTATATAAAAGCTGTTTGAAGGGTGTGTGGCTTTGTGTGTTTGGTTCAGGTTGTTGGGAGAAGTTGTTGTTCTTTTGGGGGTTTGTTTGTTTGCTTGTTTGTTTTTGGATTTGGTGTTTTTGAGACAGGGTTTCTCTGTATAGCCCTGGCTGTCCTGGAACTCACTCTGTAGACCAGGCTGGCCTCAAACTCAGTGCTGGGATTACAGGCGTGCACCACCACCGCCTGGCTTAAGTTATTGTTCTTTGATGTTTGTTCTTGAGGGGCTGGAGAGATGGCTCAGCGGCTAAGAGTACTGACTGCTCCTCCAAAGGTCCTGAGTTCAAATCCCAGCAACCACATGGTGGCTCACAACCATCCATAAAGAGATCTGATGCCCTCTCTGGTGCGTCTGAAGACAGCTACAGTGTACTTATATATACATTAAAGTGAATAAATAAATCTTATTTTAAAAGCCGGGCGGTGGTGGCACACGCCTGTAATCCCAGCACTCTGGGAGGCAGAGGCAGGCGGATTTCTGAGTTTGAGGCCAGCCTGGTCTACAGAGAGTTCCAGGACAGCCAGGGCTACACAGAGAAACCCTGTCTCAAAAAAAAAAAAAAAGAAAAAAAAAAGAAAGAAAGAAAGAAAAAAGAAACACAGTAAGTAGTAAGCAATAACTCCGGGTTATTGATAGGAAAATAGATTCTAACAGCAATGGAGGGTAGGCAGTTGTCCAGTTTTTGTGCTGTTTAAGACTTGCTGTAAATATAAAGATTATGTGTCTTTTATCCAGGAACTAAATGGTAAAGGTCGGGTAGAAACCCCGGGTCGGGATTAAATAATTCGTACAATACACCATCGTATCCATTTTAGGATATGTGCACACACACACGCACACACGCACACACACCGGTACATGTACCACAGAGCACACATGAAGGTCTATGACAACCCTCTGGGTTTGGTTCTCTCCTTTTACCATGTAGTCCCAGGGATCAAAATCAGGTATTAGGCATTGGCGGCAAGCTCCTCTACCCCCAAAGCCCTCTTACCTGCCTTGGAATGTGTTTTTTAAAGCTGTTTCTCTACCCATCATTCCACTACCTGTTTTTTTTTTTGTTTTGTTTTGTTTTGTTTTTTGTTTTTTTGCCTCCACCAGTTAGAGTTTCCGAGATCCCATTGTATAAATAATCACAGATTTATTTAGCCAGTCCCCCGCTGATGGGAATCAGGTGCCTTCTAGCAGCATCAGCCACAAGCCATGGACTCCTGTGGCCAAGGCTCCGTCCAGTAAAAGTCACAGCAAGACGTCTCTGGGTCCCGTACTGCTGCACTCTGTAGATACTACTGCGGACCCCCGACGCCTGAGCTTTTCCGCCATCTTTCAAAAGCAAGTCGAGAGATGACAGGGGCGCAGGCATGAGAGTTAGCTGACCCGGGCTCTGTCTTGACTCCTCTCAAGCTTCAAACGTTAGCAGTCCAGCAGTCAGCAGAGCCGGGCGAGCAGTCGCCTCCAAAGCAGTTCCAAGGCTCAGACCAGGGGCCTCAAGGCTATGCTGCCTGTCACCTGCCGCTCCTGCACCGAAATGCGACTCTCTTTACCGTCCTCCTGTGCAACAGGCTGACACCCATGCAGCGTCTCCTGCACTGGTGCAGCAGTGTTGTGACCGGGATAATCTTCTATCTCCACAGGATCTTGCCGTTGAGCCTCAGGGGGAAAGGCCTGGGGAGCCAAGGTATGAGATCCAAGGTCACCTCTAGCCACAGAGCCATCCTGCCTCTGAGGAATAGAATCCCTCCTCCAAGTCCTTTCCACTGGGGTGGGAGGACTTGGGGAGTTGGAGGGGTACCAAAACTGATTTGTTGGATGCCTCCTGCCCTCTGCTGGACACATGAAATTTGACAGGAAATTTCCAGAGCCACTGCCCACCAGCAGAAGAAAATGCCCCTTTGATTCCACCTACTGGCCCCTGAAGGCGGGACTTTGCCCCCCCCCCCCCGTATTCTCGGCTGGAGGGAAAGCACAGCCACGGGTTCTCTGCCAGTGGTGCCCAGCTCTGCCCTAAGGAGACGTGATTGGGTAAGAGGAAGGGATGAAGACTGGAAGTGGGGCTGGGTGGGAGGTGCAAGTAGTTCACTGTCACCCCACATGTTCCAGGGACAGACCCTGAACTGTTTGTAGGAGTGTATGCGCGCATGCGCAGTGTGGAGCGTGCTATTGGACATATGCGCATGGGGTAGAGGGTCCACACCCACATGTACGCACTATTAGAAGCCAGAGGTCAACATCCTGTGTCTTCTTGCACTCTCAACCCTTATTTTCTGAGTCAGGGTTTCTCTTGGAACCTGGAGTAGCCCATGATTAGGTAGCAAGCCCCAGAGATCCGTGTGTCCATTTCCACCGCCATCTCTGGCGCTGCTGGCCTTTTCCATAGGGTTGGAGCCACACGCTGGGATCCAATGCAAGCTCTCTGCTCCTGAGTCTGTCTCCCTCCCCCTACCTGCCCACCAGCTGCTCTTCCAGCCTCTCTCCCTCGGGATGGCTCACCTCATTATCCTTTGGTTTCTTGGCCGCCTTTTCTAGTGAGAAGAAGAAGAAGAAGAAGGGGTGTGGGGCATTGGGAGGTTGAGTCAGGATCAATCACTGGCTGGTTCTGCAGGCCTGAACCCACCCTCCCTTTCTTCTCCTGAGCACTCACTGATATAGAGAAACACCACAAAAATGATGATGAGGATGACCACCACGACAGGAATGACCAGCAGGGCTCGCATCCGGAACTGGAAACCTGGGGAGACAGACTTGAGTGGACCCCACTGGCGGGTTCTCCCATTGGAGAATGCTCCCGTTGGAGGGTGCTCCCACTGGCGGATGCTCCCACTGGCGGGTGCTCCCACTGACAAGTGCTCCCACCCCTTGCCCAAAGCATCTGTATCCTCCCAGAATCCAGGCCTCCTGATATCAGAGCTTTCAAGCAGTAGCATTGTGGGTAATGTTGCCGCTAGGGGAACTCTTAAGATGCTTTATGGTATTTGCCAATGTTTATAAATTGAGAGAGTTTATCTTTGCGTGTGTGTGTGTGTGTGTGTGTGTGTGTGTGTAGGTGGGGGTAATGGTGTACATGTGGATGTACGCAGAGGCCAGCGGAGGATGCGGGTATCCTGCTGTATCATATTACACCTTCTGCTGAGACAGTCTCTCACTGAGCCTGGAGCTAGTCTAGGAGGCAACAAACTACAATTCTTCTTCTAGCGCCACCCCCCCCCCCCACATACACACACACTCATAGTATTAAGGTCACAGTCACATGTGGCGTGGCCGTGCGTAGCTCATGGTTGCGCAGTAAATACTCCTTCGAGCTGTCTCTCTAGCCCAGGGAGATTGCAGTTGGGAAGATAAGCCAACTTCCCATCTGGTGTGTTCGTCAGCTGTGTGGTGAAGGGACAGCCCGCCTGCCTGCTTCACCCTTCTCTATGCTGTGCTGCGCAGAGCTAGTGTCCGAACTGTTACATCTGCTATGGGAGCATGGAGGGCAGAAATAAAGTACCTCTTGTGTCTACACTGCTCTAAGAGACAAATTAAAAGACCAAGCAGCAGGTGGTCTCAGAGGCAACGGGTGCAATGCACGTGCGCGCGTACACACACACACACACACACACACGCACACACACACACGCACCCTCAGTTATAAAGTCCTCTTTGAGACATGGTCTCACTAAGTGGTTCAGGCTGGTCTCGAACTTGGGGCTCCCATGTCTGCACCACCACACCCAGCTCATAGGTCGGGACGCAGATACCAGTGAAACAAACACTGGCCCACAGTGGCTACCTGGCTTTAAATGAACTTGTATTGGAGCCAGGCCGGAGGTTAGGATGAAGAAGATATGCAGGGTCGTGCGTCTGGCGAGGTCAGCCCCTACTTAATCTAAAACTTTGCTATGTTGCACATCTCTGGTTTCTTGTTTTCTGGGGTTCCCCCCCCACATACACATGTTTTTGTTTTTCTAGCATCATCTCAAAATGTTGTTTTCTTTTGCTTGCTGTTCCTTTGCGATGTCTTCTTAAATGCTCCAAGTGAACTCAAGTGCTTTTCACACTTTATCCAGCCAAGAGAAAAAGGCAATCTTGAGAAAAAAGCAAAAAGACTGCACTTTTCTTTTCTTCTCACTTTGTGGCACTGGGGGTCTAACCCAGGACCTCACACATGCTAGACAAGTGGGGTGGGTCTAACCCAGGACCTCACACATGTGGACAAGTGGGTTGGGTCTAACCCAGGACCTCACACATGCTAGACAATTGCTCCACCACTGAGCCCCAGCCCTAGCTGTCTTCTTACTTTTTTGATAAGTCTTTTAATTTCTATCTACTTTTATTTATGTATATCTGGTGTGTGCAGCACATGTGTGCCTAATGCCAGCAGTGACATAAGATCCCCAGGAGTTGGAGTTAAGGACAACCATACACTGCCTGATGTGGGGGCAGGGGACTGAACCCAGGTCCTCTGGAAGAGTAGCAAATGCCACCTCTCCAGCTCCAGGAACATATTTAAACTTTTATGTACTATTATTGTGTATGTGTGCATATACATGATGTGTGTGCATGATGTGTGTGCATGACGTGTGTGCACACGCATGTGCTGTGCTGTACATGCAGCGGTCAAAGGACAACTTTTAGGAAATGGTCCTCTCCTTCCACCTTTACATGGACGCTGGGGACGAACGCTGGGCCATCGGGGGAGAGCTTGACTTGCTGACCCATCTCAACAGCCCTCTTTCTATAATGAGACTTTCTTTGTTGAAACAGTGTCCTCCGAAGCTGCCCGGGCTAGCTTTGAACTTACAAAGCTCTCACCTCAGCTTTATAAGTAGCTGCGCTGACTGGCCGGCTCACCAGACTCTTGCCCTACTCTGTCTTCACTCATTCAGTGACAGCCTGCTCAAGCTTCACATCCTAGCATCCAAACTGAGGTTACCAGGCGACACTGTCACAGTGTACCTGAACCTCAAGCCAGGGGCAGCAGTTTCCAAACCGCAAAATTTGGTGGCCAGGCACTTACACCACCCAAGTAAGGGAGGAAGGAGCTACAGTCAACCCATTTCACAGTTGAAGAAACTGAGGCTCGGTGAAGGGATGTGACTCATGCAGGTCCCAAGACAGGAGCTAAGGTACTATACTCCAAACTGCCTCTTGCTCTCACTCTACCCTAGTCAATCTTCCTGGGTGCCTCAGTCTCTCCCCAGTTCCCTGCTTTCCAAACACCTGGTAAGACCCATTCTCCCCTGGACTCACCACAGACAGTATCATTCTGACTCGTTCCTTCCCGTAGGACCACCAGATTCTTATCCTCACACCTGCACAAAGACACATGTGTACACATATATGTGCATGCACACATACATGCAGAGAGAGAGGGGGGAGAAAAACAGGGCTCCCCACCATAAGACTTCCAAGCCCAGGGGAGTCACTCAGCAAGCGGCAAGTTCTTGTGAGCATGTGACTTACAGTGCAGCATCCCAAGTCAGTCATTGAGAGAAGAGTTAGGACAGAAACCCACAGAAAGGAAAGATGGCCATATTGAAATGGGGATGGCCAGGAGTATAGATGGTAAGAAAGCAACAAGGGGAAGGGAGGAGTCTGGACTCAGGTGGGCTTCTCAGCCTTGGCACCTGCAGGTATTTTGTGTTGGGAAATATGTCCTACATTTCACAGAATAATCAACAGCACCTTCGTCTCCCGTAGCCCAGTGGCAGAAACAGCCCCCTCAGCCAGTACAGCATCTGAAAGATGAGCAGATGTGGCCAAAGCCCCGCGGAGAGCAAAACTGGTCTCTGTTAAGAAGCTCTGGTTTCAGGGTCTTCTGGGAAGACTCCTCCATGAAAGGGAGATCAGAAAGCACTGATGGATGGGAAGGTTGGCCCCAGCTAAGGAGGAGCAGTGTGACAAGAGAGAAGTCACGTGGTGACGTGTGGTGGTGAGCTGCTCCCTGCAGGGCAGCTGCAGGCGGCCAGAGAGTGACCCTGGCACACAGCCAGGCGACCTGACTGCTGAGAGGACCTGCTCCCAGGCAGCTCCTGAAGGAGAGGTTGCAGCAGAGCGGGCAGCCAGAGGCGGGACAGGAGTGGAGTTGTGAGGTGTGGATGGGTGGTCTGGGAGGAGTGGACAGAGGGGGACGCGGCAAAGGAGAACCCGGATGTGGCAGAAAAGGAGCTTCAGAGAATGTGTGCGCTATAGCCTTGTTGAGAAAGAAAGGCACTCAGATCCTTTACGAATCAGCTGAAGCCCCTGAAAGTGGGGGAAGAACAATCCCCGATAAGAAGCCGGGGGTCTCACACATACAGAGGCAGATTTGGGGGTCCCCAGAGAAGATCAGAAGGGCCCCCAATGGGTATAAAAGTTGAAACAGCATCATGCATCAGCTAAGTGGGGCAATGTGGAGGGGTACGTCCATGTGTTTATTAGCAGAGTCTCTCTGTCCCTCTCCCTCTCCCCTTCCCCCTCCTTCACCTCTGTCTGTCTGTCTGTGTCTGTGTCTCTCTGTGTCTCTGTCTCTGTCTCTGTCTCTGTCTCTCTCTCTCTCTCTCTTTCTCTCTCTCTCTCTCTCTCTCTCTCTCTCTGAAGGAATAGTGAGGAATCAGCCTGAGGGGACAGGTTTGCCCATTTAAAAAACATTAAACGAGGAATGTGAAAAACAGAATGGGACACGTGTTTTATGTTTTTCTCCCAAACAGGAGACTTTGAAGCAAAAGAGTAAACAGTGTGCCCGGGGGTGCGAGTGCACGGTGCAGGGTGCAGGAAGAGAGAGGAAATATAGCTGGAAGGCCCAGCCTCACTCCACGGAGTCTGGGCTTCCTCCCAAAGGCAGCAGGGAGCCCTGGAGTGCTCAAAATCACAAGTGCTGTGATCCAAAAGGGGCTGCGGAAGCTCACGATAGCAACACGATGCAAAGCAGCCAAGGGAGACACCAGAGACAGGGAGCCTGTGAGGAGACGGAGCCACACCGCACCACGGTGAGGAGGCTGTGGAGAGTAAGGAGTGGATTCCCAAGGCATTCCTACCAGATATAACAGGCCTGACTGAGGTGGAGGTGAGGGCAGGGGTGGGCAGCTCACGGTGTGACTGACTGACTGCCTGGAGCCAGAACCTGCCTGTCACTTGGGGCGAGGGGCTCGGCGAGGGGCCCAAGCTGGATGTACAGAGGTGCTGGAACTTGACCATCTGGGGACCAAATGACAGTTTCAGGGGGAGGGAGATGGAGCCATAGATGTAGATAAGACAGCCAAGGAGAGGTGGGAAAAAGTGGTCAGAGAACCCAGACAAACACAAGTAACAGTCCAGAAGGGCAGGGACATGGATACTAACTCCCTCAGGAAAGCACTGTGCACGGAGGGCTGGAGTTCACGCCTTGGAACCCACAATAAAAAAAATCCATGCTTGGTGGCAAGTGGTTGCAATCCCAGTGCTGGGACTCTCTAAAAACACAATGGAGCTGGGCAGTTGTGGTGCACACCTTTAATCCCAGCACTTGGGAGGCTGAGGCAGGCAGATTTCTGAGTTTAAGGCCAGCCTGGTGTACAGAGTGAGTTCCAGGACAGCCAAGGCTATACAGAGAAACCTTGTCTCTAAAAAACCATTAAAAAACAAAACAAAACAAAAACAAAAACAAAAAAATAAAAAAAAAACCAAAAAAAAACAGTAGACAGTATCTGAGGAGCAACACACTAAGTTGATAGCTGACACATGCACACATATGCATACATGCAGATACACACATCCACAGACATGCATGCACATACATGTATTCGCACACATGCATGCATATACACACATGCATACATGTACATACACATTCACAGACATGCATGCACACACACATGTATACACACACACACACACACACACACACGAATATACATGCACGCACATGCACACATACTCACCAAGAAAGTGAACTGAAAAGGGGAGGGGGGGGGTCCTGCCGCTTTAAGAAGAGAGACTTCAGGAAGATATGGAGATCAACAGGCTCTGTTAACTAAGCAAAAGCAGGCTAGAAAAACTGCACAAAGTGTCCCTGAGGCAGCCACAAGGTCACATTCACAAGTAAGTGAGGCCATGGGGGTGGGGAGTGTCAGGGACTGAACAGCAGGTAGCTAAAGAGACCGAGACAGGACCCACGCTACTAGTGGTTAGGGAGAGGTGGTCCTTGTACCTTGTCCAAGGACGACACTTTTCAGAAAGTGATGACTCACTGGAGAAGAAGCCGTCTGGGCACGGCTGACAGACGGTGTCGGTGGTCTCAGTGGCTGGAAGGACGTGGAGGTGGAGGACGCATGAGCAAACACCTGGGCCACAGTGTCTGACCCCCATGGGAGCCAAGCCCCTGCCCTCAGCTCCTTACCCCAGCGCACTGCAGCCCCTAAAGACCACAACCCAGCAGGAAGCTGCCCAGAGCCCAGGTCAGAAGAGCCCATGTCCTATAAACTGGAAGATGCCAGCCCAGGTGGCGCTTTCTCTGCCCTCAGCTTCCGGAGGCCGAAGGCCCTCTGCTCACCCCAGAGCTGTTTCCCCAGGCAGGCCGCTTACCCATCTCCACAACTCCAAAGCCAGGGCCACAGGGCGTGTGCTGAACACATGTCTCACACTCCTTGCTGGTACAGTGCTGACCTTCCTTACAAGCACAAACAGTGTCCGAATCTGTGGTGCCCTCCTTCTTAATCTGAAGCCCTTGATCTGAGCAGAGATGAGAAGGAGGAATGGGAAAACCTGCTGGGCCGCAGCAAGGACCTCACTCCTCACATTGTTGGCTTTCTTACTCTTCCTAGTACAGAAGTCAGTCAATCAACTAGCTCACCCAGACTTAGGCCCAGACTCCGGCTCCCCAGGACAGACCCCGGCCACTAACATCAGAGGGATTTCAGTGTTAAGAATATCGAGCCGGTTCTCAAGCATCCCTCCCCAGGCAGCCCCAACCCACGCACTGGGTTCACAGTGTCTATGCTGGTGACAGCGGATCTCCGTGTTCCAATGGGCTAAGAATTCGCCTGTGCCGCACGCTTGGCATTGGGTCTTCTCAAGAGCTGTGCAGTGGCTAGTCAGTCTCGTTCCTGAAAAAAAACAAAAAACAAAAAACAAAAAACAAAAAACAGGAAGATATGAGGCAGGTTAGGCTAATCCTGTGACTCAGACTATGTGCAGGGGGGTGGAGCTTAGGAATGGACGTCTCAGACCCTACATGAGTAAGGAAGCTGGAAGAGACGGGACAGCCTGGGGCATTCTGGTATCAAGGATGGGGGGAGGGGAATGGGTCATTTTGGACTTGAGTTCCCAGTCCATATGTGGGGTCTGCATCCACCAGCAAAGCAGGAGGGACTGGGCAGGGGGGCTAGCATCTCACCCGGCTGGCACAAATCACAGCACTGGCCATTGTAGAGGTACTGTTTGTCACTGCACGTAAGACACTGTCCTAGATGTACCTAAAAACAAAAGTGGGCAGCTGGAAGGGATCTTTGTCAGACACGTTGAAAGTTAGCCAAGACACAGGCTGTAGCAGATGTGGAAGTCCAAAGCAGAAAAGAGAGCCCTCGCAGTATGAGGTCTGTTTGTCCGGTTGTTTTTTTGCTTGTTTGTTTTGTTTTGTTTTGTTTTACTCTGCTGTCAAATAGCGTCTTTCTGTCATCTCACAAAGCAAGAACTTTGAACCCTCTAATCCGAACAGATGTACAGGACTCTTCAGTGATCCCAAAGACCCAGTAAGAGGGGAGAACTCCAGTTCTTCCTCCAGAGTCTTGAGGCCGCTGACTCACACTGGCAGAAGCCCTTCTCCCGGTTTCTTTCCCCATCTCCCTTCCCCACCACCAGAAGGGTGAGAGTCACTCCACAGAGGGTAACAGTGGACAGAGTCCCACAGGGACGGGATTCAGTGCATTCAACGTGTCGCCCTCAGTATGTGTTTCTACAGCATCCGGGTCCCACCCATGCAATGAGCTGCTTCTTGCTAATTTAAACACACTTCTTTTAACTGTAAATCTTCTACTGTTGCCTCAAGAGAACAGCCAGTATCACTTCCTATAATTTAAAAGAAACCCTAAAAATACACTCAACAGATTCATAGCAGGGTTATCAAGCCTCGACTCGTAGCTTTACTCGCTGAGGTCCTTCACTCTGTCTGCTCTTGATTTTGACTTTTAAGCTGGGGGGTGGGGGTGGGGGGGAGTAGGGGGATGGATGGGGAGGGGTGGAGGGGCAGCAAGTCTTTCAAAGGCCTTAGCTAGCCTAATCCCAGCGCTCAGGAGGCAGAGGCAGGTGGATCTCTGAGTCCAGCCTGGTCTACAGAATGATTTCGAGGACAGCCAAAGCTACACAGAGAAAACCCGTCTCAAAAAAAGAAAGAAAGAAAGGCATTAACTAAGTTCCAGAGACTTGCTCCTTGAAGACCTAAGGAACAAGATGGCTCAGTCAGTCAAGGCACTGCGGCCGAGCCTAATAACCGGAGTTCAGTCCCCAGAAACCACATCATGGAAGGAAAGAACCAACTCTCAAAGGTTAGCACCTAACCTGTGTGTGTGTGTGTGTGCGTGCGTGCGCGCGCGCGTGCATGTGTGTATATGTATATGTGTGTACACATGTGTATGTGTGTGCATGTGTGTGTGATATTTGTATGTGAATGTGTGTGTTGTGTGTGTACATATACATAAACCTAAATAAATAACTAAACAAATAAATAAAAGTAATTTTTTAAATGAATAAGAACAGGACTGGCAGGAGCTGGAGAGAAGATGGCTCAATGGTTGAGAGCCCAGGTCACTCTGCAGAGGACCCAAGTTCAATTCCCAGCATCCACACTGCAGCTCACAACTCTGTAACTCCAATCCAGGGGATCTGACACCCTCACACAGACAAACATGCAGGGCAATACACCAATTCATATGAAATAAAAACAAAATAATATTTTTTAAAGAACAGTGAAACTGTAGGGGGAAAGTTCTAAGCCCACTTCCTGGTTTGAAAAAAAAAAGTATGAAAACCCACCAATCCCTGAGCATAAACTCTCACTAATCCCCACCCTGGAAATCTTCACCCTGGAGCCCTCCTCCCCCAGGGACCCTGCATAAGCCTGCCTGCAGCTCGGTTCTCTGCTTCTCCCCTGAGCACAGGTAGTCACTCTCCTGTTTCTCCCGCCAATGAATCTCTTGAGTGAGATTTGTTGTGCAGTGTGACTTTGTGATATTCCTTGGCCCCTGGCTGCCAGGATGCCATTCCCTTCCGAGCTGCAATACTTCCAGAGAGGAAACCTTTCCCTTCAATGCTGCAAACACCTCCACAGGGAAGCCTTTGGGGATTTCTTCTCAGACCTACAACACTCAGAGAAAACTTTCCCCTCAGAGCAGAGCTGCAACTCTTCCAGAAATAGTCTGCTGGGCAGTGCTGGTGCACACCGTTAATCCCAGCACTCAGGAGGCAGAGGCAGGTGGATCTCTGAGTTTGAAGCCAGCCTGGTCTACAGAAAAAGTTCTAGGACAGCCAGGGCTACACAGAGAAGCTTTGTCTTAAAAAATACAAACAGGAGCCGGGCGGTGGTGGTGCATGCCTATAATCCCAGCACTCTGGGAGGCAGAGGCAGAGGCAGGCAGATTTCTGACTTCAAGGCCAGCCTGGTCTACAGAGTGAGTTCCAGGACAGCCAGGGCTACACAGAGAAACCCTGTCTTGAAAAAATCAAATTCAAAAAAACAAATATATATATATACACAAACAGGGCTGGAGAGATGGCTCAGTGGTTAAGAGCACTGATTGCTCTTCCAGAGGTCCTGAATTCAATTCCCAACAACCACATGGTGGCTCATCCCATCTGTAATGGGATCCAATGTTCCCTTCTGGTGTGTGTGAAGACAGTGACAGTATAATCACATAAAATAAATAAATTTAAGAAAAAAACTTGAAAAATATTTTAGAGAGAGGGGGAAAGAGAGAGAGAGAGAGAGAGAGAGAGAGAGAGAGAGAGATGCCAGAGAGATGGCTCAGCTGGTAAAGGCTCTTGCTGCCAAGCCTTATGACCTGAGTTCATAATAACCCTAAGAACCCATGATAGGAAAAGCTAGCTTCCATAAATTTTTCTCTGGCCTCCGCACGCATGCTCCAGTACTCAAGCACGCATGCGTACGTGCATACAAATAATATATCCATAAGTGTAATGAGAACTAAATTTTTTTAAATGTGAAAGTTTCCTTTTAAGAACCATAAAGCGGGCCTGTGCTTTGGCGTGTGTGCACACGCGATGGCCCTTGCCCTGTCTGTGACTCGGAGCACGCGCTGGCCACAACTGAAGTGAACAGAGGTCAGTGGACAACACTGGGGTCAGGATTGTTTCTCGCCTTATTTAAAGACATGGTCTTCTGTTGTTCTTGGTTGCATAGGCCTGAAAACTTCTGGGATTCTCCTGTTCCCACCTCCTGTCTCACAGTTAGGATGCCCGGCTTCTGCCACCTTACGTGGGTTCTGGGAATAAACTTGGATCCCCGAGCTCGAGTGGCAAGTGATTCAACCACAACCCTATCCGTGGGGTTTTAGGTGAGGTGTTTTGTTTTTTTTCAAGACTTAAAAAAAATTTTTTTTAGATATATTTATTTTATGTGTACAGGTGTTTTGCCTGCAGTCTGAATATGCACCACATGCATGCATGGTGCCCTTGCAGGTCAGAAGAGGGCATTGGATTCCCTGGAACTGGGGTTGGGGATGCTTGTGAGCCACATGTGGGTGGCTAGAAAACTGAACCTGGGTCCTCTCCCAGGGCAACAAGTGTTCTGAGCAGCTCTCTAGCCACGAGATTCATTTTATTTTATTTATTTATTTATTTATTTATTTATGGTTTTTTGAGACAGGGTTTCTCTGTGTAGCTCTGGCTGTCCTGGAACTCACTCTGTAGACCAGGCTGGCCTCGAACTCAGAAATCCCCCTGCCTTTGCTTCCCAAGTGCTGGGATTAAAGGTGTGCTCCACCACTGCCCGGCGCATTTTATTTTGATTATAGGCAGATATATGATTATGAGCATGGGTGAGTGTAGGTGCCCTCAGAAGAGGGAGTCGGATCTCCCTTGGAGCTAGAGTTGCAGGTGGTTGTGAGCTGCTGAATGAGGGTGCTGGGAATCTGATGCCAGTTCTCTGCGTGTGTGTGGGGGGGGGGGTGGCACAGGCTCTCAACTGCAGCGCTATCCCCCTGGCCTGTATACATGCTCCTTAAAGCTGGGTTACATTTTATTTATTTATTTATTTTAAATAGCCACCTTTTTAAAAAGATGTATTTATTTAATGTATATGAGCATTCTATCCCTGACACACGTGAAGAAGGCATTGGATCCCATGACAGGTGGTTGTGAGCCCCCATGTGGTTGCTGAGAATTGAACTCAGGACCTCTGGAAAAGCAGTCAGTGTTCTTAAGTGCTGAGCCATCTCTCCAGCCGCTCCCCCCTCTTACATTTTAGAAACAACCAGGGTTACAGAATGTGTGGGGACCAAGTTTGAGAACCAGACAAAACACTCTGTATCACATACTGATTATTTTGTTTCTCTTAGGCTGTGTTTCCTCATCATTAAAGATTTATTAGTATTTTTAAATGGGATTATAGGGCTGGTGAGATGGCTCAGCGGATAAGAGCACTGACTGCTCTCCCGAAGGTCCTGAGTTCAAATCCTAGCAACCATAAGGTGGCTCACAACCATCTGTATTGATGTCTGATGCCCTCTTCTGGTGTGTCTGAAGACAACTACAGTGTACTTAACATATAATAATAAATAAATCTTTGGGCCGGAGCAAGCAGGGACTGGGCAAGAAAGGTTAGCCGGAGTGAGTGTGGTCAACCAGAGCGGGCAAAGGTCCTAAATTCAATGCCCAGCAACCACATGAAGGCTCACAGCTACAGTGCACTCATATACATAAAATAAATAAATAATAATAAAATGGATTGTGACACCTGCCCTGGAGGCTGGACTGTGAGATTGTGAGGGAACACAGGTGCATGGCCGGGCAGTAAATCAAGGTAGTATTCAGAAAATGGCAGCTTTCATCAGCACACATAGATGATGGCTGTCTGCTTGGATAGCCTGCAGCCTGGTAGCTGTCTGCCTGTCCAGAATCCAGGAAATCTCACTCACGTAATGACATGCACCTGAAAGCACCATCCCCGGGCAGCACTCCCGGAGATGTCCCGCCCTCCTTCTAGAACAGCGGCCATCCTCAGCCGCATCTTTGAAAAAGACAGCTTCCCTCTGATGGCTCGTCAGCCCGTTTCCATCCCCCAGAGCATCCTCCTTCCTCCACAAAAGGTCTCAGGGCCACAGCTTGGAGACCCCTGGCCATGTGAGTGGCAGGCTCAGAAGTGAGGCGGTCACAGATTCATACCCGTGGGTATTCATACTTTGGGTAAAACTCCTCCCCTTTCTGAGCCTCAGTTTGGTCATCTGTGTAACAGAGACCTTGGGAGAAATCAAATGAAGCGCTATGCAGCCTGGCTCACAGCCCCAAGCACAGGAAGACCTCAGAAAAGAGCACCTGTTGTTTCTGTCAGGCTCCAGCCCCTCCCTAGAGTCCAGATGGGGGCTTCCGAGGGCAGACTTTGCTCTCGGCTGGTCCACACGAGCCCTCATCACGCCTCTGTTTCTCCCTCCATCTCTCCCAAAGGCCCTCATTCACTTCTCTTGAACTTTCCCCTCTTCTTGCGTCCTGTCTCCCTGAAGGTCGTTGCTTAGAGCAGTGGTTCCCAACCATCCAACACTGCTGCCTGTTACAGTTCCTCAGGTAAGCCCCAACCATAAAATTATTTTTGTTGCTACTTCATAATTGTAATTTTGTTGCTGTTCTGAATGTAATGTAAATATCTGTGTTTCCTGATGGTCTTAGATGACCTCTGTGAAAGGAACCACTGGCTTAGGGGAAAAAAAACAAACGAAAGCCAGTCAAGCAACTCTCTCACTTCCGCTCCTCTCCGCTGTGACCTCCACAGCGATCCTTGGCAGGCCACATGTCAGAATCTACACTCTGGATGCAGTTCAGTCTGTACGGTGACTGCCCAGCATGCACGAAGGCCTCAGTGCTGTTCTAAGCGCCACATAAGACTGGGCATGGGGGTGCGTGCCTGCAGTCCCAGCACCAGGGAGGCGGAGGCAGGAGGATCAGAGATTCAAGGACAGGAGAGATGGCTGAGCTCTTAAGGTGTTTGCCATATAAATGTGTGGGGCCGAAGTTAGATCTCCAGAAACCCGTGCAAACCCCAGGTCTTGGTAGTGGCCTCCCTGTAAGTCCAGGTTCAGAAAGCAGAAGCAGGGGATCCCCACAGCAATCCTACTAGTGAGACTGGCCATATGGGGAGCTCTGGGTTAGATTGAGACCCTGTCTTGATGAGTAAGTGGGAGAGGATCCAAGAATGACTCATGATATGACCTTCAGGCCACCACATGCAAGCACACACGTGTCGCCACACAGACATATGCATACACACAAACCATGCATGAACAGACAAAGGAAAAGAAAAAAATTAAAAGTCATTCTCAACTAGATCATGAGTTTGAGGCCAACCTGGGATAGGTAACATTGGCTGATTGACAGGTATGTGCTTAGGGTACTGACTGCCCCAGCTGCGGAAAGCCAGGCCTGAAACAGGACACCTTCCTGAACAGACAATTCAAAGCCCTTGAGAGACCTAAGCCCCAGTCTCCAACCAAAAAGGACCTACAGTGCTTGAAAGCAAAGGGAGCCTCGCCAGAGGAGAGACTCAGGTAGTCAGGGGATTCCCAGACTCCAGAATGAGGAACTGCAGAAACACATTTAAACCAAAAGTGAATCAAGTGCCGGCTTCTGAAAATCCCCGAGATGTGCTTGATTGGGTCTGAACTTTTCTGGTGCCTGGAGAAACCTAGTCTGGTCTCTTTATCCTTTCTTGAGCTCTAAAACAACTCCTCCTCCTCCTCCTCCTCCTCCTCCTCCTCCTCCTCCTCCTCCTCCTCTTACTCCTCCTCTTACTCCTCCTCCTCCTTTTCCTCCTCCTCCTCCTTTTCTTCCTCCTCCTCCTTCTCCAGGTGTCTCCTGTACCATCTTAAGTTCAAGAGGCAGAGGCACAAACTTGGGGATTTCTCTACATTGGCTTGGCAGTGACACGGGTATGGTGGTTAGTAAATTACCTTTTACCTAAAAAGTACCGGGGGGTGGGGGGGGTGGGGGGGGGGGAGCTTGTTCCCACAAGATTCCCTAGACAAAAGTGGTCCCTACTGGCAAGGGGAAGATAACTACAGGTGGCAGACATCTGTCCACAATGGGAAAGTGACAGGAAACAGGCCAGACCCTCCCCTTCCCCTAGCCAGGCTTTCCTGTCCGCTAACCCTTTCCAGTCTCTGTCGCCAGCTCCCGAGCCCGGGTTTGGATCAGGACAAAGCTGTCCAGGCACCGCTGTGTAGGAATGCCCTCCCTAAGCTCCCTCTGTGGGACTACGTGGAACAGAACCCCAACCTTCTGGGAGGAAAGAGAGGCAGCCCACCTCATTTTTTTAAAGCCAAGGCCCGAGAGATCTTACCCATCTTATTCACCGCTTCCCGCCTTTCCCAAATCAACTAGGAAGAGCTCTCACCCCCGAAAATCTTATCTGTCTCTCACGCTCAAAGCCCTAACCCCCTTGGAAGTTAGAACTGAAGCCACTCACCGCTGTCAACAAGCAGCCCCAGAGCGCGCACAGCCGAGGCAAAGGCACCATTGCAGGGCGAGATCAGAGGAGCCAGATCACAGGGCTCCCGGCGAGGCCACAAGTCACTCCGACGTCCCAGCTAGGAGTCCCGCCCAGGAAGGGGGCGGGGTCTTTGGGCACCAATCTCGGTGGGCCTTCGGCTAGTCCCAGAGCAGGGATTTCCCCAGGACCTTCCCAGGAGTCTGATTGTCCCCCCTGGAGTTTAAGGGATGGGCACCAAGGTGGCGGGAGAAGGCGTGGTCCCAAGAGGAGCCCTTTTCCTACATCCCCCAGGCCCCACTCCCCACCCCATCCAACCCCCACCCCACCCCCACCGGCATTTAGGACCTCAAAAGCCACCTTTAGCAGGGCTAAGGACTCTCCTGATTGCAAGTTAGCAGAGGGGAGAAGGATTACTGTAGGGACTGGGGAGCACCACAGGGACACTCTTGTTTCCCTACCCCCCCCCCCCAATACCCCCGGGAATCTCTGCAGAACCGAAAGCATCTCCAGAGAGGTCTAAGGAAGTCCCCAGTGTCACCGCAAGCTCAGAAAACGGGAAAGACCACAGTTGAAGGGCCAGGAGGCAATTCAAGGAAGTTTGAGTTCCCTACTCAGTTTCTCTTTCTTGAGAAGGAAATTCCCACAAGTAGGGGGCGGCATCCATCCTCTCATCCATGGGTGCCACCCACGGATCTCCACCGACTTCTAGCCCATCCCAGCTCCATCCAGAGCCTGGAGACAGGCATTTACTGTATGGATCAGCCTTTCATAGGCTCAAAGACCCCTTGAGAAATGTTAGAAGACTAGAGACCCTCCATTAACTTTGCGGGAGGGGGGAGGGGGTTTCTGGGAACGAGGGATCCAAACTCTGGTCCTCATGCTTGTATGACAGACACTTTACCCTGGGTGTCATCTCCCCCAGGACCACCCACTATTCATCTTTCATATTTCTCCTCCCCCACCTCCTCATCCTCCCCTCCCCTCTTAGAGTATATGGGTGTCAGAGAACATCTTAGGGGAGTTAGTTGTCTCCCTCCGCCATGTAGGATCCTATATCAGACTTAGGTTGTTAGGCTTCATAAGTGCTGTCCTACAAACACACACACACACACACACACACACACACACTGCACTACCCACCACCATTTTTGAACCAGGGTTCACATCTGGATGGCTTGGGTTCTGGTCCAAGCTCTGAGTCTGATGCTTTGAGTTCACTTGAGTGGCAATCCCCACCTCAGTTCCCTCCCAGGACCTTGAACTAGCTAGTGCTTGAGATGCTGACACTCCAAACTGCACAGCCAAGCAAGCCAAACTGAGAGACCAGGCTGCAAGGAACCGGAGGCCGGGAGGGAGGACGTGCTACATGAAGCCCAGGTTGGGGGCTGTGAAGACACCATGACCAAAGTAACTCTTAGAAAGAGAGCATTTACTGGGGGCTTGCTTACGGTTTTAGAGGCTTAGTCCATGGTGGTAGGGAGCAGACAGGCATGGCACTGGAACAGTAGCTGAGAACTTTACATCCTGAGCCACAGACTGCAGGAGGGGGTGGAGGGAGACTGGGCCTGGCATGGCCCTTTGAAACCTCAAAGCTTATTCCTAGAAGGAGTAACACATCTCCAAGAAGGCCACACCTCCTCCAAGAGGGCCACACCTCCTCCAAGAAGGCCACACCTCCTCCAAGAAGGCCACACCTACTCCAAGAAGGCCACACCTACTCCAAGAAGGCCACACCTCCTAATCTTCCAAAACAGTTCCACTAATTGGGAATAAACATTCAAACAAAGAAGCCTACGGGTTCCACCTTCAGTTAAACCACCACGCAGACTTTGCTACAAAGATGGTAATAGCTTCATTTATCTTCCTTCACTCCATACTTAAGAGTCACGGGGTCAAAGGATGCCCTAGGGCTCAGGTTCCTTTATACTGTCTGTTCCTCACTCTGGCGTCCCTGTCCTGTCACCTCTGCCACTGTCCTAACTCAGAGCCTCACAGTGAGTATGTGAATAGGTTGTCAATTCTCACCCCAATCTGTCACAAAGAAGATGGCCAGATGGACACAACCCTGGTGGTCTCAATACTGACCTCAAGCTACAGTGGCCTCCTGCATAGAAGGATGCTGGTCGCATTCAAAAGGGCCAGAAACACTCAAACGAGGACCACCCAAAGACATCCAGGATGAGGAGAAAATGAAGCTGTCTTTCCCTATTTTTCATCTCCTTTGGACAACAAGTCTGGTTTTCATTCCTGGAAGCAGGGATAGGGGTGGGGATGCGGGTGGGGTGGGGTAGGAGTGGGGTTGGGGTGGGGTGAGCATTGCTAGATAACTTCAACTTTTGCTTATTCCTTATTTGCTTGATTCCAAAATTGGGCCCTTCGCAAAAACTGCCTGGGGAAAGCCAGTTCAACAGGATTAAAACATTAATTATATTATATAAAACATATCATAGCGGCAATTAAAGCATCTTAAATTAATGTGTGAAAGAATAAATAGTAGCCTTCGGGTTGCCCCATGGGGTGCAGACCAGACAAGATAAAGGGAAGATATTTCAGTTCACAAGTCCCTAGGAGATGCTTGTGGTGAAGCTCAGGGAAGGATGGGAAGGGTGCTGGGCCAAGCAGCAGCGAGCGGGGAGGGGGAGGGGAGCAGAGTTCAGGGAGAGGGAGGGGTGGTAAAATACGGTCAGGGGAGCGGGCAATGGTCGGTTTCCCATCAAAGGAAGGGTCGAAGGGTCCAGGGACAGAGGAGGGCAAGGGATGCTGGGAAGGACAGTGATCCAGGATTTCAGATCTCGGAGGAAATGGCCTTTGTGAGAAGCAGGGGGCAGGAGCGTGGCTGAGAGGCAGGCCTGGGTCAGAATCCACAGCCGCTGGTATCCAAAGGCCCAGCTCTACTCAGGAGCCTTAAACCTGTGTCCTGTCTCTGCTCGTTACTTTGTACTGTTTCCTGTTCCTTTTCCTGTGTATTATACTGTACTTGCATGTACATTTGCATGTGTGTGTGTGTGTGTGTGTACATGTGCGTAGGTCTGTGTGTATGTACACGTGTCTATATGTGTGTATGGGTGTGTATGTGTGTACTGTGCACACGTTTGATGAAAAAAAATGATACAGAGCTCATTGTTTTTCAGATTTTAACTCTGTCCTGTATTTGTCAAGGTTTTTTTGTGGTAGATAAGCTCATAAAACTATAATCAATAAGCCGGGAAATGGTGGCACATACCCTTAATCCCAGCACTTGAGAGGCAGAGGCAGGTGAGTCTCTGAGTTTGAAGGCAGCCTAGTCCAGGCTTGAGTTCTAGGACAGCCAGGGCTACACAGAGAAACCCTGCATTTATATGTGTGTGTGTGGCCAAGGCTACACAGAGAAACCCTGTGTGGGAGGAGGGGCAAGGCTACACAGAAAAACCCTGTGTGTGTGTGTGTGTGTGTATGTGTGTGTAAAATCCAACGTGAAGCTCCACAGCTTCAGAATGGCTACTCCAAAAGCCAGGCGGTGGTGGCGCACGCCTGTAATCCCAGCACTCTGAAAGGCAGAGGCAGGTGGATTTCTGAGTTCAAGGACAATCTGGTCTACAGAGTGAGTTCCAGGACAGCCAGGGCTACACAGAGAAACCCTGTCTCGAAAAAACCAAATCCAAAAAAAAAAAAAAAAAGAAAAAGAAAAAAAGAAAAAACCAAAATGGCTACTCCAACCATTAAATGTTCGTGAAGATGTGTAGACTTTGGTTCTGGCTAATCTCACTGCATGATTTTTTTTTATTTGCAAGTTCATTACAATAAAGTTTTATTTAAGAAAAATAAAAAGAATATTAGCTATAGTGTGGCTCGTGCCTTTGATCCCAGCACTCAGAAGGCAGAGGCAGGTGACTTTCTGTGAGTTTGAGGCCAGCCTGGTCTTCACAGTGAGTTTGCGGTGACTTCCTGGGACCAGGACCGTCCCAGCCCTGGACTTCCATGTCTGCACCTGTAACCAGCCTTCCACTCCATGTCCCATGCTGTCACCTGCACCTGACAATACTGTCGTCCCCTTGCCTCCTGTCACCTCGTTTTTTCAGTGCTGGGGTTCAGAGCACCTCCTCCGGGAACTCCTACACACACACACACACATACACACACACACACACACACACACACACACACAGCCCACGGGGGCAAACGCACCCATCTCCCCGAGCTCTCTCTCCAAGTCAGGCCCACCCTGCTGTACTTCAATTATTCTGTTTATTTGTGGAACCTGTGTGTTGAGGCAGCTCGACTCCGCGGTGGCACGATAATGAAGCGCTCTCTAATCTCTCCCTCCAGCCAGGCTCAACCGAGTTTCCCTTTTCTGTCCCTTAATGACATTTTGGGCAGATTGCATTACTTTCGGATCTCTCTGTGTTGTTAAACCTCCGTCCTTTGATGCGTTCTTCTCAAACTCAATTTAAATCTCATTTCATCTTCCCTGCTCAGCCAAGGATTGACTTGAGCCAGAAAAAAATCTTGTCAGCTAGAAATACAAAGCAGGCAAGCAGAAAAGACTGGCTGGGAGATGAGCCTTAGCTCATTCGAAGGAAGAGACAGGAGAGGCCAGATATCCCTGACAGGAGTGTCTGGCCTCTGCAAAGCACTCTCTGCCTGCCTGACGGTTGACCCTCTTTGTCTGCTGTGGCCAAGTGCTGGCTTCCTGTGGGGCAATGAGTTACTTCCACGGTTTTCCCTGTGGACAATTCTGATGGGACATCCAGTTTAGAGTCTAACATTCCTCTCTCACGGTTACCACTGAAGCATCCAGGGCAGCTGCTCCACCTTGTCAGTTTTATCCAACTCTCTTTGCCCAGATAGGTCCTGTCCACTGCCAGGAAGACCTCAGGGGAGACAGCATCCCACAACCCTTTTCTACAGTAACACTCAGAAGGTCCTTTGACTCTCGGGTCTCTGTTAATTCCTTTCCCTTCCACTGTATACCCTACAGTACTCAGGAAAACCGAAGACCCCACCCTCCCTGGGATTTTTAATTAAAGTGAGCAGAGGGGCTGGAGAGATGGCTCAGTGGTTAAGCGCACTGACTGCTCTTCCAGAGGTCCTGAGTTCAAATCCTAGCAACTACATGGTGGCTCACTACCATCCGTAATGGGATCCGATGCCCTCTTCTGGTGTGTCTGAAGACAGCTACAGTGTACTTACATAAATAAAGTGAGCAGAGATGAGAGAACCGGGGATGTGGCTAGTGGGTGTGGAGTCAGCTCTGCCTCTTTTAGTAAAAAGCCTGTCGGGAAGATCTGGCTCCCCACAACACAGAACCTGACGGATTTTCCTGCTGAGTCCTAACAGAACCTGTGCTCCATAACCTTTGTAATGGCCAGTCCTCACATCTGACGTGCTTCCTAGAGAGAAGGAGCTCAGCGTCTTAGCTATTGCCTTAGTCAGGGTTTCTATTGCTGCGGTGAAACAACATGACCGGAAAGGCACATTGGGGAGGAAAGGGTTTGTTTGGCTTACACCTCCACAGCACTGTTCATCAACGAAGAAAGGACAGGAACTGGAACAGGGCCGCAATCAGGAGGCAGGAGCTGATGCAGAGGCCACAGACGGGTGCTGCTTACTGGCTTGCTCAGCCTACTTTCTTATAGAATCCAGGACCGCCATCCCAGGGATGGCTCCACCCACAGTGGACGGGGGCGGGGCCCTCCCCCATCAATCACTAGTTAAGAGAATGACTGGGGGGGGGGCACCTGCAGCCCCAACTCATGGAGGCAGTTTCCTAATAGAGATTCCCTTCTCTCAGATGACATTAGCTTGTGCCAAGTTGACATTTAAAAACAAAGAAATAACAACATTGGCTGGAGAGATGGCTCAGAGGTTAAGAGCACCGGCTGCTCTTCCAGAGGTCCTGAATTCAATTCCCAGCACCCACATGGTGGCTCACAGTGATCTGTAATGCGGTCCGATGCCCTCTTCTGATGTCTGAGGGCAGCAACAGTGTACTCATAGACATAAAATAAGTAAATAAATCTTATGAACAAGCAACAACAACAAAGACCTGGCCAGCACAGCCATCTGTTCCATGCAACCCACAGGCCCATGCTGCAAAAGCATGCTGATTAAGTACCTATTGAGTGAATGCAGGGCCCCTGAACGAAAGGAATCCCTGAACACCAACCTGCCCAGGCCCCACAGAGCTGCATAGCTGGCCATGCTCTAGATGACTGAGTTCTCAGGCTGGGATTCCCACATATTTCCCTATCACTCACCAGCGTTGAACTGGGATTTGTCAAGAGGAACTAAGTCACCTAGGAAAGAACACAACAAGAAATCTGGAAAACCCGAGAGTCAACAAAGCAGAAGGATGCTTGACAAAATGTCGTCGGACTTTGGTTAAAATGACTTGCTGGCCTGGCTGGTTCTGACTCCCAGATGAGAGCCTCAGCCTCCTCGGACTGTGGGGTCTGCCATGCATCCTGACTTCTGTGGGCCTCCTCCTCTGTAGCCCACTCACTAGGGACCTCCAGGTGTCAGGCTTTCTTTGTTCCTAGCTTAGAGTTTTGTCTGTGTTCCAACCCTCCCCATCATCTGCCTCCTCTTCCATAGCAGGGTCTAAGGCAGATGGTGTCATCTCCTAGGGAAGCCTATTTTGAGATCCTCATCTAAAAGGGAATTCCTTCTATGCCCATCCCCCTCCCACTCTCCATAGAGTCCTCACGTAAAAGACAGAATTCTCATCATAGAGAGAAAATAATGTTTTTTTGGAAAGGGGCTGAGCAAGAGGCTGGAAAACCAGATTCAGGAGTCGGAATATAAAGAAGTCCTTTCAGCCATTCCTGCACTGGCCAGTCCCCACGACAGTCCTATGTTCCCAACCCCTGCTCTTCACACCCACGTTTGATCTCCTCCCTCAGTGGACCAACAGCAATTAGTGAGTCACAGGAGGTCACAAGGAGTATAAAACCCTGTTGCTTGGCTGGAAAGAGGACCAGTCAGTGACATACTTGATCTCAACACAAGAGGTCTTGAGTTCAGATCCCCCAACTAACCCTATGACTGGGGACGCAGAAACAAGTGGATCTCTGTGAATTCCAGGCCATCCAGGGCTACATAGCTAGACCCCATATCAAAACAATCAAAGAAACAAAACAAAACACAACAAAAATGAGGCAGTGTGTCTGTAATTCCAATGCTGGAAGCCAGAGACAGGAGACTCCCCCGGACTTGCTGGCCAGTCTAGCCAATTGGCAAGCTCTATCTAAGTTCAATGAGAAACCCCTGTCTCAGGGAGAAAATAAGGTACAGGGCCAGCAAAATGGTTTAATGGTTAGAGGTACTTGCTGCCAAGACTGACAACATGAGTTCGATTCCCAGGACTCACAAAGTGGAAAAAAGAGAGGCAACTCCTAAAAATTGTCCTCTAAACTCCACGTCCATGTAGTGTCACGCTTGCTTGAGTAACATACACACATAAATACATAAATATAATAACAAAAAATACGGTGCAGAGTGATTGAGGAAGACACCCAAGATACGTGATTCTTTTTTTTTTTTTTTTTAACTTTTGGATTTGTTTTTCTCGAGACACGGTTTCTCTGTATAGCCCTGGCTGTCTTGGAACTCACTCTGTAGACCAGGCTGGCCTCGAACTCAGAAATCTGCCTGCCTCTGCCTCCCAGAGTGCTGGGATTACAGGCGTGAGCCACCACCGCCCAGCAAGATACGTGATTCTTATAGAGCAATATTTATACTGAAGAACACTCAGTTCTGTGGTTATAGACACACACCACCACATCAAGGTTTTTATGTGGCTGTGGGGTGTCCAGAGCTGCAGACCAAACACTTTACCCACTGAGCCATCTCCCCTGGCTCAGAATCATGTATCTTAATTCTCTAGTGTCCCTGCAGAACATGCTAGTTCACTAAAGATATTATAATAAACAGACACATCATATGAATATGAAATATTATGAACCAAAAATAATCCATTGTCCTATCCCAGAATTAAATCAATATTTTCATTTGTACATTTATATTCACGTTTTAGTCCTAGCCTGTTGGTATCATTAGAGTTCTCTCTCCCAGGGAAAGCATGCAGTCCCTGCTTTATACTTTCCTATAATAGTATGCTCTGAACATTATTCCCACAGTATTTTTTCTTTTATAAGATTTATTTTTATGTTATTAATATATAATTTATTTATGTTTACTTACTGTGCTTTAGTGTTTTGCCTGCATGTGTGTCTGTGTGAAAGTGACAGATCTTCTGGAACTGATGTTATGGACAGTTGTAAGCATCATGTGGGTGCTGAGAGTTGAATCCAGGTCCTCTGTAAAAGCAGCCAGTGCCCTGAACCTTTGAGCTATCTCTATGCCTTAGATGATGATGATGAAGGTGATGGTGATGGTGATGATGACCATTTTTTCTGTGTAGTCCCGGCTATCCTCAAGCTTGCTCTGTAAACCAGGTTGGCCCTGAACTCAGAGACCCACTTGCCTCTGCCTCCAGAGCACTGGGATCAAAGGTGTGCTGTGTGCTACCACCGACTGGCTATAAGATGTATTTTTAATTGTGTATGTCTGTACATGGTATGCACTTGTGAGTATAGTGCCCATAGGGACCAGAAGAGGGCACCACATCACCTGTAGCTGGAGTTACAGGTCCATGAGCACACTGGCCTGCTGGGAACGAGACTTGGGTCTTCCACCAGAGGGAGCAGTCTGTGCTCAGGAAGCCTTCTCTAGCCCCACATCTTTCTTCCTTTATCTATTGTTACTCTCCCCTCTTCCTGACCTCCCATTAGGTATCATCCTACATGTTAAAAAATGTACTCATTCATTTCCTAAGGAAATGAGTCTATCATTTTCTGAAACCATTTCAATTTCTTCCCACACCACAGAAATTGTTCCAAGTCAGGAGGAGACACAGATCGGCAGCTCCTGTTCGAAATAGTTATGCAGTGCTCTATGTTGTGAACTTGTCACAGCCGGTCCAGCTGCTCTGCTGTGGACTGGAATCCAGGCTGCTGCTCCCGCAGTGGGCACTGCAGGACCCAGGACACTCAGTCATGCATGCTCAGGCACTTTATCCTGTTATCTGCGGAACAGATTTCTAGAAAGAACCTGCTGCGTATACAAAGTGCAAACTAGTATTTTCAAAATGCTTTGCAAGGGAAAAATTGGAAAAAAATTACATTTAAAAAGTTTCGAGATGTCGGGTGTGACTGTACACATCTTTAGTCCCAGCATTCCAGCGGCAGAGGCAGGTGGATATCTGTGAGTTCAAGGTCAGCCTGGTATACATAACCAGTTCCAAGATAGTAAGGGTTACTTGGGGATCCTCTGTCTCAAACAAAAGAGAACATTTTTTTCAAAAGAACCTTGGACTCTCTCCATTACTAAATGTTATTGCCTGTTTAGTATTTGACAGCTCAGTGGGTAACAGATATTACTTATTTAATGTACACTGTAGCTGTTTTCAGACAAACCAGAAGAGGGCATCAGATCCCATTACAGATGTTTGTGAGCCACCATGTGGTTGCTGGGAATTGAACTCAGGACCTCTGGAAGAGCAGTCAGTGCTCTTAACCACTGAGCCATCTGTCCAGCCCGATTCACATTTCTCCAGAATTATACTTCTGCTTTTTCGGTGAAATGAACGTTTTTTCTTTTCATGGGTCTAGGGCTTGAGCCTAGGGCCTCATCCCATATCCTCAGTCTCCTTTCTAGAGAGAAGCAGTGACTCAAGCTGGCCTGAAGGTCACTCTGGAGCCCAGGAAGGTCTTGATCCGGAGAAGCTGGGCTCACAAACCTGCACTACCAGACCCAGGGGGTGGAGAGCAGCTTATGTCTTACCACACCCTTTTCTATGAACTAATTATCCTTTTTGAAATAGTTGTCATTTGATCTCAATCATGTGTTCATTCAACTGCTTCTCAGAGTAGTTGATATGGGTCACATGTTGGCGCTGTAGTACTGCTCTAGACAAAGTTCCAGCACTGATGAGTTCTACGGATGAGACACATAGTAACCTCTTCCTCTGTCACTGTGTCAAAATCAGCCCAGATGTCTAATTGTGGTCTCTGGCAGCCAGTAACCATCTTGGTTTGGTTCTGGGATGTAAAACAGTATTGAGCACTTAGCCATTGCTTTGTTAAAGCGGGGGTGGGGTGAGGGGGCCGGTGTTTAGTCCAACACCCCACCTTGCAGCACTTTGCAGGCCCCCACCCACAGTCAGCACTCTTGAACGTATCTTGAGCACCTGTGACAAACTGTTTGGAGGCCATTAATGACTTCAAGGGCGTCTTTAGCTAACTCTGGACAGGAGCAGAACTGCCACATGTCCATGATAAACAGCCCTTTACCATTTGCTGAGGAGGAGGTCTAGGCTGGTGCCTTCATTCCTCGTCCCCTGAGGAAGGCTAAGAAGTGGGTCCTGCAGCAACCTCTCAGGCAGGGTAAAACTCCAGGGCCCCCTGGGTGTGATCTCCTCATCGGCCGCCCGCAACCTGGAAGTCCTTCCCTCCACTTGCCAAGGTCTCCATCAAAATTTTCTGGCTGTCATCTCTATTGTGTGACAAAACTTATCCTAGGAAAACACACAACACACATGACTACAGGCCCAACAACAGACCAAAGTACGGATACCACCGAAGTCCGTCTCGGTGAGCCATGAGTTTTATTGGGATTATTGACAGGAATATGGGGGAGGGGTTACTCACAGGAGCAGAAATGACTCAATGACAGCTTTGTCACCAAAGCCCACCCAGCACGGGTGACAGCTCACAAAACTGGGAACCTGGAGCCCACTGCATGGCCTGCAGGCAGCTCACCAGGCTGGAGAGCGTCCTTTCCAGATGCCTCAGCTGGTCCAACCCTCTGCCGGGCAGCTCGGCTGGCTTCTGCTTCTTCCAGGCAACTGCTCTAGTCTAGGTCTTCTTTATAGCTTTTCCCTTCTGGAGAATCTTCTGGCAGGTCAGCTCTCAGGAGTCAACTTTCGTTTTTACTTTGGCGGGGAAGAACCTAGGGAATCTGGTCAGTTTCAGGGACTTCCTGATGCTATTTTGTTTGCTTGGGTGTTTTGCTTTGTTTTGTTTTGTTTTGTTTTGTTTTGTTTTATTGGTTTTTCAAGACAGGGTTTCTCTGTGTAGCCCTGGCTGTTCTGGAACTCAATTTGTAGACCAGGCTGGCCCCAAACTCAGAAATCTGCCTGCCTCTGGCTCCCAAGTGCTGGGATTACAGGCATGTGCCACCACGCCCGGCGTCTGTTTTGAATTCTTAAGGAGCTTCTCTACAGGTTGGAAAGTTTCCATATCTGCAGACACCATCACACAGCAACCTCCTACGTCCCTGGGAGAACTCAGAGCTTTGTCTCACTTCCCATTCGGAGAGGCAGCTGCTAAGATCCTTCACTGATTCCTGAGGAAACTGGCAGCAGGTGACAGGGGAGTCAGAGAGTCATCACTGTGACCTCCGACCTTCGAGTGAGTCCAAAACCACAGTGCTCCTGTGTGGCCCCACCCTAACCTCTGCTTCTGTGTGAAGTGGGAGTGCTTGCACGGTTATCGGACAGACTGGATTGAGCACTTTTTTTTCATCATAATATCTAACACAAATGGTATAAACCATTGATAATAAACATCCATTTCAGGGGGTTCAGATAGTTCCCCCATGGCCCCTGGGCAGGTAGTATTCTTATGTCCATGTCAGACGACTGTATCGGGCTCTCTAGGGCGCAGGGCTATTGAAGCCTTAGGATTTCTCTAGTCTTGGGGTTTGAATATTCCTAGGTATATTAGTGCTTTGGCCCATCTGTGACGGCAGACACATTCCATACCTGTGCCATCCAATATGGACATTTGAATGTGGACATGACAATTGAGCAAATGGATGTCTTGATATGTACGTGTGTGTGTGTGTGTGTGTGTGTGTGTGTGCATCTCCCCATATAGAGAGGACAGAGGACAGCTTTTGATGTCACCCTCAGGAAACCAATCTACCTCCCTTGGGACAGGGTCAGTCCAGGCTGGCTGGCCAGTGAGCCCAGAAACTGGCCTCTCGGCCTCCCACGGGATTCCAAGTATGCGTCATCGCAACCAGCTTTTTCATGTGTGTTTGGGGACTGAACTAAGGTTCCTGTGTTTTGCCAACAGGGGGCATCCCAGCCAGCCCAGGACTTGCTTTTGACAAGGGTAAGCAGCCGCAGACAGCTAGCAGGTCCTACCTTATGTGACAGCTCCAGGCTAGCTGGGCAGTGGCGGGCTCTTGTCTTCCCCGCTCCCTCGCTTCTCTTTCAGCTGGAGCTATTTATCCCCTGCTCTGGAGGGTTCTGCCTGTCTCTCTCTCTCTCCTTTGTCTGTGACAGGTTCTGCTGAAGGAAGCAGTCGGGACTGTGGCAAGCGCTGTATTTTCATACACTCGGCAAGGTGAGACAAGCGCCCCGGTGACCTCTGAACTGAAAGCAAAGATGAATGCCGCTATAAATACGGCTGAATAGAGAATTGCTTCCAGACGGTCCCATTGTTCGACTTCCTCATAGTATTCACGCTGAGATAATTCCCAGCTCCTCAGATCCTCTATCGTTCTAAAACATCGCATTACCTCATCTTCATCTCATTACACTCACGGGTCACAAGCCGGCTTTCATTTCGTGTGGCTCATCACTGACGGCTGCGAAATCGAGTTGCTTCCTTCTGTTTCAGCGGGAGCCCAACAGAGAACTCCATACTTGGGAGCTCTTTTATCTCCCGCTTCCCACTTTTGACTCTTCTGTCTAAACAATGGGGGCTAACGGAGCTCTCCTTACCGTAGTGTGTATTTCACATCTGCTAGCATGTGACTCCACAACAGGAACGGGGAAAAGTAGTTATTTCTTTCCGAACTATCTAATCCTGAGGGATGACACGACCACTCTTGCAGGAGCCATGCTCATGGCCAACCGTCAACTCACCCGGACTGTGTTTCCATGGTACTCTCATAAAAAAACGCCACAAGATACAGTAGAACAAGAGGGCTTTGAAGCCCTCAATGACATGGGTTCGAATCCTGACTGTCACACTTAACAATGTCCATGAGAGGGAGCAGAATGCATTCACATCTTTTGAGTCTCAGTTTACCCATCTGTAAAATGGACGGAAGAATCACTGTTTCTATGGGGCATACTAAAAGCAAGGATCCCACCACAAGTAGACTACCTTATACCCTTCGGTGATTATCTGCTCCTCTGAGACACGGTATTCTCATCCAGAAAGTGGGATAGCAATATCTGTATTTGAGGTATGTATACAGTGCCCAGCAAAGTTCCTGTCTCAAAGAGCACCCTCGGTCTCTCGTGTACCCCAAGAGAGGTCGTCATTGGTTGCTAGCTTTGTTTCTAAGGGTGCTGTGACCTCCTCTGGCTGTCTGGAGAAGTCAAATACTCTCCAAGGAATAAGGCGTTGTGGGCATGTGACTGACAGCCAGCCCTAACCTGTTTTTGCCTGCCGAGAAATGAACTGCTCTGTCCTAGTCACTAGAGATCAGACCTGAGTGATAATTCGCACAGGTCCCTGGGGCGACGAAAGAGCCTTACTGTGGAGCCAGGCATCCATGCCTTACGGCGGTTGGCCTTTTGCTCTGGAATGCTGAGGAGATCCTAGTGGCCTGCAGGTGAGAAGATAACGGGACAGTGAGCGCTGAGGTGTTAACAGCTACCGTTGCTCCTGTAAAAACTGCTCGACACTGTGGAGAAGGGATGGAACGGTCTTTTGTTACTATATAAAGGGAAAGAAAGAAATAACTGGGGGAAGTAAAATGGATCTTCCTGCCCAGCTGTGGATTCCACGGGTAGTTATAACACATGCCTTTCTGACGGCTGTCTTCAAACTCACCTAAACCCTCTTCCACGTGGCCATGGCACTAAGGCTGCTGTCCTTCTGGTAGCAGTAAGAATAGATTTATTTCATCTGAGTTTGAATCGAGTCTGAGTCTCTGATTTCTCCAAGTGGGTTCAAATACCACACCATGATAGTGTCATGAAGAAAAGCAATTATATAGAGAGATACTCATCAAATTATGACAATACACATGTGGTCTAGTGCCCCGTGCTTGCTCATTAATTAAATAACAGATCTAGTGGCAAGTCCTCCATCATCAAAATGTAAGTACAGGTGCGAACAGTAATGTAAGAAAGATGCCTGCAGGCTAGCGGCACAGGCTGTTATCCCTGCTACTCGATCAAGAGTCTGAGGCAGGGGAATCAAAAGCTCAAAGTCAGTCAGAGCTGCAGAGTGAGTTCAAAGGCAGCCTGGGCAATTTAGCGAGACCCGGTCTCAAAGTCAGAAGTCCAAAGAGAGCTGAGGGTATAGCTCAGAGTAGAGCACTTGCCAAGCAGGTCTAAAGCCCTAGTAGGTTCACTCTCTTGTCTCACAGTGAGATAGATATGTCTGAGCTCTGTGGGAAATGGAACAGCAATTCGCAATCAAGAGAAAGGCTTGCTTCCGGTCAATAGAGACAGACATTCAAGTTCATGAACCCCAGGCCAAAAGTACTTACTTTATGTTTAGTGGCCCTCTGTCCTCATCAGTGGGCCCCAAGTCACAGATTAGGCAGCAACTCGAAGTAACAGGCTGCCAATTACCCATTGAATATTATGTGTCTGGCATACGGCTAAACGTTTTGCCTATTTTAAATATGAAGAGGTTAAGGGGTTATATCCAAGGCTGCACCATAGAAAATGGGAGATCTAAGGACTGAACCCAGGTACTGAGTCACAGTCTGTTTTCCTAGCTACCTTGTCACACTGTCTTGCTACAAAGGGTGTGAGAGTTGAGGTCAAACTGAAGCTGTTAGGATTAGTTGGACTTCGTTAGAGCGGGAAGTGAAGAAGGAAAGATGGAGAAAGAAGAAGGAATGGGCCAAGAGAATAGCATGAGAGACATAAAGACCTTGAGGTACAAAGAAGATGGCATGTGTCAGGCCTGACAGGACCACAGTGGTGGCAGATGGAAAGCTCAGAGGTCAGTGGTCTCAAGAGAGCAGGAAGACAGGAAGGGGACTGGCCTTGGGGGACATCGAAGACAGCTTTATGATCATCCTAGATCAACGGGGACAGATTCATCTTGCAAAAATATCCCAGCTGGTGTGGCAGTGCACACTTTTAATCCCAGCAGAGGCAGGCAGATTTCTGTATGTTCAAGGCCACCCTGATCTAGATAGCAAGTTCCAGGCCAGCCAGAGGTACATAATGAAACCCTGTCTCAAAAATAATTAATACAATTATAATTTTTGTATATGTAATATATATATTGAATATACACATACACATGCACCTATACACACATATATAATATATACATACATATATGTATATATTTATATGTATACATATATACATATATGCATATGTATATGTGTATGTGTATATATGAAGTGGACCAAATCAGGAGTGCAGCAGGATGCCCAAGATGCACAGACACGAAGAGATTGGAGGAAGATATGACGGAAAGGCTCAAGCACCGCAGCTGTGGGGTTGGGAAGTGATTCCACTGTGCAGACAGAGTTTGCAAAGATAGGCACAGCTCCTCCCCCTTCTGCATGCTCATCTCAGAGTGGGGTCCTCACTTCCCTCCCATTCGGAGGTAATGATTCTGTCTTCCTTGCTTGAAGCCGGCCATGCTTGTACGATTCCTCAAGCTCTGTCCCAGAACACCATGTGGCTCCTGCCTGCTTCTTTTGGCTTTTCCGAGACAGGGTTTCTCTGTGTAGCCCTGGCTGTCCTGGAACTCACTCTGTAGACCAGGCTGGCCTCAAACTCAGAAATCCGCCTGTCTCTGCCTCCCAAGTGCTGGGACCAAAGGTGTGCGCCACCGCTGCCCAGCTGTCCTGCCTGCTTCTTTCATTTGCTCTCTTGGAGCCCTCAGCGATGGGTAAACAGCAAGAGAGACCTAGGATGCCATGAAGCCTGAGCACATTGAGACCTGACGTGGAGAGACTCTAGGGCTGTGTGAGGAAGGAGACCTGGCCAGCCCACGGTTGCTCCAGTAGCCCCTGTCTCTGAGGCAGCCACTAACTCTGAGCTAGAACTGCTGGGCCAGCCCTTCCTGATTCCCGGAAACCGTGAACAAGAAGGAAATGGTGCCTTTACCACTGGGTTAAACCTGGAACGTTCATCTTCAGAGTCTGCCTGTACTGAGCCAGCCAGTTCTCCAGTTGAGACCTTCAGAGGGGACATTTGACATAATGAGTCAGGGTTATCTACAGAGGACCCTGAGAGATGGCGGCCTGTGGTGAATGGCTCTTTTTTTTTTTCCTCGAGACAGGGTTTCTCTGTATAGCCCTGGCCATCCTGGAACTCACTCTGTAGACCAGGCTAGCCTTGAACTCAGAAGTCCGCCGGCCTCTGCCTCCCACGTACTGGGACTACAGGTGTGAGCCACCACCGCCCAGCTCGGTGAATGGCTCTTTGGTGTGTTATCTTTGCGATTTTAATTACCCAGCCCAGTAACTTGCAAACATGGGAGAGCTTTTTAAAATTAAAATGCAGATCCTTGTGGAGAATGACAGTGCACACCTGTAATCCCAGTACTCAGGAGGCGGAGGCAGGATCGCTGTCTCAAGGCTTGGATCACACTCGGAGACCCAGTCTCAGATAAAAGGGGGTGGGGGCAAGGAGATAGAGCAGTGGTTAAGGTCTGTACTGAGCAAGCATGAGCACTGAGTTCAAATCTCCAACCTTTACACAGAACCTTAGGCGTGGCGATGCACACGCGTGACGCCAGCACGTGGAGACAGACAAAAAAAGCCCCTGGGACTTGATGGTCAGCTGGCCTGGATGAGCTCCAATTTCACTGAGAGACCTGTATCAAAACAAAACAAAAACAACAACAACAAAAAAAAAAGCCAAAAACTCCAAGGCAGGCAGCGATAGAGGAAGACATTCAACATTGACCTCTGGCCACACACACGAGCATGGCTTTGTATATACATGCAATGCACATACGTGTATATACCATGCTTACCCCTTCTCATAAACATGGGCTTGTACACATATTCACATACATACATACACGACACATGCCCCCAAGCATGGGCTTGTACACCCATGTGTATCCATGTATATATCACATATATTCTCCCCAACACACAAAACCATGGTTTGTACGTGCATGCATACACAGGTACAAGCACACATGAAGATATTCTCAGACTCTACCTCAGGTTCCCTGAATCAGAATCTCACAGAAATGGGGAGCCACTGGCCAACTGCCTTGTCTTGCTGTTGCTCTCCTTCACCTTTCTGTCTGATGTCCCAGTGCAGAGACAACCTGGGAGCTGCATCTCTTGAGAATTTCTGATGACAGGGCACTGAAAGGACTAACTTGGTCATCTCAGTAGCATATACTTTTTTTGTTTTGTTTTGTTTTGTTTTGTTTTGTTTTGTTTTGTTTTGTTTTGAGACAGGGTTTCTCTGTATGGCCCTGGCTGTCCTGGAACTCACTCTGTAGACCAGGCTGGCCTTGAACTCAGAAATCTGCCTGCCTCTGCCTCCCAAGTGCTGGGATTACAGGTGTGTACCACCACTGCCTGGCTCTCTTCTTTTTTTTTAAAGATTTATTTGAGTACACTGTATCTATATATGTGAGTACACTGTGTCTATATATGTGAGTACACTGTATCTGTCTTCAGACACTCCAGAAGAGGGAGTCAGATCTTGTTACAGATGGTTGTGAGCCACCATGTGGTTGCTGGGATTTGAACTCAGGATCTTTGGAAGAGCTGTTGGTGCTCTTAACCACTGAGCCATCTCTCCAGCTCCAGCATATACTTTTCTTAAAGGTAGCTTTTCTTAAGTGTTTCAAAAGTACATCCCCCATTGCTCTGCAGGTAGACTAAACACATTCCCAGGTGTAATAGCAATAAAGTGGAGATGTTACTGCAATAGCAGATAGCCCTGAACTCCATCCTCTTTATAGAATATTATATGGTGAAGAAGACAAGCAAAAATGGTTCAGGGTAGGCAAGGCATGGTGGTATGCATCCATATATAGTCCTAGCACCTAGGAAGCAGAAGGTTCAGAAGTTCAAAACCATCCTCGGCTCCAGGGTGACTTTGAGGCGAACCAAGAGTATGAAATCTGGGCAGTGGTGGTACACATCTTTAATCCCAGCACTCAGGAACTGGAAGCAGGCAGATCTCTGTGAGTTCAAGGTCAGCCTGGTCTACGGAGCCAGTTCCAGGACAGCCAGGGCTGCACAGAGAAACCCTGTCTCAAACTTACACACACACACACACACACAAAATGAACACACATACAAATTTCTTGAAGTGTTATTTGGTGTTAGATAGCTTAAGGAAAGAGGGAATCTAATTAGACTGGCCTGTGGCTTGTCAAAATCAATTTTAATTAAAAGTTTAATTATTAAAGGGCAAGAAATAAGTCATGTTAAGACTTACAGAAAAAATCATGTTTTCTATAGACAATAAAGTCTAAACTTAAAAAACAAATTAGAAGGGCTGTGTTTCTTCCAGTAGGGTTTGTGGGGACATCTCTCTCCCCATCTCTGGTACCTTCTAGAAGCTGCTTGCTTTCCAGAGTCAATCAGTGCCTGTCCTTCTCCTCCTGCCCCCAGCAAACGCCTGAGATGCTGGAGGAAATGTGCTGCCAAGGCGAGCACAAGGAGGGAGGATTTATCATGCTCATGGTTACAGGGGTTCCTGGCCCATCACTGTGGTAGGAGCGTGAGGTTTCTGCTTCTCATATTCTGGTGCGTCAGAACTTGAAGGTTCCGTGGATAACCCCCTCACCTCCAGCTAGCCCCTGGCTCCCAAAAGTTTCCATCACTTCCTCAGACAGCACCACCATCTGGAGATCAAGTGTTCTATGCATGAGTCATGAGGGACATTTCCTGTCTAAACTGTTACACTTCCCTTTATCCCCTCCCCATCCTGCTCCATCTCTCTTCTGCCCCCTCTCTCTTCTGTTTCTGTAGCATGCCTCCTTCTGTGACTCTGAGATTCTCACTTCCCTTTATAAAAACCCATGCAATTACATGAGCCTACCCAGACAACCCAGGGACAGTGCCTACATCAAAACCAACAGCATTATCCTTGTTACCTTGGAGACAGACTCACAGGTTCCAGAACCGAGGACACGGGCATCTTTGGCAGTCATCATTCTGACTACCACAGTGGTACAAAGCCACACTGACACGGGTGTGACCAGATATCATCTCTAAAATCAACAATCATGAGCCTTTAGCTTATGTTGCCCAAGCTGGCCTCCAACTCTCTGTGTAATGGAGGATGACTGTGAACTTCTGATCTCCCTTCACCTCCTGAGAGCTAGGGTTGTAGGCTTGCAAGATCACACCAGTTTATGCTGAGCATGCATTACCACACTTTCTGCATGGTAAGCAAGCACTCTGCCAACTGCCCCACACTCCAGCCCATAGTTCCACTTAACCACTGAAGTGATTTGAAAGAAAAAGGCCCCCTGAGGCTTGTATGAAGCGGCAAAATGCTAGGAGTTGTGTCTCTTTCTCCTCCTCCTCGCCTACCCAATCCACATGTAGAACTCTCAGCTACCTCTTTAGCACTATGTCTGCCTATGTGCCGCCATGCTTCCTGCCATGATGCTAATAGACTGAACCTCTGAAATGTAAGCCAGCCCCAATGAAATGTTTCCTACTAAGAGTTGCCGTGGTCATGGTGTCTGTCCACAGCAGTAGAAACCATAATGGAGACACTAAACTAGTTGACATGATTCCTATTTTTTTTTAAATTTAGAATGTATTTTAAATATTCACTTTTATGTGTATGAGTATACTGCCTAAACGTTATGTGTTCATCTGCACCACATTCATGCCTGCTGTTTGCATAGGCAAGAAGCCGGCAAAGGATATTCTGGAACTGAAGTTAAAGACAGTCGTGAGCTAACCTTTGGATGCTGGGAACACAGCCTAGGTCCTCTGCAGGAACAGCAAGTGCTCTTAACTGCTGGGCCATCTCTGCAACCCATACCTTAGGACCCATTTTAGAGAAGAAAGAATAAGTATCTGTGGACTATCAATTTGACAGATTTTTCTCTTTTGGTCTGTAATCTCATACATTCTTTTTTTTTTTTTTGGTTTTTTTTTTTGTTTTTTGTTTTTTGTTTTTTGGATTTGGTTTTTTTCAAGACAGGGTTTCTCTGTATAGCACAGGCTGTCCTGGAACTCACTCTGTAGACCAGGCTGGCCTCAAACTCAGAAATCTGCCTGTTTCTGCCTCCCAGAGTGCTGGGATCACAGGCATGCGCCATCATCACCCAGCTAATCTCATACATTCTTATAATCATTTTCACAACTGTTTCAGCTGTGTGTAACATTAGGCTCTAGCTGTAGCCTGAAGATGGCTAATTCTTCCCACGTGCACACATCTGTCTCAGTGTGCAGCTACACACTCTAGTGTGATTTCTTTTTAACCTGAGTTCTATCTTTCTGCTAGCCTCTACTCTCCAAAAGAAGGTGACAAGATTTGCTAAGATGGTGCCCAGCACATAGGTACATAACAAGTCACAGTGTCTTTCAATGAATTATTTTATAATTAAAAAGAAACGTTTTGAGGCGGGGTCTCCCTTGCTGGCCTGCCATTCCTTATGTATAGGCTATCCCTGAACACATAGTGGTCTGCCTGCTTCTGTCTCCTGAGTGTTGTTATTAAAGATGTACAGTGGCATACCAGATGGCTTTTGTTTTTAATGTGTGTGTGTGTGTGTGTGTGTGCATGTTGAATGTGTGTGCATGCATGGGGTTGAACTCAGGTCATCAGACTAGGCAACACCTTTCCCTCCAGAACCACCTCGCCAGCCAAGTGTTGAGGTCTTTGTAGCAAACGTACAAGAAAGTGAGTCAAGGAACAGAGTGAATATAGGATCCGATGTTTAAAGAAACTGGGCCTCTCACAGTGTTCAAATTCCACAGTTACCATTTTAGTTGACCTGTAATATCCACGAGAAGGAAGCCGAGGCCCGACGGCATTTTGAGGAGTTCCTTGAGGCGTGAGGCGATTCTGGTAGCCATAGCTTTGTTTCACGGAGAGCATTTACAATGGTGTGAGCTAATTCCAGTCCCTGTGACAAACTCTAGATTAAATGGGGGAGGGGGAACCCACAACATTTTTAGATGCTTCGTGGTCGACAGTAACGTTGTAGACAATTTTTGACCTTGAATATTCCTCAAAGAAATATCTCAAGAAAAACCTGCAAAGAGGCTCCTAGAGACAACTAGGCGACTAATAGGATACACAAGCTATTTAAATGCAAATTTAAATACAGCTTTTTCTTCACCTCTCTGCTTTCTTTGTTCCTTGTGATCGGGTTTGGGTATTGCACATTTTCCATCTACAGCTGCTTGGCCGTTCGGGGCTGGAAGTTTTACAGGGCTGGAAGTTCTGGGGGACTTAAATGTCCTAGCTGCACAGTTATGGGTCAGGAAAAGGACCCTGGAAAAGGGAAAGGCCAGACCAAAGTCCTTTGCGGAGCCTGTGCAGGCGTGGAACGGGTCCTCCCCGTTACTAGGCAACCGCTGGCGTTCTCAACCGCCGCCCAAGAGCCACCGCCTCGCCCCCGTCGCCAAGGAGATGGATGCCTCAGCTCAGCCCTGCCGTAAATGCGCACGTTCTTTACGACACTGCCGCGGCCGCCGCTGCGTGCGCGCCCTCTGCCCCCACCTCCACACTCCGCCCCGGCCGCCATTGCCTCGTGCCCGCGCTAGTCGGTTGGTGGCGCCTTTGTCCTACGGCGGGCAGGTGGGCTGAGGCCGAGGCGGCAGCGGCAGGCCTGAGGCGGAGGAGCGGCGGGCAGGCGGCCGCGCTGGTAGCGGTGAGTGCCGGGGAAGCGGTGGCCGTCCACCGAAGCGTAGTACTGATGGGCAGGCGGTTGGGGTGAGGGGGACGCTGAGGCGGGAGGGCCCGTTCGACGCGCGGCCGCGGCCTGCTCTCCGGGCACGCGCGAGGCTGCGCATGCCCGGGAGCGGGGCGCGGCTGCCTCCGGCTCCGGTCCGGCCCAGATCCGAGTCTGGCGGACCCAGGAGGCGAGCGACTACTGTGCGCTGAGGTGGGCACCGCGGCCCGGCTCGGTCGTAGCTGCCGAGGCTTCTTTGTAGGGTCGAGCACGCCCTGCTCTCGAGTCTGTGAAGTCGCTCGCCCGGGGGGGTTTGGTGGGCAGTGGCACAGAGGGATTCGAACCGGGATCCGGGATACCGGTCTCGGCGGCGGTGTCCTGACGCCGAGCAGCCCTAGGGAGAGCTGTCGCCCGCCCTGGGCGTATTCGAGAGATGTCAACTTGTGTGACATCTCGCCCATTATATATGGACGCGGACCCTGGGCCCGGTGAACCGGGCGAGAGAAATTGTGCGGGAGGTTCGCACGGACACGGCGTCGGAACCCACTGGCTTCCCAGGGTCCTAGCATGGGCCCTTTCCTCACCCCAGTAGCGGGTCAGGGACTTTGCTTAGGACCACGTCTTCCCAGCTTCCGTCCCTCGCGCTGCACCGATACAGTCCGCCTACATCTGTACTAGATACCAAATGTTAAATGTTTATCTTTAAACTGATTCCGACCCCCTCCCCCTTAAATGCATTTGTTTAAGGTGGAAATTTGAACCCCAAACGGTATAATGGAAAGCCAGTTATTTCTCTTAACGCTCATAAAAAAAATAATAAATACCTGTCTATTAAAATAAACACTGTGTCCTTGTTCCTCCTGAAGTTGTGCGCTCCAGGCTTTGGGAACCGCTGCCCTCTTGGAGTACGGGGTTAATTGTCATGTTGTGCCTTTCACTGTATATGCAATTTTTCACCCTGCGGCATTCCAGATCCCATTGCGATATCCCGGGATCTTCGGGGTGATGATTAATATTCTGAGCTTTCTCATTGTAAAAGGTTGCCCTTTAGAAGCGCTAGTCCCAGGAGCTGCAAGAACCATCTCTCAGATGCACTGGGTGTGTCTCCTCGCTTTCTTACTTGTATTGTGGTGTGGTAGCCACCTTGAAAGTTCATAAAAGGATGTTTCTGCAAACCCTGATGGGGCTTTTAACCACAGTACACTTACTCTTGTCTGTATCCGTCTTTGACTGTGAAAAGCAACTTTGTATCAACATTTTGGAACAAAGCACCAGTTTTGCCCTGTGGGGATTGGAGACCACTTGACTAATGGTTAGCGTGCATGCCTGCCTTTCTTTTTGTTTGTCTCTTCCATTTAGCTCGTCTTTCATCTTTCATATATTTTTGAGCCCCCCCCAGACATTCGTTAGTCTCTACCTAAACGTAGGTGACTGCTTTTCCTTGTATAATGTGCTAGCAGAACAACCACATTGCAAGACTAAATGGAAGGTGTTTTTCTAGATATCAGCTGTTCCATGTCCCATTAGCTATCTGATCATAAATTCAGTTTTTATAAAGTGTGAGAGTAGATCTACTTTATTTTTTTGACAGGAAACTCAGGAAAACCAACTTGGGTCATTCCAGATACCCCAGCTCCAAGGACTATATGACAAGAAGTCTGTATTTTGCAGGACTGATCAGATTGAGCACAGAGTAGAACTAAACCTAAGGTCACCCACTGTCCCGAACTTCTCAGCAGCAATTCTGTACAAAGAAGCAAGGAAGTTTCCTTTCCTCGGGAATCCCATTTCGGAACACAGCAAGTGCAGTGCAGCCTCATCTGCTGGTGCTCCAAGCTAAATAAACAATACTTCACTCTGAAACTTTATTATAAATAACTATTACAGGCATTCCGTGAATGCAGCCTGCAGATGGCAGTACCTTTATTAGCCTGCTGCACTGTGAGAACTGAAGTCACCTGTGCGTTTGAGAATGGAAAACCTTTTACAAAAAGGAAATCTTTGGAATGCTCCCTTCAGTGGTCTTGAGGTTTTGACTCCCCACATGAAAATGTTGTCTTTGTTTCTAAACTTACCATTGGTGCTCAGTTGCAGAGGGCCACAGCTAGCAGTGCACACAGTAAATACCATTCTTTTGTTCCTGCAGGTTGGCTTGTAAGATGGGTGTGTTGGTGTTATTATGTCTCAAGGTTTTGTGCATATGCAGAAATGAGAGCTCAGTACCTTAAAATGTCTTGCCCGAGAACATGTTCAAGATACTATTGTTGGAGATAAAAGATTTCAAAAGAAAAAGTAGGTATGCTGTGTGGTATCCATAGTCAGGAGTTCTGAGGCTGCTCTGTATGCTAACCTCATGCAAGTATGTCCTAGAAATGACAGTTCCCTCACGCTTCCCATGAACTCTTCCAGTTAAATATTCCCCCAAAGAAGAATTCTTTCTACTGCATTGCTTCCTGTGGTTTATGAATGATTACCATGTGTCTTTGAGGCTAATACTTCTAAAGCTCACTTAAAAAGTTTTTGTTGTTGTTGTTGTTGTCGTCGTTGTTTCTTGGTTTTTTTTTCCGAGACAGGGTTTCTCTGTGTAGCCCTGACTGTCCTGGAACTCACTCTGTAGACCAGGCTGGCCTCATAATCCCCTTGCCTCTTCCTCCCAAGTGCTGGGATTAAAGGCGAGTGCTGCCGCCACCACCCAGCTTAAAAGTATTTTTAACAAAAGTTTTTTTGTGCTAAAAGATTTGTTCTATGAACAGCATATACTGTTGGCTAGATTATTCTGCATAAACAGAGTTAAACTGTCAAATAGCTAAAAGAACAGTGCCCAACTCTCATTGATAGACCTTTTAATGAAAGGGTAAGGCTACTGTCTAAAGCAGTACCAGGGTTCCAATATCCTATTTATTCCTCTAGCTTACACAATATAGGATACAGTTAGACCTTTATTTAGAAGTCTCCCTAAATCCTGTTCAAATAGAAGTAACCTACAAACATCAACTGTCAGAAAGAGAATGATGTGACAATAGCTAAAGCATGGAGTCACACCGTCCCTGAAAACTCCCTGTACAAAGGATAATCACACCTGACTTTCAAAAGAGATAGGACCATCAGTGCAGGGTTCCAGAGGCCTAAGTTAGTAACTACACAGTCATAGGCTCTCTGATCCCTGTCCCTGAGAGAGAACACGATCTGATGGCTTTCCTTTACTATACTGTTGTGGGTTGTCCAGATGTTGTTTGTATTCTGATGTTGATTCTGCTTCCCAGAGGAGTTGCCCAGAGAGTTTCCCATCAGGTACTCAGGTGATCTCATTTGTGAATTTTCCCTCCCTTTGAACTGGTCAATAAAGGCCTATGGTTGGGTAGTTAGAAGAGGATGAGAGGGAAAGGAGAGCGTGCTGAAAAGGGTAGGAAGAAGCCAGGATGGATCAAAACCACTTGGACAGGAGAAACTGCAAGTAGCAAGGTGTCTTATAGTTGGGGAATAAGTTAGGATATTGCTAGATCTGCCCAATCTAGGCTTATAGGATAGAATTATAATAATTGGATTGTGTGTTTTATATGGGCTTATTGGGGTTGGAAATTCCAGCAACAAACTGAGTTTATTGTTTTTGAAGCGTGTTATCCAGTTCTCTGGTAATGAATTGCAAACTGCTAATTCTACAAGCCAGAGCTATAAGTTATTGCTTTGTTCCTGGGGTCTTCTTTGAAGCATTTAGTTCTGTCTGAATGCAACTTTTGGGAAAACATTAAAATGGCCACATACATACTTTCACATCCACACTGCTAAATCAAAGTGGAGTAAATATGAAGTTACCAAACAGACAGTTCCTTGGTAGATGTTCCTTGGTAGGAAAAGGCTTTGGTTTTGTTTGTTTGTTTGTTTGTTTGTTGGGGTGTTTGTTTGTTTTCCAGACAGGGTTTCTCTGTATAGCCCTGGCTGTCCTGGAACTCAGTCTGTTGACCAGGCTGGCCTTGAACTCAGAAATCCACCTGTCTCTGCCTCCCAAATGCTAGGATTACAGGCGTGCCTCTGCTTGGCTAAGAGGCATTCTTCTGAATGTAAGGAATTAGTTATGAAAAGGTCCACAGGCATTCCAAATATTTCTTATCCTTTCTAGTTCAGTCTACATTACAACTTAGCCAAAAAGCCAAGAAGAATTTAGTTTAACCTATAAAGCTGATACTATTTTTTGTTTTGGCTTTTCAAAACATGATTTCTCTGTGTATCCCTGACTGTTATGGAACTCACCCTGTATACCAGGGTGGCCTTGAACTCAAACAAGATCCTCCTGCTTCTGCCCCTGTGATTAAGGACGTGTGCCACCACTGCTGAAACTATTTGTATAATTAAGAGCTTTTGAAGACAAGTATAAGCATAAACCAGCAGTTGTCACTCTCCGTGATCCTGGCTGTGGCTAGGTTTCTCTCTGGCGGGTGATGTTTATTATTTCTATTTGAACAGGGTTTAGAGAGAGACTTGTAAATGGAAGGCCTAACCATATGTTGTATTGTGTAAGCTAGAGGAATGTATAGGTGACAGACTAGCACTTCTGAAAGATTTGTTGAAAGCCTGAGAATTTAGGTAAACTTCAGAAGACTGGTCCCAACATTCAGATTCTCTAAACTTAAGACAGGGCCTAGGACTTTGATTTTTAATGAACTTTGCAGGAGGTACTGACACATCGTCATTAAAGCAGTGTGACAGGGAATGTATGTATGTATGTATGTATGTAAAAATATGGAAACATACACATACGAGAGAAGGACTGGGAAGGTCTTGTTTCGTGGACATAGAGTTTCTGTTTTGTAAGATGAAAATGTTGTGAGAATCTCCTGTCTGACCGTGAGTGTACTTGCGCCTGCTCAGGTGTCCACTTTGGAAGTGTGGCTTGGCTGAAAATGTTGTTAAGAAAATGAAGAATAGTTGTCAGTTTTCTTTGTGAATAGTGAACTAAACTAACAGACTGATGGCTGTTAAGGTATTAGAAACCTGGCTACAGAGAAACTCAGAGGCTGATGCTATTTTGACCATTGGATCATTTTATATTCTATTAAAGGTAAAAATCATGATCTTTTGAAATTTTTTCTACCTCTTTTCTTTCACTGTTAAGTCAATGGACCCTAAAGAATGCTACATAGACAAGAGGTCACTGACCATACTTATGTGGAATCCAAAGCTGTCTCACAGAAGGAGAAAAGGATGGTCCCTGCAGATGGGAGAGCTGATGGGCACGGAGGAACAGTGCAGCTAGGGATGAGTGAGAGTTAAAGTGATGGATGATAACTGGGCTCAGTTATTCTACACTGTTCGTGTGTGTGTGTGTGTGTGTGTGTGTGTGTGTGTCCGTGTGTGTCTGTGTCTGTCTGCCTGCCTGCCTGTCTGCATGTCTGTCGTCTGTCTTAGGGTTTTACTGCTGTAAACAGACACCATTTGCAGGTAGGTGTCTTACAAAGGGCCTGGCTTACAAGTTCAGAGGTTCATTATCATCAAGGTGGGAGCATGGCAATATCCAGGCAGGTATGGTGTAGTGGGAGCTGAGAGTTTTCCACATCTTGTTCTGAAGGCAGAGAAGACTGGCTTCTAGGCAGTTAGCACAAAGATATTAAAGTAAAGTGACACATCTACTCCAACAAGGCCAGTCCTCATATGCCACTCCCTGGGCCACATATATACAAACCATCACAGTGTGGATGGAACTACTGAGTTTGTTTAATGTTGCTCCTGTGTATAGGGCCGACCACTTGGGATTGGATAGCCTATTGGGGCTTGTCTCTGAGAAAAAGTGTTATGTTTCTCTCAGCAGCCTATAGGTAGCTCTCCATCTAGGGGTAGGGCCTTGTGAAATTTCCCTTGTCTACACTGGCATGTGAACTAGTATTGTCATTATGCAAATATTGAGGAGGTGGTATTGTTGACTTTCATGGGTTCATCTTTCCTAATATGTCTACAGGACACTGACTCACAGAAGGTATCTATGTTTTCTGGTTCGTAACATTGTCTTTCCATCCCGTCTTCCAAGTGTTCCCTGAGCTCTACTTACAGGGATTAGGTTTTAAATGCATCAATTGGGGTTGGGCGGCTCACCGTCTCATAGTCTGTGCATTTTGGCCAGTTTGTGGATTTCCAGAATACTCACCTGCTGCAAAGAGAAGCTTCTTTGAGGGTGAGAACTACACTTACTTGTAGGGTTTTTTTTTTTTTCAATTGAGCTTCAGAAAATAGAATAATTTTAAAAATTAAGCTCAGAGAGAGAGAGAGAGAGATGACAAGGGTTAGCTCAGTATTGGGAGTGTTACCCACCCTGCACAAGGTCAAGGGTTCAATCCTCAGTGTGCCCAAGCACGCACATGTGCGAGCACTCTCTCTCTCTCCTTCTTTCTCTCTATCTCTTGCATACATACACATAAATCTCATGATTAAAAGAATAGGAAATTAATGTTTTAAAAGGTTTCTGTTTGTTTTGTTTTTTGGATTTTGTGGTTTGTTTGTTTGTTTGTTTTAAGTCCTTTGATCCCAATATTTAGGAGGCTGAGGCAGGAGAATTTGGCGTTTGGAATTTGGAGGCCCGAACAAAAATAAAGTACTTATTTAAGTACTACTACTATCAATTTCTCTGAGGAGTAGAAATTGATAGTAGTAGTACTTAAATAAGTACTTTGTGCTGCATTGGGCATCTGTGAGGCATTCAGACACTGGGTGTCCAGCATCCTGTAAAACAGGTTCTCCTGGGCTACGGTCAGTCCTAGTGAGAGTGTTCTAAGTGGAAACCATGCCCTGCGGTGCAGCTGAGCCTGATGGTTAAGCACTCTGTGTTGGTGACTTAGATCTGAGTTCCAGTTTGCCTTTTGTGGGTGTGATGCAGAGTACACATGTGAGCATGAATGCCCGTGTGCCTAGGTATGTCAGTAGAACATGCATGCCCTCTGCCATATTGCCTTGAGACAGGGTCTCATGAACTAGACAAGATGGCTGACGTCAGATCTGCTGTTTCCACTCCTCCAGAGATGGGATTACAGACTGGCACAGTACGTAGCTTTTAATGTAAGTATTAGAGATCCACAAACTTCTAGACCTCCAGGTTTGTGTCTTGATAATACAAAAATAAACCACATGGGTTTTGTGACCTTCAGTTTCCTTGTTTGCATATTGGATTTTTTTTGGGGGGGGGAGATTTTTGGATTTTTGGTTTTTTCAAGACAGGGTTTCTCTGGATAGCCCTGGCTGTCCTGGAACTCACTCTCTAGACCAGGCTGGCCTTGAACTCAGAAATCCGCCTGCCTCTGTCTCCCAGAGTGCTGGGATTACAGGCATGTGCCACCACTGCCCAACTAGATTTTTTTTTTTTAAGATTTATTTATTTTATGTATGTAAGTATAGTTTGTTCTCTTCAGAGACACCAGAAGAGGGCATTAGATCCCATTACAGATAGTCGTGAGCCACCATGTGGATGCTGGGAATTGAACTCAGAACCTCTGAAAGAGCAGTCAGTGCTCTTAACCACTAAGCCATCTCTCCAGCCCCTGGATGTTCTTTTTTGAGACAGGGTCACAGTGTGTAGTTCCAGCTGAAGGGTTGCAAAAGGATTGGATCAAATCGTGCACATGGTGTTCTGTATAGGCTGGAGACAGAATGAGTACTTTGTAAATTCCCGTTTCCAGGAATGTTATGCTAATATAGTTAAAGAAATAATAAATCCAGAGTGAATGGGATAAGTATGAGGGAATGTATAGTATTCAGAGTGAAGCCAGCTTAAAGGGCTGATTAGAAGAAATGCAGCAAGCAGGCTCACATAGCCTCTGATTTATACGTGTCATCAAAGCCACGTTTCAAAAACCCTGTTATTTTTCTTTCCAATTTGGGAAACATGGTGGTATCTGCTGTCTTTGTGGGTTTGGTTATCCAAATAGTGTCATCTTCGTGTAATGTCAATTTAATTACTCCTCATTGGTTTTCAGCTAAACTCTGGGAGTTTGAATTTCTTTGTTAGCAGTTACTAGAATTCTGGATTCTTTCAACAGTAATAATGGTGCTGTGAACCATTCCAGTCTAATGGGTCACATTGCTGTTGTCACATCATCATTGTTTTCTGTTGCTGCAGCCTACTAACTAGAAAACTCCAGTTTTAAGGTTGTTTTGAAGGGCATATATGTGTCTCCACAGTAGAGAGCCTGTTCTACATGCACGGGCCTTATGTTCAATCCCTAGTCTGCAGAAACAAATAGAAAAACTTGTTTTATAATGGTATGCTGTGTGTGTGTGTGTGTGTGTTTTCAAAACAGTTCATGGCACTGTGAATGTTAGTGTGCATATATATATAAAACACTCAAGGGCCCCTATGCAGCTCTACCTGGCATATTAGTTTGAAGTAAAACTGTAAATTGGAAACTACATTCTTTGAGAATTCTTCACTCTGATCGTTCATGCTTTAAAATGGCTCTACTACTTCTGTGTAACATGTTTTCTTGGTTATTTTCCCAGTTTTTCCTTTTGCTGTAAATCACTTCAGATGGTGTTGGTTTTCTTGACTTAAAAATCTTAATGAGAAGTGCTTTTAAAGTGAAGCTTTCAGAAGACTGCTTGGAAATCACAGATGTTCCAGCCAAGGTTATCTCTCTCCTCTGATTATGGTGATACCGAGTAGCACTCATTTTGCTGATAAAAATTATTAAAATTGTACAAAGTAGCATCCAAGTGGAGAAGATATTGAAAGACTGACTTTGGGTTTTATAAAGGTGTTAGACCAAAATAACATGTCATAGGAATAGAGAAGCCATACCTTTCCCTTTACTACTCAAAGAGGTATTCCACCTATTTTTGGGAAAACTCCCAAGTTGCAGCAGCCCTGCTGTTGATTAACTTCTATCCAATCATGATTCTCCAATTCATGTCCCAAAAGAGCTCTGACTCTTGCTACCTTTTTCTTCTTCTTTAGATTAATGTCATTTCTATTTCCTCGTTATTGTCTGTCTACCTCTCTGATAAGTCAGGAAGAAAATAATGTGATTAATACAAAAGCTCCTTTACTGCTAACTGCATGTGTATTTATTTTCAAATGAGGAACTCCCTAAACCTCTCCCTCCAGTGACAGGAGTTCAGGTCTCCAGAAGTTCTGTGTGTGTGGTAGGATAGTGAGGGACTTAATAACAATGTTGGTGATGATGTTTTCACCAACTCTGAAAACTTCTCACACCTACCCTAACAAGGGCAGTCCTCCTGAATGAGATTCTTAGCCAGAAAGTTCCTGTTCACTGTCTCTGTATGTCAGCCAGGATGAAAGATGAAGGCATTCAGAACTGAAGGTGAAAAGTCAAACGTTTGGCATGCCACATGGAATGGGTGCCAGCCTCTAACGTAAGGTAGTGTGTGTTGAGGGTGCAGCTCGGTGGGTAGCAGACAGCTCGGCTAGCTAGCACCACAGAGCAAAACAAAGCTGAGCATAGCGGCTCACACCTGGAATCCCAGCACTTGGACACTGAGACAGGATTGTCTTGAATTTAGGGCTAGCCTGTCTCAAGAAAGAAAGGGAAAAAATATTCAATAGTTAAGAGTCTTCTTTTTCTGTTGTCTTTTTTATAGAGGAAACTTAACCCACAACATCCACAAAAATCATTGCTTTGTAGTAGGCAAGGAGAATAGATGCTACAAAGCAATTGTGATGAATTAATCTAAGTATATAATGTTATATAGTATAGAATCTTAAGTGTTCTTCAAATAACCTTTCAGTTGTGAAATTGTTTTTGACAACTTAAACATAAAATATCTCCCTATCTGGAACCAGTGTTGCCTCAATTTTTCATAATATATACCCACTTTGATCTTCTCATTCCTATATAGGCCACACTCATAGACTGGATACAATGTAACACCCTTCCATATGCTGAGGGAAAGCATATATTTCCTTCAAATCCTAGCTGTCCTGTACTTAAAGTGTGCAATGAGCAGGCTAGGTCAGGAAGCACTTGCAAAGATGAACTTGTTCTTCACAATTATACATTAAAAAATTAGGAATTGGGAGATGCTCAGTGGGTAAAAATACTTGCTTGACAAGCCTGACAACCTTAGTACAATCCTGGAACCCATGTAGTACAAGGAAAGAAATGGCTCCCAAAAGTTGTCTATCCCTCATACACGCATGCACACGGTTTAAAATGTTAATCACTGTGATGCCTGTCATATAATGTATAATTGGGATATTTGTGACCTTAAAGGACTGTAAATTACAGAAGTTCCATCTGCAGTATCAAAACCTGGCAGCTATTACTAGTCAAATCTAACTTAGAAAATATATCTTGAACTGGGTGTGGTAGCACATTCCTTTAATTCCAGCCTTTTGGGAAGCAGAGGCAGGTGGATCTCTATGAGTTCCAGGCCAGTCTGGTCTATAGAGTAGGTTTCCAGAGAGCCAGGACCACACAAAGAAATCCTATCTGGAAACAACAACTTTTTTTGTTTTTTTGAAAATGAAGAGAGACACAGACAGACAGACAGACAGACAGACAGACAGACAGAATGAGAATGAATGAATGAATATATCCTAAATGAATGATTTGGGCAGAATTAAGTTTGTCTGGCTATGTAGATTCATAATCTCTTTGGTTTTCTCCTAATATAGAGACTTCTGATTTAAAGTGGAATTACAGCTCTTCCTCACTTGAATGAGAATTTAGAAATGACAGCTTACAGAGTGAGTGAAGCCTATTCCCAGACCATTTTAAGCTTTTTTGCTGTGGTCTTGCACATGCGATAAGAAACTCCTGGGTCTTTTAAAAATGCATAATTACTAAAGCATTCTATTAGTGAGTGTTTAATACCATTTGAGTCATTAGCTGTGGTGCTGCTAACTCCTTGACTGGAACAAAGGGAAGGATGGAAGCTGCCCTGCAGCAGGAAGCAGTGTGTGTGTCATCTGCCAGGAGTGTGGAGGTTCTAATGCATCATTTGTTTTCTGAGAAGATCAGGTGTTATTTTGAGACATAGATTGGTGTGTTTCTTTAAGTACTCAATTATCTCTTAGAATATGGTGTTTTGTTACTCCAGGCTTTGAAGAGTAAGTCTGTTTTGAACAAAGCAGGCTTTAGCTGCATGTGGTCATTGGCCTTTCTCTAAGCTCCTAGAGATGCTGGTGCCTCCCTTACTCATCTGTGGCACATACATGTCCTATCTATGTGAAAATTGAGTAGGAACAGTTTCTCACAACCCATGTGGAAAATGCTCGTGCTTACCTTAGCTTATACATGTAGACAAATACTATTCTCTGATTTTAAAAATGAGTTTCTTTCCCACATCTCGTTCTGGAAGATTTCTATTCAGTGGAAAGTAACCCAAAGTACATTTTAAAAGGCTGTGCTTTATTGAGTAGTGATGATTTAACACCACTAATATTAGCTTCTTTATAAATAAAATAGAATTATTTACCACTTTGCTTTTTTTTCTCCCAAACCGTACTTATCTTTCCTTCCAGAAAAAAACAAAAACAAAATCAAAATTCACCTGACAACCACCTCTGCCTCCCTTTGGACAGGGAAAAATGTTAGGTTTAGGGTTTGGTAGAGTATTGAGATATTGATATAATCAAATTTAAATTATGATCTGTAAGTCACTGCACTGTACTGCCTTAACTTAATAATAAAACTGCCCAAGTGCCAGTATGTCTCTAAATGGATTTCCTTGTACCAGTTGGTTACCATTGTAAGTTTTGGTTCTTTCTTTCTCTCTTTCTTTTTTCTTTTCTTTTCTTTTTCTTTTTTCTTTTTGGTTGTTGCTTTCATTTAAAATGTGCTGATGATCTTGTTTTTATTCCGTAGCATTGAACAGATGGGTTGATTATTCTTTTCAGATATTAATAAGGCAGCGGAAAGAAGAAATATGAATACGGCTCCATCAAGACCCAGCCCCACACGAAGGTAAAGTACCCTGAAGCCGTGAGTTACCTTGGGAGAGCTGGGCTCTGGGGAGTTAAGCCCAACTTCACACATCAAGGGTCTTTTCTCCCCCCCCAACAAATCAGAAACGCTCAAGCAAACAAGAACCTTGTCTGAAGGGCCTTGCTACCTTTTAAATCATACATCAGGAGATACAGAGGAAGCTTTGTGTTTTCGGTGACAAAACCAGCAAGTTCAGCTTGCAGCATGAGTTGCAGGCAATTGGAAGAGGATAAACCTCTGTCTTTCCCCAGCTCACGTGTCATTGGGAGCCTTCAGAGCAGGAGGAGGGCCCAGGGTCGAGCTGGTGTGTCCCTGCCATGTTGCTCTGCAGCAGGCAGCAGAGATTTGACTCTTCATTGCAAATTGCTGCCGGTCCAGATGTTAACCCAGGTTTGCGGAAAGAGCTGCTTGAGAGATTGCCGCTGTGCCTGTGCCACAGATCCGGTGTGCTCGCATGTTTGCATTACTTGTTTGAAGGGAAATAAAAAGGGCAAAACACTCCACTTCTCAAAAGTCTTCCTTTTTCTGAGCTTTCCTGAACACAGAAGGCCTTTTTCCAATATGGTCTTCCTTCCAATATAGACAAGAAAGTCATAGCTTTGGTGTGTACTCTCAAGATACAAAGGAGACCTTTCCTAGTGTTGATTGAGATTGTATACACACTTCGTGGTTCCATAGCAGTGCATGTGTGGGATGCACCTGATGGGATGTAGTTCATTTCTGCTGTTTCCCAAAGCTCTCGTGTGCACTCTGGATTTTGCCTGTGTTCCTAGGTAAAATGCTAGATGTTCACAGAAACTACAACCCACAATAAGGAACATTCCAGCGAATGGCTCATAGGGAACAGGAACTTGACACCAACCCTGTAGCTTGAGTTGGATCCCCAGGATGAACACAGTGGAAGGAGAGAACCGACTCCCATAGTTATCCTCTAACTTCCACATATGTGCGCCGTGGCACCCCTCCAAAGGGACAGAGTGGAAATTCTTAAACTAAACTACATTCCCTACATGAACTAAGCTTAGTTGTCCAAATAAACCTCACTGTATAGCTCTACAGAGAGCTGGGAATGTACCTGACTCTGCGAGCGCTTGCATGTGACATGTACCTGTCCTGCTTTTGGACAGAGCCACCTGTGTGCTTTGTGTTTTTATTTTCACTTGGACATGAAAGGAAGGTGTTTTCTGTCAAAATTATGTTCCGTGTGTATACTCTGCAGAGTTCACTCTGACACTGCAAGCAAGACAATGATTGTAATTTCAACTGAATCTTTGTCTGTTTTTGGCTGTACGGGGGAGTTAAACAGCACAAGTGCAGCTGTGTCACAGATGTCACATGCATGTCTAGCCATTCATGGGTGTCACTGCAAGAAAGCACAGCATATTCTGTTTCTTCTGATACCATAATGCCTATGACTGACTGCAAGTATAGCTCTGTTGGTAGACGACTTGCCTGGAGAATAAGCTCTGGGTTCAGTGCCCAGCACCACGTAAACTGTGTGGTGATACATCCCGTAATCTGAGCATCTGAGAATTAGAGGCAAAAGAAGCTCTAGGTTATCAGCATCAGATACAGGGTGGGTTCAAGGCTAGCCTAGGATATGCTGCAACTTGTCTCAAAATAAAAAATAAAAAAATAAAGAAGGATTGGTGCCTGCAGGTAAACACTATTTTGGTTGACTTATAGTTATCTTTGAGTAGCCTGGACACAAATTCATAAAACTTAAAAAATTTTCTATGTAATATCTGCTTCCATCAGGCTATATCTGTGGTATAGATTTAAGGCATTCCCCATCTCTATTCTTAATTCATTTCCTCAATAAACATACAGTGGGGTAGCAAAGAGTTTGCATATGATGGTCAGAATTAGGAGGTTTCACATCAGAGTTGTGGTTGCTAATGACTTGAAAGAGGAGACATAATGTGTCCAATTTCCAAAGAATTCTAGTGTGTATTTTTCTCAAATATGGCTAAAAGGAGTATGGATTGATAACTATGAAGACATTGATTCAACTAGAAAAAGTCTCCACCTGTAATACTTGTGATTTCTAGATAGTTATCAGCTATGTTTTTACAGACTGGAAATGAAACAACGCATACACATATGCTCTATAGAATAGTCATCCTTGTTTCTGTTATGAATGGAAAGGGCATTTTATATCATCCTAATAATGATATTTAGCCAGATGCTTCTCACATTTCTAGTTGATCATTAATATTCAACATTGCAGTTTTGGAAAAATCAGCTTACTGTTTTGGAATCCCATATAACCATTGCATGGACACTGAAGAGATCATGTTCAGTCCAACCTAAAATGGGGCTCCTTAATGCCATGTGTGAGGGCAGTGTCTCACTCTCTCCTAGTGCTGTGAAAAGACACCATGGCCAGGAGCATGGCAGCACACGGGACTCTGAAGCTACATCCTGTCCACAGGCTGAGAGCTGAGCCTGGCATGCCCACCCCCAGTGACATTTCCTCCAACAAGGCTACATCTCCTAATCCTTAGAGTCCTTTCAAATATGTCGTAACCCCTTGGTGACTAAGCATTCAACTACGTGCCTGTGGGACCTATTCAAACCACCAAAGGAAAGAATAGTATTTTTTTCCTTTTTAACAGTAGCTTCCCACAAGCAAGCAAACATATAAGCAGCATTAGAGAGAGCCCTTCAAATAATCTCCCTACCAGATAAGTCCACACACAGTCACCTTGGTATACTTTAGAACTAAGCTGCAAACGGGGATTGCTTGAAGTCTAGTGATTTGAGTAACAGTTTTTCTTATGATGTATGATGGGTTCCTTCGCATGTAATTTATTTAGCATGATAAGTTCTGTATGTTTATGCTTACTTGTTTCAGGAGAAAACAGGATGCTCATATTTGGTAAAATTTGTTCTGAGCACCACCTAAAATCTGAATAAAGAAGCCCAAATTTTTACCTTTAAAAAACAAAACAAAATGATCAAGACAAGGTAAATGTACTGAAATAAAGCAGTGTTGTTTTGACTAGTATCCTACCCATGCCTAATTTTCTAGACATACCAGTAGAACAGCAGGGCAGGGCAGGACAGATTAATCCGGAAGACAGTGATTTCTGGACTGTCAGTCCCTTTGGTGCATGCATCCCATCAAAACCTTGGAATAATTGCAGTCAGCAATTGAACTGCTTTCACTGGGAGGCCTTATCCTTCTGTGTGCCCCAACAGAGGGTTGCACTGTTCTGGGAGTGAGGCTTGACACTGAACTGATGACCAAAAGTTCCTTTTAAGATACACCTTTCTATCATATGTTATCTACTTTAAAATAAAAAATTGTTTTTGGATGTGCTGGCAAGACCTTCATAACACTTGTTTTGCTGGACTTTAACCCTGAGTGTCAAAAATACCTATCTTTGGGAGTTTTCATAGGATTATCACTTCTTTAGAAGACTATAGTTCTACTAGGCTTACTCTATGTTCAGTAATGTGCCTCCCTAGTAACTCTAGCTGTCAAGGTATGATTCTGACACTGTTTGCCTGGCCAAGCATGAAATTGGCATGAGGGATCCATATTCAGGATCCTTAGTGCACCACTTACTTAGCCAGGTTGTTCATAGCTGGTAAACAGGCATCGCTCTGCTCTCAGTGACTGAGTTAGAATTCTCATATCCCAGATTTTTGAAGTTGCCATTTTCAGTCTACTTTGAAAATCAAATCTTAGAGCACACCCTTGTGCCAATTTGGCCTCCAAGTACTGTTTCCTAAACCTCCTCCTATGACCTAAAGAGAACACAGAATTACTTTGACCACATCGAAAGATCTTCAGAGGATTTCCTCCTTTTAACTGTGAAGGATGTCGAACACAGTGCCTCTCCAGTAAAAACCCCTGGGGATTAGCTTATCAGAAATAACCTGGCTCCGAACAGATGTCCTGTGTGACCTGGGGTGCTTTCACCGTATCCATGTCGGTTTATGTTCGATAACTGCTTGTTCCTGTGGTATGAGATTGCCCCAGTTTTCAGTGGCCTCACAATGGAAGACCCTGGGCTGGGATTTACCTCTTGTCTTACACCTGAAGAAAGTCATCAGCTCTCAAGAAGTGCCTCGTGGAGCAGCAGAGAAGTCAACACGCGCACTTTTAGACTGTGTCTCTGAGGTGTCCTTCTCATCGCATCGTTTGCTACCTGCTTTGATAGAGCTCTCAGGTCCTTTATCTTCCACCACGTCTAGCCATTCAGATAATGGTATTTGTGGGCAGAATCTGTGATGGGAAGTGGAAGAGCTGATGGAGGATTTTCCTCAGGGTCAAATGAAGGTGGACCCTCTCAAGGACAATATCGCAGCAGTGGACATAGGAAAAAAGGAGCGGAGGACAGAAAAGAAGGAAGATGGGGCCTTTCTGCTGAACCTTCCATACAGTCAAAGCTAAGAATCGCTGCCCCGGAGCTAACATTTCAAGATTCCTAAAAAACAGCTCGAGTCCGGCTCAGGCTCTTAGGCCATCTGTCAGTTTTCTGTATGCTTTCAAATGCCAAGTACCCTCCAAGTTGCTTTAGTCCCTAGCAAAGGAAGCCTGTCACCCAAAGCATGACACTACTTTTGAGCCATGGTGTTTCCCTCAACTATTCCCACTTTAAAAAAAACAAACAAACAAAAAAAAGAACAGCAACATTGTCCCCTCCTCTTTTCCCTCCCCGTGAATAGATCAAGAACATGGAGCAAAATTGTGTGTTGACCATGTGCTTCCTTCTGGCCTTTGGGGCTACTGTTTAATTGTAGTGTTCTGTTCCTTCTTGGTGTCTAATAGTGTGGTACGTGACTGTATGCAGTTTTGGCTTTCCTTTGTAAAATACCACTGGGTACCCTGCAGTGATCCTGTGAAGTTCTTGTGTTCCAGAAACTTGTTTGTGACCTACTTATCATATGAGGTCAAGCTCCGCACCTAGGAGGCTTGTCCTCTCTACCTTTAGATGCTGGGCATGGCACTATCCTTTAATAACTGTGGTTTTTGTTTAGAGAAAGATGGTGGGTGAGAAACAGTGCTGTTGCTCTGAGAACTTTGTTGTTTGGGTCCTAAAGTGACTCTAAAAGGGTGTTTTGTTTTGTTTTTGTCTCCAGAAGAACAGCAGTCTGCCATATTGTTCTTTTGGAGGAAGGAAAATGTTTTGCCTTTCTGTTTTTGATAATTACTGTCTTTACCACCACGTGCCTTTGCTTCTATCCATTCTCCTTTGTGAATGTTGCCCTTTCTGTATTTTTATCCAGAAGAGAATTATTAGCTTTGTTGCCCATGGACCTCAGAGTCTTTGAGGGAAGGGAAAAGAAGGTTGTACCATACAGGAAGTGTGGACCTGGGCTGTGAAAACAGGGTTGTTATGGTTAACCTGCAAAGGCAAAGTCTACCAGTTAGATGCCTCCATAGAGCAGGAAGAACAAGAACTCCTAGGTTGGAGATGTAGATTGGTAGCAGTTCTTACCTAGTGTGTAGGAGCCTCGAAAAATAAGAACAGCGACAACAAGCACCAGATACGGTGTTTATAGTTGCCGTGAAGCTGCCGAGAACGTGCTGTGACATGTTTATCCACATTCCCCAGCCTCGGGCCATGTGTGGTGTGTGACTGGTCAGCCCTGATTGCCAGGAACACTTGACATCTGATTCCACCTCTAATGACTGCTACTAATCGCTTCCCCAGGCAGGTCTATCTGCCAATCATTAATAATCTAAAAAATACTTTGTGTTTGTCACTTTCTTCTGTATCCTGACTGGTTGCCCACAGTTTACACTGCAGCAGATGCTCCACATAGCAGGATTCTGTGATATGATAGGGGAGCTTGGGCAGTCTTAGTCTGCACGTGCTTCTGGTAGGAATGGCTAGCACTCATTTAAACATCTGGCTACTGTGTGGTTATGCCCACAAATCAAAGAGTACTGATGAACCTTAAGATAGAGGACCGGAATAGCCATAGCTAAGGCAGAAAGCTCTATTGAACCTAGAATTTGAGACCAGCCTAAATAACCTAACAAGTCCCTCGTCAAAAAAAAAAAAAAAAAAAAAAAAGAAGAAGAAGAAGAAGGATTTTTAGGAGCAAAATTGAATTTAAGTTGCTTTTGTTACAGCTCTGAGGATGAAGGGAAATTGAGGCTTCTCCCAGGCCAGTCAGTATGTACAGTGGTAATGAATGACAAGTCTCACCACAACATGGGACCTGTTCTTGGAAGTTTTAGAGTTCAGTAAAATAGTTGAATTTTTTAACATCCCCTAAACTCTGCTGAATCCTAGAGACAGCCTTCATGACAGCTTTCTGTTGATAGGGAATCTGTAAACAGATACCACCATTCACTGCCTAAGGGGAAGCTATGTTCCCAGGATATTTTGCTGGGGAAAATTTTTGTTGTTTTGTAAACAACATAAAATGTACTTACATCCAGACTCTGTAACACTGTCTTAACACTATTTCACATGCGGTCCAGTGTCACTTAAAATGTTTCCTCAGGACAGTCTGCTAAGTGAAGTAATAGTATGTGTAGAAACACATCCCTCCCAACATAGCTCTGTGCAATAGGTTTCTGGTGTAGAACCAAACTGACACCTTTGTCTCTGTAGAACTTGCAGTCTACTAGAGAAGATACCTAAATGATATGAGAAAGTACGGAGTAGTTGGTGCAGCTCAGTGGTAAAGCACCTACTTTTAACATGCATGCTGCTTTTGAGATTAACCCAAGTACCTGTCCAAAAACTAAAGCCTTGAAATTTAGAAGCAGAAAGTAATTTTTGCCCCTCCTTAGGAGGCATGGTCTCACTGTGTAGCTCTCACTGTGTAGCTAGTGTGTGCTACAGTGGTATGTACTAGGCTAGCCACATAGTCGTGACAGTCCTTGCACCTTAGGGTCCTAAGTGCTAGAGTTTCAGATGTGGGCTGCCACACCTGGCAAAACTCTTAAATTAAGAAAATCATTCAGGCATGGTGGCACACATCTGTAATCCCAGCATTCATGAAGATCATGAACCTAGGCTATGAGACCATCTCAAATATCTGAAAATGAACTTAAGAGAATCAGAGTAGGGGCTGTTTTTATACTGAAACCTAGAAAAGGAATATGGGTCCATTTCTGCTGCACAAAAGGATCAGGAGAGATCTAGGCTGGTTGTAGGTAAAAGGCTCATATGGCAAGAAAGTGGTGAACTAGGGAGGAAGTGCAGCAGGGCTAGAGGATATAGGGAGGTCAAAGGTCATTCAGGCCCTTCCTGGCCTTGGTGGAGATTTTTTTTTATTGAATTTAAATACTATGGGAAAGTATTTAAAAGGCTTTTGCTACAGAAATGTTCCCTCAAAAGCCATCTTTCTAGACAAAAACAAAGTAAGAGCAGAAAGGATACTCTAGAAGGTTTTTGCTCTAGTTTGAAGGCAAGGTCTGGAGTTAGCATTCATTGGTACCAGTGAAGGTAAAATGGGCAGAAAAACACCAGTTTTCTGAAAGGAAACTAATGTCATATAGGCATATAATTAGGAGTGTGAATGCTGATGTCCAGCTTTCTGGCTTGAGTGGCTGTCAGTTGTGTCATTTACTGAGGTGGAAAGCTATGTGTTGGGAAGATCAAAAATGTAGGGCAGGTTTTATGGAGAAGGTAATCCTGAAAGTGGGTCAGACATAAGACACTGTACAAATATAAGTGCCAGATCAAGGTGAGTCACAGACATGGAAGTTTTAACAGGGAGAAAGCAGTTACTAGGAAGATTTGAGGAAGGAGCTCAAAAATGCCATGGGCTTTCCTATGAGGGTTGATAGGATGTTCTTGGATTCATCTAAGAAATAGAGAAAGCACGTGAACAAAAATATGGAGACAAGTACGCTTGTGAATTAAGTCATAAAAGCAACTTAGGTTAAACCAGGAAGTAATGAGGAAATAGTGATAAAGGGACCTGTTGAGTGATGACTTTGTGCACTGTGTGTTCAGATGCTGATTCCTGAGCCCAGAGATCTGGTGCACGGTTCAGATGCTGGCATGGCCTCATGGTTATTGGGTCATCTCCTGGCTTGGTGATATGTAAACCTTCTTTTCCATCGCCTCTGATTGGTTAATAAAGAGCTGATTCAGCCTAGAGCTGGACAGGAGAAAATAGAGTGGGACTTTTGATCCTAGTTAGGGGGTCCCAAAAGAGGAGAGAAGACGAGAAAGCTGGGGAGGGGGATTTGCCCTGAGGACACATGGACTAGAGCAAGCCAGAGCCAGACTCAGATTGCAGGTAAAAGACCACGTGCTGGAAGTAGGCAGTATTAGAGGGTTGGCATGGGTGAGTATCTGTCTGCCCAGCATAGTACCTGCAGCTTGTCAGTAGGTAGCTCTCTGTGTCATTTATTCAGGAGCTAAAATGGGCTAGAGTGGCTGTGCAAAGGCCCTGTTGTTACTTGGGAGCAAAAGGGATAAGGCAAAGCCCCTAGAATTTACAGGGCCAAATTTGTTAGGCTGCCAGGGGCTCCTGGAGAGCCAAGGGATGGTGGGCAGCTTCTAGAGATGGGTGTTTAGTATCTATTTAATGAGTTGAAATCAAGATTGATTTTTTGTGGGGGGAGGGGTTGGGAAATTCTTTTGATGTCAACACAGAAACTGGCTTACATAGGAGTGATGCATTTGAAGGGACTGCAGAGGAAGCGTCCAGGTGACTTTAGTAGGGATGGGGAAGAAGAGTCAAAGCTTACTTACACACTGGCAACTGGAAGAAGTGAAAAGTGCAGATGATTGGCCAGGTTAGACTGGGTCTTGTTATTTTAAGTCTGTCTGAAGTCAGTCTCCAGTGAGTGAAATGTCTCATGAAGGATATTGAGGTAAAGCTATGCAAGCACATTGCTGACTTCAAACACTTAACATGAAACGCAAAACCTTGTACAAGAAGGAACTGACTGGATTCCATGTAACCCTTAGATTAGATTGGGGGAAGCTGCTACCAGCAGCAGTTGGCTATTTCAAAATTGTTTACAAACCAGATTTTGCTTGTGTCTTTTCCCTTGATTTGAACATCCTACTAGATATTTTAAGTGGTTTTTTTATACTTTAAAAATTCTTTCTTTGATTCCTTTGTATGAGATTGTGCCTGAACAGAGTAACAGATGGGGTGACTGGCCTTAAAATTCTAGTCCCACTCTCACTGTTGAAGTGCTGCGTTGGAGAAGAAGACTTGAAGGATGGGATGGCACTTTCTCCCATAAAGAGCTGAACGGTTGGCTTTTCCTTTCTGAGCCTTGGCCCTTACTGAGCTCCAGTAGTTCTGACCCATAAAGCCTTCTTCATATACTGGTAATGGAATAAAATAGACTTTAGGGGAAAGTGCTTTCCCTTTGAAAACCTGTTGTAACTGAGGGGATAACTCGGCTTGTTTAAGAAGCTGAGCTGTGAGTAAAGCCTGATAACTACTCATCCTCCGGTGTTTGTTCTTGCTACTTCCTTTGATGCTCAATCCTTTGAGGTTCTAGGACCTTAGGCCTAACAAGATGGGTGATTTCCTAAACTTTGTAGTTAGGTTCTCACTGTTTGAGTACTGAGAGGGAAATACTTGGAGGGAGGTGGCATTCTCTCATACAGAGCTGAAGGGTTGGCCACCCAAAATTTCTTTGTCTTAGTATGTTTTTGCTAACTCCCACAGGGATCCCTATAGCTTTGGAGATAGTCGAGATTCAAGGCGTGATCGCTCTCCAATTCGAGGAAGTCCAAGAAGAGAGCCCAGGGATGGCAGAAATGGCCGGGATGCCCGGGATAGCAGAGACATTCGAGACCCTCGGGAGTTGCGGGACCGAAGAGACAGCAGGGACATTCGGGATCACAGAGACAGCAGAAGTGTACGTGAAGCCCGGGACCTGAGGGATTTTCGGGACTTTCGTGATCTAAGAGACTCTAGAGATTTTCGAGATCATCGAGACCCCGTATATGACAGATACAGGGATATAAGAGACTCCAGAGACCCTTTGTACAGGTATGTCCAGAGATACCTTGTCTGCTATTTCGTTAGAGGCCTATCTTAAGTATATTTGGATGCACTTACTGAGAACTGTACATAAGTAACCTTATATTTCCTGTACCTATCAAGTAGTACTTGGTACGTTTGCTGAATGTATGAATAACTGATATATTGTACTTATTAAAAGCATCTGGATGCCAGGCGGTGGTGGCGCACGCCTATAATCCCAGCACTCTGGGAGGTAGAGGCAGGCGTATTTCTGAGTTTGAGGCCAGCCCGGTCTACAGAGTGAGTTCCAGGACAGCCAGGATTATACAGAGAAACCCTGTCTCGAAAAAAACCAAATCCAAAACAAAAAAAACAACAAAAAAAAAAACATCTGGAGCCGGGCAGTGGTGGCGCATGCCTTTAATCCCAGCACTTGGGAGGCAGAGGCAGGCATATCTCTGAGTCGAAAGCAACTAGGGCTACATAGAAAAACCTGGTCTCAAAAAAACAAAAAAAAAGTATCTGGATCTAACTGTGTTGGGGAAGAGTCCGTTGTACAAATGAAAACCCAAGTGGAGTATAAATTAGGTTGGCCATGCAAGAACACAAAGATACTCGGGTAGTTGGGAAGTGCGTGAAAGATGTCCCATATCGTGAGTCTTCAGGCAGATGCAGATGAAAGCCACTTGAACCCATTTTACACCTGCTAGGATACGTCTAGCGACTTTCAGGAAAGACACAGAAAATAATTACTAGCAGGATATGTACAGTGGTATATACTTAGATGGTGAGATGGTTCATGGCCAGGTGAGCCAGTCCATACCTGTAACCCTAGCACAGGGAGATGAGGCAAGAAGACCAGTCCAAAACTGTGGAAAACGGTTCAGGAGTTCCTCACAAGTTCAAGAATGTAGGGCTAAGAAGATGGCTTGGCCAGACAGGTATCTACTGCACAAACAGGAGGACCAAAGTGCTAATCCCCAGTACCCACAAACAAGCCAAGTGCTAATCCCCAGTACCCACAAACAAACCAAGTGCTAATTCCCAGTACCCACAAACAAACCAAGTGCTAATCCCCAGTACCCACAAACAAACCAAGCATGATGCGTGCATCTGTAGCCTCAGCACTAAGGCAGTAGAGACAGGTGGATCCCAGAGTTCTTGGCCAACCATCTTTGACAAATAGGTGAGCTCCAGGTTCAATTAGAGACTCCTCCTCAAGAATAACATTGAGTGATCAAGGAAGGCACAGGACACCAACCTTGGTCTCTGTACACTCAGTACAGACACCACATACACAATGTTAAAGAGTTGAGGAGGATTCAAATAATTGTGTATGGTGCATAGCAGCACTAGCCATATAAACCACAAGGCAGAACAACCCAAATACCCATCAGCAAATGATGGAAAGGTTATCCGGTCATACACTTATGAAATGTAAGACAGAGGTAAACACTGAAAACATTGTGCTATATAAAATAAGCCAGACACAAAACCAGCCACTGTGTGATTCTGCTTATTTGAAATCCTTGGGGGGGCTGGAGAGATGGCTCAGCGGTCAAGAGCGCTGACTGCTCTTCCAAAGGTCCTGAGTTCAAACCCCAGCAACCACATGGTGGCTCACAACCATTCGTAATGAGATCTGACACCCTCTTCTGGGGTGTCTGAACACAGCTACAGTGTACTTACATATAATAATAAATAAATCTTTTTTTAAAAAATCCTTGGAATAGACAAATCCATAAAGTTAAGAAATATAGATTGTCAGGGGCTGGGGAAAGCAGACAAATGATGTAGACTTCTGTCTGCATTTCTCTAACAATTGGAAATGGGTAGTGAGGACAGCTGCATGGTATTGGGGTTACAGTGCAGATGAGGTGCCCTGCGATGGTGTAAAGTAATGGTGAGACACACCATGATCGCAGCACAGAGGAGGCCAGAGGTTCAAAGGCAGCCTTTGCTGTAAGTAAGTTCAAGGCCACGAGACCTTGCCTAAAAAATGCCATAATGACAAATTATTGATATATATTTTGAAATGAAAAAGGTATAAAATGGTTCCTCCAACAGCCATTTTCCATTTGCTCAAGTGCTGTCTGTATACCATCTCTTTTCTTCTCAAGTCGTCGTTGTTTTGTGAGGTGAGTTATCTCAGTCACAGCCCCAGAGACAATGAACACAGCCTGCATATGAGCCTGTATATTGATTCCTATGACTGCTCTGGAAGGACTTGAGTTTTAAAGCATTCTCTGTGTCTGATTTTTGCCAAATAGGACAGAGTCTTAACTTGAGAAATTGTCCTTAACTTTTTAGGAGAGAAGGCTCCTACGACCGGTATCTGAGGGTGGATGACTATTGCCGGAGAAAAGATGACTCTTATTTTGACCGGTACAGAGACAGCTTTGATGGGCGAGGCCCTCCTGGCCCAGAGAGTCAGTCTCGTGCAAAAGGTGAAGTCATAGTTGTGTGTTCCATTACTGGGGAGCGGGGGGAGTTACCAACGATTTGTGGGCATCAGCACCTCTACACAAAGGGCTCAGTGACCCAGCCAGGCAGTCCACAGATATTAATGTTGATTTTTAAATGCAAATTAGCAGTATCATGTAGTTTAATCATCCTACAGGAAATAGGGAATTGTAATAGCAAGAAATGAGCAGACGGTTGCAGGTGAACGGGCTGAGACTTCCTTGCCTTGTCGCTTGTTCTGCAGGTAACTGACCACATATACGGGGTGGGGGTTTATGTGTCTTTATCATTCTTACTTAACAGCTTCTCCCTTAGGTAAAGGCAAAACTATCTGCAAAGATTTTCAAATTGTTTTGTACTGGCCAATTAGGGATGGGAGAAATCTCATCTACTCTTGCCCATTTGACTAGTACTGAGTATTAGAAAACTTGTACTTTGATTTGTTTATTTGTTTGTTTGTTTTTTAAAAAAAGTCCAGACAAATTTACATTAGAAACATAAACTGGAAACATTAGAACTGCAAAGAATGAGAGGCCAGTGTTGGGCATGGTATGCAGAGAGATAGACAGTGGCTGATTTACTCTTGCTTTTGAGAAAGTCTGCTATAACCCGGACCTGGCTCCACCTCTCTGGCATGGTCCATGTTGTCCAACTTTTTTTTTTTTTTTTTTAAAAAAAACAAGAATAGCCCTTGCTGATCTGAGGTCATATGTAAGCTAGGCAGACCTTGAACGCTGCAGTCCTCTGGCCTAGGTCTTTCAAGTGCTGCAATTAGACAGGCATGAGTCACCACACTGGCTAATCCACCTTTTTAAAACATAAATGGCTAACTTACTTTCTTGGTCAGTTTAGCAGTAGAATTATATAAAGCATTACAGTGGCCTTGGCCTGTCACCCAAGGTTTTGTCTTGATGGATTTAAGATAGTAGAAAATAATAAAAATGGTTAAGATTGAGAGACCTGGGGATTAGTTCAGAATGTCTCACTGCATTATGGAAGGACAGCCTTACCTTTCCCCTGCTGGTGTCTTGCAGAGCGTTTGAAACGGGAGGAACGACGTAGAGAAGAGCTTTACCGGCGTTACTTTGAGGAGATCCAGCGGCGCTTTGATGCTGAGAGGCCTGTGGATTGCTCTGTTATTGTGGTCAACAAACAGACTAAGTAAGAAACCCTGTTTGTTTCTCCTCGGAATGAGAGAGGGGTCAGTGCTTAGCAGCTCCACTCACTGACTGCTGGCTCACTCTGTTATTACCTGAGTTTAAGCTGGAGTTCTCTCACTCTGGTGGTGACAGAAATCCAACAGAAAAGTGGGGTTTGTTTTGCTTAAATGGGAAGTTCAAACATGGCCTCCTCTAAAGTCCGACTGTGAGCAAGACATGCTCCCTGTCAGGGTCTCGGTGCTGCGCTCCTTGCTTCTGCCCTCTTTCTGACCATGCTTTCTACTTGGAGAGTCAGAGTGGCAGTGACTTCAGACAACTATCTTCTTAGCTTAGCAAACCTACTAAAGACAAGGCTTCTCTTTTCTGATATAGTCATCCTCTCTCTCTCGCTCTCTCTCTCTCTGTGTGTGTGTGTGTGTGTGTGTGTGTGTGTTTGCAGGCACATAAGTGTATGGGTGCTGCAAAAGCCAAATGACAGCATAGGCTCTCCTCCTTGCGTCATTCCTTTGAAAAAGGACTTCTTAGCCAGGCAGTGACAACACACACCTTTAATCCCAGCACTCAGGAGACAGAGACAGGCAGATCTGTTTGAGTTCAAGGCCAGCCTGGCCTATAGAGTGAGCTCTAGGACAGCCAGAGCTGCACCACCGACAGTTCTCCTTCTGTCTCTGGACTTGCGGATGCGCTTGGCCATCCCCAGCTTTTATGTGGTATGATGCAAACTTGTCCACATGCGTACTCAGCTAGTAAGCCTCTATCTCTGCAGCCATCCCTCCTAGGATTCTACTGGACAGCTTAGATTTTTCCTGAAATAAGCTAGTTTACTGTAACTCCCAACCCTGATGGTGTCACTTTGGACTGAGGCCCAGGAAGAATACTGTGATTTACTAGGGCTAGGTTATATAGCATAGATTTAGAGATGAGATTGGCCTTGCAGAACCATGTGAACTGAGAATAAGAATGGAAGTATATTCTAGTCAAGAAAACTAATAGATCTCCCCCACCCGCTTCCACAAGGGGCAGCCTCGAATCCTGTAGGACTTCAGGAAACTTGGCCCTGTTAGTGTTAGGTGACCACATTAACCAAGTCAGAGTCCTAACTCCTCTCTGTTCCACTCTGTTAAGCTTTCACATTTGTCTGGAGCTATGTTCTACTTCTGATGTAGCTAGTAAATCTGTATATTTTCTAACTATTTGCAGTTACAGAAGTTCATTTCAAAGGTGCAGTGGCTAGGAACCTGTTAAGACACCCGCCAGTAGGTGTGAGTTCACAGGCTTCTGGCTGCCTTAGTAAATAGTCATCATTTTCTAAGCACCTACCCTATATGCCCACTGGGTGCTTTACTTAAACAATTTGTAATCTTCACTGTAGCTATATGTGGGTCATTCAGCAAGGGGTAGGAGTCTGTGCAAGTGTGCATGGCTAGGTACTGGGACTGCAGTAGTAATAAGCAATCACCTTAGCCGTTTCTACCTGTGGATCCTCATAGACTAGTGAAGAAGGTGACAAAAATATACAGCTAATGAGTCTTGTGAGGGGAAGGACCAGAGGTTTAAATTGGAGGTGAAACTAAGTCATGTTCTTGTGTTACTGACTCTGAGAACAAAACTGAGTTTGGTAGGAGTTAAAGGACTTAGTAGCTTCGCTTCTGTCTTGGTCAGGGTTTCATTGCTGTGAAGAGACACCATGGCCATGGCAACTCTTATAAAGGCAAACATTCAGTTGAGGCTGGCTTACAGTTTTCATTACCGCCATGGTGGGAAGCACAGCAGTGTGCAGGCAGACTTGGTGCTAGAGGAGGCAGGAGTTCTACATCTTGATCTGAATGCAGCCAGGAGGAACCTGTCTTCTGCAGACAGCCAGGAGCAAGTTCTCTTCCATATTGGGTGGAGCTTGAGCACTAGGAGACCTCAAAGCCCACTTCACAGTGACACACTTCCTCTAACAAGGCTATACCTATTTCAACAAGGCCGCACCTCCAAATAGTGCCACTTCCCATGGGCCAAGCATCCAAAGCACAACAGCTTTACAAGGAAATGCTGGAACTGGAATCCAAACTAACATTTCTACCACCAAAGCACATTCTGTTCCCAAGGATTGAAGACTACAGCAGGTCCAAGAAAGCAGTTGGTGGTGGACTAGAGAATCAAAAGAAAGGGATTAACCAGTTGTGGTAAGGCCTATAGTCTCAGCACTTTAGAGCAGGGGTAGGAGAATTACTTCAAGTTTAGGAGAAGCCTGGGCTACGTGGTGAGATCCTGTCTTGAGACACATACATCCATTTGAGCATCTCAGGAGTGCTCCACTATGTAATACGTGTAGCCAGTGTGACTAAGGAAGCCCTATTGATGGAGAAGAAAGAGGTTAAGGCATTCTTGGGAGAAACTGTCTAATTAATGTCATTGATCATTAATACTTTTTATTCAAACAAATTCATCAGATACTCTGGGCAAAATCAGATATGAAAGGTTAACAAAGCCTGGTAAACTAGACACTTGGAAGGAGCTGTACATTTCTGTCATTCCCTGCATTAGACCTTGACTTTATTCCAAGTCTAGGACCAGAGTTTTCATTAGGCTAGTGCAGGCCCTGATGATTGCCCAGTTTGGCATTGGTTTTTGTTCAATCATCAAACATGATATTGATGAATAACATGACCACTAAGCCTAGACTGGTTGGCATACAGAACTGACAGGGGACCTGTGGGTCATAGGACAAAGGTTCGACTGCCTCAGAATGAACCTAGGTTCTTAGAGGAAAGACGAATAAGTTTGTGAAGAAACAGCTTTAGTTTTTGGCTTATCTCATTACTGTCTCCATGAAGAAAGGAGTATGAGCATCGGTGATGATGAGGCTGAGGACAAGGAAGAGAGGGAAGAAGGAACAGTCTGCTAGAGCCCAGAATACACACTGTTGATTCGTTGAAGAGACGGAAGAGGAGGATAGTGATGAGAAGAAGAGGAGCACTGTGGAGAAGTACCCTGGGGAATGGAGTCTGGCCATCCAGGCAGAGGCAGGCAGATCTCTGTTTGAGGCCAGCCTGGTCTACAGAGCGAGTTGCAGAAAAAAACCCTGTCTCAAAAAACCAAAAACAGAAGAGTTTGATTAAAAACAAAGCCTATTTGGGACAGAAGTCCTGGGGTGTTAGAGCAGCCCTATCCGTTAGTTAGGTCCTTCCCAGCGATTGGCAAGAACCCTGGCCACATAGCCACAACGTAGCACCATTGTGGATTCTATTTCCTGTGAAATGTTGCATCAAAGCAAAAATTGGAAAACTATCAGAAAGAATTTGGACAAAAACCATGCTTGAAACTTCTTGTTCATTAAACTGGCAGAAGAACTGGAGAGAGAGCATGCAGCAGTTAAGAACACTGCTGACTGCTCCTCCAGAGGAGCTGCGGTCAAAGCTCAGCCCCATGTGGGGGCTGACAGCCTTTTCTAACTTCAGTCCTAAAGGATCCAGGGCCCTCTCTCGCCTCCTGGGGCACAAGGGGGTACAGGGTACACCGATATACATGTAGACAAGACACAGAACTAGAAACGTTTAAATGTGGTAAATAAACTGGTAGGGAAAGAGAACTACAAAAAGGTTTATGAGCAGTTTTCAAAACCTATTAAGTCAGAATAGATGAAGACCCTCCAAGTCAGACCCTTCACACTTTTATGACACTCCGCAGCTGCTTCTGGGGAGAAGGTTGCTTCCTCTATCAGAGTGAAGAAAACTAGAACCGCAGCTGTGTTCTCACAGGGAGCCCTCTAGACCATCGTGGAGTAGCTCAGAAGTGACGTGTGGCCGAGCTCAGTGCTGAGCAAACATCGTGTCCATAGCTCATGTGTCAGCAAAGACTGCTTGGAGCTTGGAGAAGATAGAGAAAACAGGAAGAGAAGACCAAGTTTGAAAAGTTTGTAAAATTATAAAAGCTATATTAGGAAAAAGATCAAGAGTGGTTGTGTCAGATCTCTCAAGACATCCTCATGCTGCTGTCATGAGCACAGTTATGGAAAGAATCCTAGAGGCTTCACACCTGAGAGACAACTCAGCCTTGGGGTTAGAAGACAGCAAAAGACCCCATGGAGAGCCACCTGACCACTCCATTATTGAGACCTTAGGGCAGGAAGCAGGCAGAGGCTGAGGAGAGGCAAATCTGGAGGACCTGGCTACTTAGTGCTTGTTCCTGTCCTGTGACGTCAGTTGGGAAGCTCCCTGGATGTAGTCTAGAAGGTCCTAGGGGATGCTCAGACTCCCTGCTGTTGTTGTGTGATTCCGCTGTTGTGGCAAGTGCCCTTTGTAGTGACTACACCTCACACATGGAAGAAACAGACAGACCTCAGCAGAAGATGCGCTGGTGCGCATGCTCAGTGCGCCTCCACTCTGATGATGGTGTCTTTTCTGAGAGTGAGAATTGAGCAGTGTTAAGCTCTGATGGCATGCGAGTGAAGATGAAGCTCCAGTCTCTTCCTCTTCAGTGAGACTCTGGCATCGATGAGAGGCCAGTGAAGCTTTTTCTAGTGTCACTTCATACTGTAACCATTAAATAGTCCTCTGGGGACAGTTTGTTAAGCTAAACTCAGTGGGAAGCACTCTCTTCAAGGCTTGCTTTCCAAAGTACTAGAGAACAAAATGTTGACCTTCCCAAGGTCTGAACGGGCTGGTTGGGAGCAACACTGTAAGGCTTATGAATAGAAAGTGTCCAGTCATGGTCAGCTTTAGCTTTAACAGGTAATAAGATTGGGGGGGGGGGTCAAGTACCGACCATCCCACTGGCAACTTCCTGTGTGCCCATAGCACAAGGTAAAATTATTCTAGAAACCCGAAGATAGTACTAAGTGGGCTTAAGTCTGAGTTCTGCGGAGACACAGCTGGCTGAGATCCAGAAGTTTACAGATTGAGCTGTGGCTAGGGAGTGCTCACCTGGATCCCGTTTGTTCTCATAGAGATTATGCCGAGTCTGTGGGGAGGAAGGTTCGAGACCTGGGCATGGTTGTGGACCTGATCTTCCTCAACACAGAGGTGTCCCTCTCACAAGCGCTGGAGGACGTCAGCAGGGGAGGGTCTCCCTTTGCCATTGTCATCACCCAGCAGCACCAGATTCACCGCTCCTGCACGGTCAACATCATGTTTGGAACACCACAAGGTACAGAGGGAGGCGGGATTCCCCGACATGGGCACCGGCACACATTCTGCGCCCTGCCTGTGAGAAGTGGGTTTTGCGAAATGACTGATGCTTCAGTTCCACTGTGACAACCCCTTCTAGGGACATGGCAGTCCTTCGCTGTGGAAAAGACTTTCATCTTTTCCTTAGTATTCTCTGATAGTGTTCTAGACCTGCTGGCCAGCTCTGGTGAAAGGTGGGCTGATTAATAGTGAGCACAATTTCCATGTGTCAGGGCATCACTGAAGGGACTCTCAGAAAGACCTGCGCACACCTGGCTCTCAGTGAGGTCTGACTTAGGCATCTGCTACCTGAAATGCAGCTCCCAGGGGTGAGACTCACAGACAGACTGCTAGAGTAGTTCTACAGACAGGAGAGGCTCTGGTCCACTAGAGGAAGGAACTTGTAGTTGCTTTGAGCCCAAGCACTGAGACTCTTAACACTAGCTTCCCCTTTCCCCCCTGCCTGTGATGGCTTGTTGACCTGGCTCTCACACACACAGTCACAGGGATGGTAGAATTGTGTGTCTCTGAGGAGCTGCCCTTAGCTTGTGTGGAGATGTTTATGTAAGGTTCCAAGAAGTACCCTTAGTACCCTGTAAGATTGTTGCCCCATTAAGAAGAGGTGGTTATTTAGGGTTACAATTTAATCTTAGTCCATGACTTTTGAACTGATAACTAAAAAGCTGTAGTGACTCTGCCCTGAGCACAGCAGGGAGCCAGGCTTCACATGGACCTCTCTAGCCTCCTGCTGCTTTGTGGAGGCTGCCCTATTTGACTCTGTGGGAGGCTCTTGTATTCCTTTGGTTTTTACCACAGGTCTGTGATCCACTGGAGAAGTAGCTCAGTAGGAAGGTGTGTCCCACACTGAAGAGCTCTGCTCTGCCCTCAGCTCACCTCACTCTAGGTTCCAGACTTGTTGGCACTGCAGTGCTTCTTTGCTTTGAGACTGAGAAAGGCTTGTCAAAGCACGGCAGTGGGCACTTGGATCTGTCATGGGAGAAAATGACTGGTGTCATTCCCTCCTATAGAGCATCGCAACATGCCCCAGGCAGATGCCATGGTGCTGGTGGCCAGAAATTATGAGCGCTACAAGAATGACTGTCGAGAAAAGGAACGTGAGGAGATTGCCCGACAGGCAGCCAAGATGGCTAATGACGCCATCCTCCAGGAACGAGATCGTGGAGGCCCTGAGGAAGGAGGTCGTGGGGGGCACCCTCCAGCTATCCAGAGCCTCATCAACCTCCTGGCAGACAACAGATACCTCACTGCTGAGGAGACAGACAAGATCATTAACTACCTGCGCGAGCGGAAGGAACGGCTCCTGCGGAGCAGCGCCGACTCTCTGCCTGGTGAGCTACGTGGCAGGGCCGAGGTGAAGTTCTCACTCTGCATTTCTCATCCCGTGCTCTGTTGGGAGGGTGGCATGCCCAGGGTTCTCTGGGGTGGGCAAGGGGAATGAGCCGTCCCTTGGCTCCTCCCACAGTCCATGCACGCTGACGCTGCTACTGTCAATGATGATCCTGCTTTACTGCTGAGCTCCGCTCCTAGAGTCGGGCTGCTGCTAATCTATCTAGGGTTGGTGGCTAGGAGCCATGATGGATGCCCCTTGTTTATTTAGTTAGTTTATTTTGTTTTGTTTTAAGCAATTTTGTTGGGCATTGGGCTGCTTTCTGTGAAGCAGTCCATATTTTGCAATGGCCCCTTTGGAATTTGATGTTATTGCCTGTACTGTATGATTGTTGTGATGTATGATTGCTGTTCTTCTTGTGGCTGCTGGGCCTCCTGCCCTCACAGGGCACTCTCAACCAGATGCCTCCCTCTTCTGTCTTCCAGGCCCGATTTCCCGCCAGCCACTCGGGGCGGCCTCGGGTTCCTCGCTGAAGACACAACCAAGTTCTCAACCGCTTCAGAGCGGCCAAGTGCTCCCTTCTGCTACACCCACTCCAGCCGCACCCCCCACCTCCCAGCAAGAGCTTCAGGCCAAAATCCTCAGCCTCTTCAATAGTGGCGCGGTTGCGGCCAACAGCAGCTCTGCATCCCCCTCAGTGGCTACCGGAAGCTCCCAGAACCAGAATTTTTCCACAGCAGCAAACAGTCAGCCTCAGCAAAGACCACAGGCCTCAGGAAATCAGCCTCCAAACATTGTGGGACAGGCAGGGTCTGCTCGGAACATGGGCCCTAGGCCTGGGGCTCCTTCCCAGGGGCTGTTTGGTCAGCCTTCCAGTCGCCTGGCACCTGCCAGCAGCATGGCTAGCCAGAGGCCTGTATCTTCCACAGGTATTAACTTTGACAATCCAAGTGTACAGAAGGCTCTGGACACCCTGATTCAGAGTGGCCCTGCTCTTTCCCACCTGGTTAGCCAAACGGCAGCACAGGTGGGGCGGCCCCAGGCTCCCATGGGATCTTACCAGAGGCATTACTGAGGCCGTGCAGGTTCCTAGTCCCTCCTTTCCCTGGCCCCTCCCACTTCATCCTAAGTAGAGTTGTTTGGAAGTGTTCGGCACACTTTCCAGGTCAACATCAAATATCCTAAGTTTCTCTCACCACTCCTTCCTGCGGCTGTTGCTTATCACTTAACAGAATCAGAACTTAGACTGCATTCGGGGCTGGATCTTTTGTTTGGGTAGAAGATAAGTATTCTGGGATCTGGGCTCAGTTTCTGTCTGGGATTGATTGCTCTGGCACCTGCCTGGAAGATTTGGAGGAAAAAAGGAAGAAGTCAAGCCCAGCTGCCTGTTGGGAGCACCATTTTTGGAGTCAATGGGAGCACCATTTCTGGAGTCAGTGGTCACAGCCTTAGCTCTCACCTCCACATCAGCCAGAGCTGGGTCCTGCCTGGCTACAGTGAAGCCGGTGGCCTTGGCAGGCAGTGTTGTCATTGTCCCATCAGAGACTGAGACTCCAAGGACTCGAGTGATTTCTCTGGACTGTCGAAGTACCACGTGGCAGCCAAAGGAGAGGAGACTTGTACCTGTGTCAGAGCGGCCCCTTGAAGTGGGTTTGGTTTCCTGCGTTCCATTTTCTTGGAGGGTCTCCAGACAGCTGAGCATCCCTCAGCACTTTGACATGGACTGTGACCATGGGAGCCACTGCTCTCCACAGCGTCAGACGGCACTCTCCTCTCCAGCAGCGCCTCATGCAGTCAGCACCGGGGGCGGCTCCAGGCTCTGCAGCTAGACACCTGTGCTGTCAGGGATTTATTTTGAGCCCCAGGCTTTTATTTTCATCCAGACTCTTGTTCTGCTTTCTGATGAGCAGGAGACAGGGACCATTTGATGTTAGACTGTGGTAGTTGGATATATTCGCATACAGAACAGCATTCATAACTTTGAGACAGGGTGATACTGGCTGCTGCCCTGAATGGAGCCAAGGGAAGAAAGCACCTTGTCCTCTGGGAAAGACTGCTCATTAGAACTCCAGGATCAAGTCTGGGGGAGAATGAGGCCTGCCTGGGCAGCAGGAGTGGTAACTTCAGTTCAGTCCCTGCCAGAGGCTGAGCAAACCAGTTTCAAAAGCCAAGTCCCCAAATGGCAGCAGTTTCTGTTCTGATCTGTTTGTGTTATGGTGGGTTTTCCCCCCTCTTTGGAACTCTTGTGTTGTTGATAAAATGAAATAATTACTTTTTAATTAAAATGAAAAAGCCAGACCTGTGCTAATCTTTCTTGGGTGTGTCTGCAGCACCTCTGCTGAGCACTTCCCCAAGATCAGAATCTCTGTACCCAGCCTACACTTCCATGTTCTGCCTGCCTAGTGAGAGGTGCCAGTAGCAATGCCCACAGCACTGTCGCTCTGTGCCTGTGCTGTACAGATGGCGCTCGCAGGTGTGTCCATGACGGTTTCCAGGATGAAGCAATTGTGAGAAGCCTTTATGGGCAATGCCTTTCATTCCTCTTTTTGCCTCCATGCCTGTTGCTTGTTGTGCAAGAGTTTGGCATAATCTATAGTCAGAACATGGAGGCCTTGAAGAGCCTTTAATACACTTGGCATGAATGTCCTGAGCCACCTCTAAAGAAGAGACCCCCTGCCTCCCAGAGTTCCATGTGACTTGACACCCAGGAAGCACCTTCTACATCAGGCACAAGGCCCCAAAGCTGGTGTGCCCATTTCTGTAGGCAGAGGACAGTGTTTCCCACCAAACATCTAACAGGCCAAGTTCTAGCCCAGCCTGGGCTCCATGAAACACTGTCTCAAAAAGCCAAAGTTCCATGTGCTAACATGAATTTGACTTCCTCTTGAAGAATCTAAACCGTACCCCCTCAGGCTATCAAGGGTGTAATAAAATTATTTTTATTGCATTGTGTGCAGACAGGTATCTAAAAAATTAACACAGTAAAAGCCTTAAAGCATTAAATGGAGCATTCAACAGTAAAGGGAAGAAGTGGCCCTCCCTCTCCTTTGCGTATTGGCACAAAGAACACAAGATCAATACCGAGGCAGGATGCGAAATACCGAAACACTAAAATTAAAGGCAGGCCTAATAATAATAGTAATAACGATAAATACTCTTGATTTGGCTCGCAACCTCTCCTATTTACAAGGGTTTTGGACTGCACTGCGTTGCCCTGCACATAGGTCTGCTGAAACACAAGCGACACTCTCCTCACTACCAGGCTATTGAAATATTGCACTCAGTAAAAGTCACCTGGATGGACATGGAACATCTAGCTACAGTGATTATAAAGGTGACTTGAACGACACAGGGTCATAACAGATATTGCACATGGAGCACAGAAAACGGGGGACTGTGGGATTGTTGTGGGCTGTGTTTTCATCAACGGAAACTTTGCTCTTGTCAACCAGAGACTGGGCCCAGGTAGTGCAACTTTGGTTCCCTAATTGGTGTTGAGGCTGCCTCCTCCCCATCTGCCCAGCCCCTCTCTTGCCCCAAAAGGCAAAACCACAGCAAAGGGAGGGCAGTCTTGAAGGATGATGGGTCCTGGGTCCTACATGTACAACTTGATGGCTGCTGCCTGGAAGAATATCCAGTCCCCATCAAATCTTGAGGAGTTTCTAGCCAAGCACCAGGGCAGTGACCCTCCAGCCCTGCCACTGGCCACACCTGAGCCTGTCTACATGGCACCAGCTGCAGCTCTCTGCCTTGGGCTTGGAAAAAGGTGGTGAGGTCAGCTAGTGGCCCTGGCCCTGGAGTGGGCATGGTGTCTAACTAGGTGCGCAGGCCAGGGCCCTGGGGCTGGAGGCACTGTACCCAGTCCCAGAGGGCGCTTAAAGGAGCATGCAGTGCCTGTCCTCTTAGTAACGTGCCCTGGGGAAAGGGAACCAGCCAAACTCCTAAGGGGCTGAGGGCACCTCCCCACAGATGGGGCTGGTGGAGCGGAAGCGCCAAGGATGAGTTGGGAAAGCCAAAGGCCTTGGGGTCCTACTGGGGGAGGGGGTGGTGCTGAGAAGCGCTAGGAGCAACTGAGCCCGTATGACTCCATCCCTACTCCAGGACCTGGTATCTGAAGAGACCTTAGCCGAGGACCTGCTGCTCGGCCGCAGCGCTCAGCCCCAGAACAACCAGGCAGCTGGGTCCCCAGAAAGGACTTGCAGAATGGGGAGCAAGAGAGGGAATATCGGGGGCTGCGCTAGGCCTCCTGATGAGTCGGCCCCTAGACTGACATTGGCCCCTCACCTGTCCCGGGAAGGAAACTGGGGAGGGTGTGCCCTCTAGCTCCACGAATTCAGTCTTTGGCGAGGAGCCACGGGACAGGGGGAGCAGGCTGCAAGCCAGGAGAGGAGAGACGGCTGCTCCTCCCCGAAGGCACCGGGCAGGACTTCCTCGATGGGCGGGCGCGGGCCTCGGTTTTTCCCCCTGGAGGGGCAACCCCTCCCCCTCCTGGCCACCTAGGAGCTCGCAGCCACCGAAGCCGGCCGCTGTCTCACCTGTGTTCGCCAAGAACTGGAGGGAAGAGAGGGAAGCCCAGGCCGTGGACAGGAAAGGGAAAGGAGAGCGCCGGCCCCACAGCACTTGGCTCTCAGCTGGGGAGCGCAGGGGAACCTGGCTCCCCGGGCTTCCACCTTCCTGGGCGCCCGCAGCGGGAAGAGCGCGGCCGTGGCGAGGAGTCCGTTGCGTTTCTAGTTACAGAAATATGGGGACATTAAAAATACACGCGATGTCTCCTGTACACTATGTATAGCGCAGCCGAGCAGCGCCCGGGCTCCGCGACCAGGGTCCGGGGGGAGCGCGGCGGGGCGTGGGGAGGGACGGGCTCGGGGCTGCCCGGCCCGGGACCACAGTTCTGCTCCTCTCCACGCCTCCTCGCCACCTTTATTGCAACGTCTGCTCCGGTGGGGCGAGGCTGGGCTCAGAAAAGGGGCCCACGGGCCGCCCTGCGGGTCAGCCCCACGGGCAAGGCCTCCGGGCTGCAGGCAGCAGGAGGGAAAGGGGCCAGGGCACGGGCAACAGGGTCTTATGTAAACGGTGACAGCGGCGGGGAGGCGCGGCGAGGGCTCCGGGGCCGCGGGCGCACTCGGGCCGGAGTGGCAGGTCCTGGCCTTCAGGAGTAGATGGTGATGACCTCTCGGCCGCCACCGCGGACCAGCATCACCCGGTCCAGTTGCTCAGTGAGGACCTCCAGGAATTCCATGTCTTAAGAGCTGGTCAAGGAGACAGTCTGCGCCTTCTCTGAACCCGCGTCCCTGTCCTAGGGTTTCCATCCCAGGCTAGAGGACCCATGTAGGGTACCGTCCACCTCCCTCTTCCCGTAACTTAGATCCAGGATACAGTTTTCATCACCATTGCGGTTGCGGGGAGGCCCGGGCATGTTGAGCAAAACCAGCTTGGCATCCCGGGACTTATTTACGATGACCTCGTTCAGCCGCACCGCTGTGTGCATGCGTCGCACGTTGGACTGGTTCCTGCAGAAGAAAGGAGAGGAAGTGTGGACGTTAGCCCAGTCCAGGAAGAGTTAGGTCTGATCGCCCTCCCAGCCTGAGTCGGGCTGCTCGAGCCTGGTGCTTGCCAGCCTGGGACCTCCCCATACCCCAGAACTCTCCAAGCCAGGCAATGGCCAGGGACACCCCTTGAGGGTTTCACGGAGTAGGGACCCTAGAAACCTAGGAGAGAAGATGGAACTGTTGGCGCACTTACAAGTTTTCCCACTCCCTTCAGGAAACACAAAGAGAAGCAAAGAGAGAAAGAAAAAGAGGGTCAGGAAAAGAGGCACCCGGCTGAGCGCCAGCCACCATCTTGCCCAGGATAAGCACTGCCCCCACCACCTTCACCTTTTCAACACCTGCACTTGGAAGTGCATCCTGACCCTTAACCATCTATTGAGCCCAGCCCTGTTAAGTCTCAATCTGGGGAAACCAAAGCAAATCCTGCCCTTGCCAGGCAGAACCCTGCTGCCCAGTTATTCTGCCATATTAAACACCTTTAGGCCCACCCTACCCCCAGATGCAGCCCCAGGCCCGTACGGCTTCATGCTGAAGAAGTCCTTGATGCCCTCGGAAGAGACGGGACTGGGGCCTTTATTCTTCTCTGCCACCGACTTATCCTTGGTCCAGGTAAGATGCACCTTCTCGGGGTCTGTCTCCCCCTCCCCCTCAGGCTCTTCCCCCGGAGACGGCGAGCTGCTAGGGCAGCTGGGAGCACTCTGGTCGTGGATCAGCTGCACCTGAGGTAGGGATGATGGGTCAGCAGGTGACACTTTTGGTGGTCAAAGTTTCTGCTGCCGTTAGCCAGAGCCAAACACCCCAGCCTGTCACCTCCTCCTCCGGCTTCTCCTCGTTGTCACAAGCTGTCTCTTCGGGAACGTTGAGGCGGAGCCGAGTGTTGGCTGGATTCTTCCTCCGAATGGAGCCCCGAGACTCATCTGTGATGCTCTGGATCTAGGGAGCCACAAAGGTTGGTGCCAGCTCTGCTGGGGGTCACCACCCACCCACGCCCTGTGGAGAGCCACTACAACAGCTGATGCTTATCCAGGTTACACACATTCCTGAGTGGCACCGTATTGTAAAAACAGTGGAGTGCCTCAAGACCAAACACCTACTGCACTGCTACCCCGGCCTCTGGTCTCCAGAGCCCAGACCTTCCTGTCATTGGCAACCAGCAGTCTAACACCTGGCACAGTAAGCTGTAGCCTAGCATCACAGCCCCGCATCACTCTGGCTGGTCCCAGCACATGGCCTTTCTTATCACTTCTGCTATCACCCTGGGTGACACTTCAAGGGCCCATCACTCATTTCCCTAAGCACCCATCAGCCACATTCTGAAAGACAGACTCTCCCCACCTGAGAGACTCAGCCTGTGGCACTTTCCCTCCGCCTGTGGGATCTGCTACTCATTCCCCAGCAGTGACTTCCAGGAGGTAGTTCTTCTGCCACAGCCCTGGGTACCATCCCTCACTTCCCCCAGGGACTCCACCCCCTGGGGTGGAGCATTTTTTATCCATGCTCCAGGGGGCCAGTGATTGAAACTGAAGAGATCTTACCCTGTGATGCTCAACACTACCTCTCCTGAGAGCCCTTCACTCAACCCCTAGGAGGCTCGCCCCTGACTCCTACCCAACATCCATGTCTTTAAATAGCCATCTGTTACCCACTCAGAGAGTCTGTTACATTGTCTCCCACACTGCAGCACACACCCCCTAAGAGCTTGTCATCCACGCATATTTAGCATTCACTATTCTCCCTCAGGCCTAGAAGTCTCCTACAGAGGCCAAAGTCTGTCTCTATGCCAAAGTCCCTGTGAGGGGACTGGAAAAGAGGCAACAGCTACATATAGCCCCACAGCAGGGGAGTTGAGCCTTAGGAGGTGCAGGGTGGGGGTGGGGCCCTAAGGTGAACACAGCATTCCTGATGGCCCGGGATGGCGGCCCAGAACCTCCCACACCCGTGCAAGCCCACAGTCTGAAGTAGCTTATGGCTGTGAGAGACAGGCCAGGGCGACCTTACCTCCCGTTCCCGCTCGTTCTTCGTGAGGTGCATTTGTTTGAGGATCTGAGAGCGCTGCTCCATTACCAGCGTCTTCTCGTAGGTGTACGCAGAGATGTCGCTCTCGTGCTGCGTGCAGGGAGGAAAGCAGAGGCTTGGAACTGAGGAAGGCCAAGGTGGGAGGCAGGAGCCCGTCCAGCCCTCCCTCCAGCCTGCTGCTTCCTGTCACATGTCCTTGCACCAAGGCTGTAGGAGGCCAGGAACCAAACCCGAGGCCTAAGAGAACAGGAAGCACCCAACACGGAACCAAGAGTGTAAACTGCGAAGTGATGAATGCGTTGATTAATTAATTAATCACCTGAGCCAATGAAGAAGGAGAAGCAGCGACAAGAGATGAATGAACACAAACCCAGGTGAATGGGATGGTAAGCGAACGGACACATGGGTAGGTTAATGAACACAGTGTGAGGCGTAGAGGAGCTGAGGAGGTGGTGAGGCAGGGGAGTGGGGGCAGTGTGCCCACAGGGAACAGCACATGTAGCAGCCCGCCTGGGTTTGAATCCTGCCTCTGCCACTCACGGTCAGTCACCAAACCTTTGTGTGTCTCAATGTGCTAGCTGGGAATAAAAACATCAACGTGTGTATCTCATCGGAGGCCGTGAGAGTTCCGACTTGCCAAGGGCACACAGCAGTCTGTCACAGAGTCAGCACTCTTCGACATGGTGGCTACTCTTGTGGGAGAGGGCTGGCTGGCTGGCTGGCTGAACCCTTGGGTGAGTATGTAAGAAGCTAAGATGCGTTCTCAGGGAAGGGCGATCTGCATCATCCGCCGATGGCTATCTGAGTGGCCCTGGTTGGTACTGTGGCTGAAAGGAAAGAGTCCCAGCTGGGACTTCAAGGACGTCAGGGGCCCTAGGGACCTACCATCTCCACTACCTCCACCTCCGCGGTAATGCGCAAGTGGTACAGAAAAGTAGTCAGGTCCTTCTTCATCTGGATGCTGTTGTCGTCCATCTGGGCCACGGTGAAGATCCGCATTTTGCATTTCCTCCAGACCTGTAAGGATTAAAGGCAATCCCAAAAGGTCCAGTCAGAGGCTAAGAGGCAACCTGTGGCAAAATGCCTATCCCCTCCACCCTTCTCCGGTCAGGGTGACGCGTCAGAGGGTTTGGAGGCTGCCCTTGACCAGAGCCCGAAGCTCCCCCACGGACGGACCTGCAGAGTCCGGAAGCCCCCACCCGACGGGCGCGCATGCGCACATACCCTCCCCGTGCCACAGACGCCCACGCGGACACCCACCTTGTGGTGCCGCAGCAGGAAGGGCAGCAACATGAGCATGCCCCCGTCGTGCACGATCCACCACACGTCAATGCTGCCCTCCGAGAAGCGCTCAGGGTTCCCCGGAAACATGGAAACATTCTTGGTGACCAGCAGGGCGAGGTGGCCGGCTGTAGTTTCCCGGACCAGTTCTTGGAAAGACCAAAATAGGACCAGAGGGCAACAGTGACCAGTTCTCCCAATACCCAGGAAAAGCCACAAGGTCTCCTGGCACCTAGCACCCACCATACCCAAGTCGACCTTGACTTCGAACCCCAGTTATCTGAACACCAGCACTACCTGGGCCTCTCCTGGGCTCAGTTTTCCCACCTGTTAAATGGCAATAATGTCCCCTGTTCTTTTTTCTGTGTGTGTGTGTGTGTGTGTGTGTGTGTGTGTTTATGTGGACATACATGTAGATGTATATGGACAGCAGATGCCAATCTCAGGCACTCTTGTTGGGATGTTTGTTTGTGATAGGGCTCTATCTGACCTGACTGGACTAGACCCCACAGAGCAGGCTAGATGGCTGGCCGCTGAGTCCCAGGGGGTCTCCTGTCTCTGCCCCCCAATACTGGGGACCTCTGGATTCCAGGATCAAACTCAGGTCTTCATACTTTCATGGTAAACACTTTGCTGACTGAGCCCTCCCCAGCCTGTGCTTCTTTTGATTATCAAGAAGCCACCTTGTGTAGCCTCACTGAATCCTTAAAAGAGTCAGAACCGTTTGGAGTTAGCTCTGGACATTTCAAACATGACTTCCCAAGCTGTGTGACCTAGGCAAATTCCTCTGTCTCTGTGTCTCTGTCTCTCTGTCTCACACAACATGCAGATGACAGTGCCTAGTGCTCACGGACATGAGAGCATTAGAGAAAGCCTCAATTTACCTGGTACACAAAACACATCCTATAAGTGTTGGCTGGACATATTTAAGATGGACCAGACCCTGACCTCAGTGATTGTGAAGCTGCAGCCCTTGCCCTGCCCTGCTCTGCCCTGCCCTGTCTTTTCTCCCAGGGCCTGACACAGAAGATGACATGTGGTATCACCTGATACCCCCACACACACACAAACACGCTGTGCTCAGGAAGCCCCCCCCCCCAAGAGAAGCATCCCGGAGCCAGCCCTCCATCCCCGAGCCCACCGCCTCAGTACCGATGAAGTTCCTCCAGGTCTGATGATCCTCCTTCTGCCTCCAGTTCCGAGGCCAGCCCACCAGCACGGTGTTGTGTTGCAGTCCCCCGAGGCCCCCAGACTGGATCAGGTGGGACACGCCATCACGCAGGTTGGAGGAGATCACTACCTGACAGAAGCCCTTCACCTTCTCAGCCTCCATCAGGCGCCTGATAGACTGTGGGGAGGGATGTCCGTTCGTCTATAAGGGCCAGCCTCCGACACCCTGCCCGGGTGGGGCTGGGGCTGGGGCTCGCTGACTCTCATCTTTCCATCCATCCATCCATCCCCCTCTCTCTCCCTCTCTGTATCTATCCCATCTTCTTGACCCTCAGCTCTGATCTTATCCGACTCTAGGACCCGACCCAGCACCCCGTCATCTTCACTCAGAGGCCACCCTCCCCAGACGGCATCCTCCTGATGGACCACAGTTAAGCCAGGATGCTCTGCATGGCCACACATAGTTATTTAACAAAAATAATGATAAGCGTTTTCAGTGCACATTTAATCCACACTGAGGGAAGGGTTCTTGTTACTCCCATTTTATCCACGAGGAAATCGAGGCTTGGAGAAAGAGAGTCTCACTTAAAGACAAGCTCAGAGAAAGAGAGTCTCACTTAAGGACAGTGTGAGAATTGGACGAGCCAGGAGGCTGGTTTCAACTGCTCTGCCCTTAACCACTGCCCTGGTGTCAAATACACAGAGGCTAATTTCCATCTCCGCCACCTCCTGGCTGTGGCTCCAGGCAAGTCATCTAACCTCTACTCCTGATGGAGGCGGATCTGCTCAGGAATCAGGAGAATGACACAACTCGATTCATGAAAGGGCTCAGGACGCTGCCCCGTATCATAGCCCTAATGTGTCCTATAGCTGGTGTCATTAACCCAGCGCAGCACTCAACGGTGCCTAATGGTGCTGGCACCTCCCGCGTGTGGCTGTGGCCTGTGGCTAGCTAGCACGTGGTCTCTTGCTCTGCCCTATGCCTAGCCTAGTGCCTGGTACCCAGCATGCTCTCTGCTAGTCCATGTTGAGTTGTCCTGACCAGTCGGGGCCTCCAGCTCCAAGTCTTGATAGATTGGTGTGAACGGCTCAGTGAGGTGGAAACAGCAACTGTCACAAGCCATTAGGGGCGCTCCTCCCCATCCCACCTCACCTCCCTTAGGCCCCCTTTTCTCTCTACTCCCAGCTACCACCTTGAGGGAAGACAGGCCTGAGTCTCAGGTAGAGCCCACTTTCTCTTCTACCCACTGGGTTCTAGACACTTCTACGGTTCAGGCCCCATTCACGGTGACTCTGTAGGCTCCTTTGTGGATGTAACAGAAGCAGGTGACCCAGAACTGGGGGCATGTGCAAATCCTGGCTAGACGTCCAGCCTTGTGACTTCAGAAGCTGGCGTTCCTCTCTAGGCCCTGGGTTCCTCCTGCGAGATCTCTGAATTTTTTTTTTTTTTGACAGGATCTATCTCAGTGCAGCCCTGGCTGTCTTAGAACTTATCATGTACATTAAGCTGGCCTCGAACTCACAGAGATCCATCCACTTCTGCCTCAAAAAGGCTGGGATTAAAGGTGTGCACCACCATACCCAGCAGATCGTTGAATTTGAAAACACCTTAAAAGATTTTCTCCTCCAGCAAGATGAGTAGTTTCTGACTTTAGGTAATCTGACCTCCAAGCCTCAGTTTCCTTATCCATAAAATGGGCCCTTCTGCCTCTATTAGCCATTGGTTCTGTAGGCTGAATTTTGTGTGCGCATGTGCACAGACCTTCACGCTGTTAGAAGTCTGAGGTCAACAGCAGCTCCTTTAACTGGCCTCCACCTTACTTTTTTGAGTCACTCATTAAACAGAGCTCACTGATTGGCAAGCCATGCTAGCCAATGAGCTCCCGGGATCCTCTTGTCTCCGCCCCTGCCCTCAGTGCTAGAGTTACAGCTGTGCTCCCCCAGGGCCTGGCCTTTCCGTGGGTGCTAGGGACCTGAGATCAGGTCCTTTTACAGCAAGCAAGCGCTTCATCCACTGAGCTCCCAAGGCCCTCGCTCTGTCTCTGACCCTCAGGCTCATCTTCTAAGAAGAAGACAAACTCCCGAGTGCCCTGTGATCCAAAAGGCACACTGAAGGCCAGACCCTGGCTTCCCCCACCCCGACCCGGCCTCTCCTCACCTCCTCTGCCCGCTGAGCCTGGGGATGGTTGTCCAGAAAGGTGCCCTCAAGGACGGAGCCCACAATGGTCAGGCCCTTCCCTGCCTTGAGCTGGGAGGTCAAGGAGAGGAGCTGCGGGTGCACCACGTTCTGATCCTGGTCCACACGCACCAGCACCAGCAGCTGGGGCCTGAAGAGGGTGCAGGTCCACATGACCCACCTACCACCCCCCCAACCACCCAGCCTCCCACCCCATGACCGACCTCCGTTTATCCCATTTCTTCTATGCCCCCGCACCTGGGCCCCATCAACCATAACCAGTGGGCGGCAGTAACCACTTCCTTGAGCAACAAGCCCTCCAGCCATCTCCCATACCTCTCCATCCATCCATCCACCCATCCACCCGCCCACCCATCTCTCCATCCACCCCATTCATCTATCCATTCAACCACCCACTCGTCCATTTCATCCTTCAGTCAGTCATCCAGCAGTACCCAGATGAATTTACCCACCGGGCATTATTCCTGCTGTCACCCGCCCACACATCCACCCACCCGCTATCCATTCACACATCCATCTATTCACCCGGAAAAACTCCTCTCTGTGCATAGGCTTAACCCTGCGTCCCTTCAACCATGTGCTCACTTCTCTATGCCTTCAGCCTCACGTCCCAACTCTCCATCACGTTAACAGTATTGACCCAGTGCCTACACTAGGCTGGACCCTGTGCTGTCTGCCCACTTGGGAACCTACAGACAGCGCCAAGCGCAGCATCTGGGAACCCCAGGCTGGTAACATGACTATCACTCAGATTTCCAACCTGACCCCTGATGAACCAGCGAGACAGAAGCTGAGCTGGGTGTGTGTGGTAGCCACTTAGGACGTACCTGACCTGGGAGGCAGAAGGGGAAGATTCTAGAAGCCCCGGGGCCCCTCATCTTTGGTAGAAACATTGGCATTAGCCTGGAGACTCCTGGGAGACCCTACCACCCTCGAAGCAGAGATCAACGCTACAGAATTGATGTCTATCTGCCTCTCTCTGTGCGTCTTCACAGATCTGTGGAGCTGGCAGCATCCCCGGGAGGTAGGAAGAGAGTTTGCCATGCAGCGTGCATTTAAGACTTATTTTAAACAAGGAATGGAACGACCAAATAGACAAGCACATGGCTGGGGGGCTGCCACAGTGACTAGGTTTGGAGAACAAACATCTGGGTCACAGTTCACCATAGTGTTTGTAGAAGGAGGGATCAGCTGAGGTGGGGTCAGGGTTGGGTGGGGGAGGTGCCACTCAGCCAAACAAAGTCAGAGGGATAAATCTGGTCCCTGCTCCCCTGTCATCCCTACCCTGAACTCCTCGGCAGGCAAGCAGGCATCCCCCTTAACGCTTACCTCCAGTTCTTCGTATGCGGAGGTCCTTCCTCCAGGCGCAAGAGAGCATAGCGGGCAGCACTGAGAGACAGCCCTCGGATGCCATCTCCCCATTCCTTCTCTGCCCTGGGGACCAGGAAAGGGGTCACGGGAGTCCAGAAAACCAGGAGCAGCAGGGGGAAACATCTCACAGAACTGGCCATCCCACGACACAGCCATCCCTTCCATATCGCCCTGGCTGCCTGACTTAGTCAAGCAGTAATTGTCCCTTTGAAATCACTCCTAAGTCTAGATATTCTCTTACCCGCTCCTCAAGCCTCGGCCTCTCACGTCCATGCCTAGCCCACATCACCCGGTTCCTGTATCCCAGCCCTGGACCACCACCCGGCACCCTCACCTTCTGCGAGCTCACCCTGCCCGCCCTCAGCCTTTCCGGCCTCCTCCGACACCTACCCCCGGTACTCGATGTACTTGTAGATGAGCCCAGCAATGACCATGGCCACCAGCGCGTAATACCAGGAGCAGATGAACATGAGGGCCAGGCAGAGGCTCATGCCCAGGAAGGAGAGGGTCCTGGAAAAGAAAGAGAGCCTGTCCCTCAACCCTGGCACAGCTTGGATGGCAAGAGTGGGGTGGCAGGCAAGGCCTGGGCAAGCGATGGTCATACAGGCCTAACTCCCACCCTGTTGTCACCCTGAGCACCACGCAGACATGTGGCTTTCTAAATAAGTAGCCATAGACAGGACGCCGATCCACACCCCCACCGAGTCCCGAATCACTGCCCCGCTTCTGTCCCTTCCGCCTGCCTGCCAGTCAGCCTCGGGTACATGGGCTCATGTGGTTTCTAAGACAGAGGTCCAAGGACACATTGGAAACAGGACCTACTAGAAGGAGGCCAGCAGCAAGAATAGCCCTAAGACTGAAGTCATGTGGCCTTCAGTCCCTTATCCAAGAGTCTTACCGGAAGACCGTGGGCCAGTCACCTGCTGTGAACTCAGTATGTTCTGGGCAGAGTGAGCAGTCCTTCCCATCACAGAAGAAGGGCCACCACCGAGTGACATGTCAAGGAGGTCTGTGGCCCCCTCGAGGGCCGAGTCCTCCCTGCATCCAGGGCCAATGTGCTCCCTGGTAACCCAGGAGGGAGTGTGACTATTGTAGCCATTTCCCAGCTGGAACTGAGACTCCAAAAGGCTCCATCACCAGCCCCGGCTCCCGGAGCCAGCAAGTGGAGAGTCAGCCTGTGAATTTGAGTCTGGTGGACTGTGACCTCCATGCTACATTGTAAGAAGCTGAGCATTATGGAGCAGGACGCGTGGTCACTAAGGCTACCTTCTGACTGTCACATTGCTGCTCGTGACCGGAAGACCCTCTCTATGACCATCTTAGAGCTAACCAGATACAAAAGCTGGAGAGGATGGGGCATCCTGCTCTTCAACCAGAGGTGAGGCTAAGAAGTGGTAAGACTGTGGTCCTGTGGGAAGGGGTGGGAGAAGGGCCACCCACCAGTGGTAATATCGAAAGCGTGGCCTCCAGTTGGGCGTCCTCAGCAGCGTCTGCACCGCACAAGCCAAGTTCACAAACATGTAACACATCAGGAAGAACCTGCAATGCGAAGAGTCCCGAGGTGAAACAGATGCAGGGGGCGCAGAAAGAGAAACTGAGGCTGGGGGAGAGAACAGGACATTGAGGGGAGAGAGGTAAGAAGAGGACGCATCAAGTCACGTGGACTGGCTGGACCTCACGGCACACCCCGATGTGGAACCTGCTCAGCAGAGGACAGGCTTCTATCACCGCTGAGGAACTTCTTGGGGTTGCTAAGGTGGGCGGGATGGGGGAGACCCAGGAGGAGGCTCAGGAGGCTGACAGGTGTGCTCCAGACCTGGTACGCACATGGAAAGGATGGGAGCGACCTCGTCCAGGGAGGCGATGAGGATGCCGATCTCACAGATGCAGGCGGTCAGCAGCAGCGCCCAGGTTGGCTCTCCATTGGCTTTGCCATGGCCAAAGACCTAGGGACAGAACAGCCATCAGTCTCGGGAACGAGAGGAGTCGAGACGGGGCTCTTATGACCAATAAGGAGCTACAAAGAGAGGGCTGTACTCTGCATCATCTAGGGAACTCAAGGGAACAGCAAACTCTCTCTCCCCACCCACCCTCATGACATCCTAGCACAATAACACTGAAATGACCCCCCCCCCCCCCCGCCAGAGGGAACGAGGCTCCTGAGAGGGTGAGGTATGTCTGGATGCTCTATTGATTTTTTTTTAAAGATTTATTTATTATTATATGTGAGTACATTGTAGCTGTCTTCAGACACACCAGAAGAGGGCGTCAGATCTCATTATGGATGGTTGTGAGCCACCATGTGGTTGCTGGGATTTGAACTTGGGACCTTCAGAAAAGCAGTCAGTGCTCTTAACTGCTGAGCCATCTCTCCAGCCCCTAGATTTTTTTTTTCTTAAGGACCACAGACAAAGAGAGCATTTCCTTGCTCCGTGGCTGGCTCTCTGAATCCCTGACTGGCTCCTAAGAGAGAGAAGCGCTATCTATTTTTTCCCCTAAGAGCAGGCAGTGTTCATGGATGGTACTGATCACAGGTCCAAATATGGTCCCTTCTTTCCTTAGTGTAGCTGTGGGGCAATACCCAGGAGGGCGCTCAGGGCTGGTGATGACCCAGCTCAGTGTCTCCTGGACAGGGGCCCAAGTGACTGATCGTCTCTATGAGGTGGCTTTGTCACACTGACCTGCAGAAAGGGCACTATGCCATCCCGGGAGATGGCCTGCAGCAGGCGTGGGGCCCCTGTGAGGCTCTGTAGTCCGGCCCCACAGGTAGAGAAGAAGGAGCCTATGACGATGACCCAGGGAGAAGGCCAGGCCAGGGTACCCACCACCAGGTTGCCATTCACAGCTTCCCCAAACCTGGAAAGAGATGGAAAGGGCACAGAGACGTTGGGTGAACAATGCCATCTGGATTCCAGAGTAGGTCAGCCCGGACAGATGGCATGCCCAACAGGGTGCTGGCCACGGGGTTAGGCTTCGCAAGGGTCTAAGGAGATACAAAGCCAAGCAGTCTCACTACTGCCTGTCTGTGTAACCTTGAGTGCATCACTGATCCTTCTTGGCTGTAAGCTGAGGGTCTCCACGATCCTCCCTCATGCAGAGAGAACAGGAGACAGGATGTGAAAGTGTGCTCACAGCATGGTGTGAATGTGATTTCTTTTTTTATTTGGTTTTTTTCGAGACAGGGTTTCTCTGTGTAGCCCTGGATGACTGGAACTCACTCTGTAGACCAGGCTGGCCTTGAACTCAGAAATCCGCCTGCCTCTGCCTCCCAAGTGCTGGGATTAAAGGTGTGTGCCACCACTGTCCGGCTGAATGTGATTTTAATAAATAGTTGTTAGCATGGCAGTCTTGAGCTAGTCGTGGGCTCAATAGGACTATAGCATCTCCACGTGAGAGACGGGCTTCATTGTGTGCCGGTGGTGTGAAGAATAAAAGAGGAGGGCATGCAAGATGGCTCAGCAGGGAAAGACCCTGGCTGCAGGCCATGGCCCACCCGCGTGGTAGAATGAGAATACTGACTCCCACAAATTGTCTTCTGACCTCCACACATGTGCTATGATGCATGCGTGTGTGTGTGCGCACACACACACACACACACATGCACATCCATATAATAAATTAATGTTAGAAAAAGCAGAAGAAATTAGGTCAGGCATGGTGGGGCACACCTTTAATCCCAGCACTCAAGAGGCAGAGGTAGGTGGGTCTGAGTCCAAGGCCAACCTGGTCTACAAAGTGAGTTCCAGAGTAGCCAGGGCTACACAGAGAAACCCTGCCTGAAGAAAACTGACGCATAAGAACCCTTTGAGTCCAGGAATTCCAGAGCAGCCCGGGTAACCAAGCAAGACCCTACCTCCAAAGAACAGGGATGTGCAGAATAGATGGATCATCTGTTAGGAACACTGGCTGCTCCTCCAGAGGACCTGGGTTCAGTTCCCAGCACCCACACGGCAGCTCACAAACTTCCTATAACCCCTGACCCAGAGGATCCAATGACTCACTTCTGGCCTCCATGGACACCAGGCATGTATGTGGTGCACAGACATACATACAGGTAAGCACTCATACATGTATGTGGTGCACAGACATACATGCAGGTAAACACTCATACAATAAAAACAAATAGTTTTTAAACGCTGATAGAAAGAAAAGCAAGCGGGGGAGGGGAGAGTAAGAGAGGGGAGAGCTGAGGAGAGGGCGACGGCTGCTTCAGCGGCTGAGGAGTCCTGTCCCCGGGGGTGTGCACAGGGACATTGCTGAGACATGTCCAACACCAGGGGAGCGCCTGGGGTGGAGGGACTGCTGGACCCCCAGCAGCCTCACGACAGCTCTATGATGAAATGAGATGCACGGCAACAGACTGCTCTAAAATAACCGTCAGATGCAAAGTTTTCAGACCTGAGCTTAATCCCCAGAATCTACAGTGGAGGGGGAGAAGCAAAACTTTTTTTTTTTTTAAAGAATTACTTATTTTATTTGTATGAATACACTCCTGCTGTCCTCAGACACACCAGAAGAGGTCATGGGATCCCCTAACAGATTGTTGTGAGCCACCATGTGGTTGCTGGGAATTGAACTCAGGACCTCTGGAAGAGCAGTCAGTGCTCTTAACCGCTGAGCCATCTCCCCAGCCCTGAGAAGCAACTTTGAAAGTTATCTTCAGACCTCCCATCCGTGCCATGGTACACATGTATCTGCACACACAAGCACATACATGCACACAGCCCTCCTCCATCATACATACATACTAATGACAAATAAATGAAATTTGGGCATTGGTTGAGACAGGGCCCCTCCACATAGCTCTGGCTGTCCTGGAACTATGTAGACCAGGTTGGCCTTGAACCCACAGAGGTCCACCTGCCTCTACCTCCTGAGTGCTGGGATTAAAGGCATGCACCACCACCACGCCTGGCAATAAATGAATTTTATTTATTTTGGTTTTCAAGACAGGGTTTCTTTCTATGTGGCCCTGGCTGGCCCGGAACTCATTCTGTAGACCAGGCTGGCCTCAAACTCACAGAGATCTGCCTGCTGGGAATAAAGGCGTGTGCCGCCATGGACCTACAATAAATAAAAATTTTAAAGAAAGCAGGAAAAGTGAGGTGAACACCAAGCAGTGCCCACAGGGGGCAGGAACCAGTGCCCTACTCCAGAAATGCCAGGTCTGTGGTGCACAGTATCCACTGGCAAGCACACACTCCCGAAAACTCATGTCTGGTGACTTACAACCCCGAACACACCAGAAGGGCTCTGGACCTGGATGTTACGTTGTATTGTTTAGGAGACAATGACCAAGAAAAATCTATGCAAGCTGAGTTTTAGCCAAAATAAAATAAAATATAAAACCTCAGAGGAGCCTCTGCTGAAGTCCTTCAAATGCTAGATAAAGAGCTGAGGCGAAGGAACGGCTGGACCCCGCAGACTCGTGGGAGGTCTACGGCTAAGGGAGATAAATGGAATCCAAACTGCCCTAAAACAGCAGTAATGTATGCAAATTGCTCACTTGACCAGGTCACACTGCGCCCCTGTGTGCTCTCTGTAGCCCTGGGTTCCCTTCATGTTTTGCATCTAAGTTTGTTTATAAGTGAGTGAGTGTGGTCATCACCCCATGCGGCTCCTTCAAGACAGGAAAAACAAAAACAAAAACAAAAGCAAAGGAAAAAACACCTGTGTTACTCTTTGCTTCCCTCAGATCCTTCAAGGCAGTGAACAATACACAGAAGTATTAGGTGAATAAATGAATGAATGAATGAATGAATGAACGAACAAACGTATCATTATCCCAAACCAAAGGTAACATCTTTTTAAGGAGACTTTTTTAAAGCTTCAGTGACAAGAAAGAGAAAATATTTAATAAGAGGAAAATGAGGGGTCTCCCACCCATGGCCCCTGACTCAGGCCCCAGCCTCCTGCCACCCAACCCCCAAAGGCCTTGTCCCTCCCCATGCCAGGTCTGTTTCCTCCTGAGCCCACCCAGGACAAAACCAGTTCCTTTCCTTACTTGTCCCGTAGGACGACACCCTCGATGCAGGCTCCGAACAGAACGACAGAGCTGATGTCTATAGCAGAGAGTGAAGGAGAATCCTTAGCATGGTGGTGCCCACCGCCCCCAGCCCCATCCTTAGCCACTGGAGAAGGTAGCAGCTGCAGTGCCTCCTGCAATATCACACACACACACACACACACACACACATACACATGGTAGACACAGCGCGCGCGTACACACACGTACACACACACACACACACAGTAGACACAGCTCAGCCATGCAGGAGGATACAGACAGCAGAAGTGGTAGCAATGGCCAGGATTGTTCCAGTAGGGATAGACTTCTGGGCATCCCGCAGGTCTCCAGACCGGTTCGAGCCAGCCATGATCCCTGTAGACAGGAGAGCAGTTCAGAGAGAAGGCCAGGGCCACTGAGGAAAGGATACATAAGGGAGATGGGGGCCCCGTGCCTCACCCCGCCATGCTGACTCCCCTGAATGATCAGCTCCTGCTTAGGTGGCAGGGTTTCAAACTAAGAACCCCTAATCTTGGCGCTGACTCCCCGTCCACCCCTCCCCCCCAAGCTCCCAGTCACCTGTGACTGAGGGGAAGTAGATGCCAACAAGCAGGGTGAAGTAGGAGGTCATATCACTGAAGACATAGGGCAGGTCCATGTCAACGACGGTGCCATCTGCCAGGCCCACGGAGGGCATCCCGCGCCTCTCCACAATCACCCCTTTGGTCAGGTAAGAACTCCACAGGTTCTCTGTGGGAAGATGGGGTACTCAGGAAGAGGACCGGACATTGGGGGCCAGAGCTCAGAGCAGGAGGAGTGGGGAACAGAAAGCCAAGACGAACCACCTCTCACTCCCGCCTTGGGCCTTAGACACCCCCACCATTTCCCGAGCTCCTGTGTGGTACCAGTGTGTGAACACAAATTTCAAAGTTGAACGGGGCTGAGCCTCTGACCCTTAAATTGTCCAGTCTAGAGGAAGAGGTGCAGAGGATCCTCTCAGACCGGCTTCCACGTGTCCCCGGGTGACCTAATCAGCTCGCAGGCCCCAACTGGCTCCTGCCTCTCTCGCCTTGGTAATGGCACTGGCATCAATCAATTCAAACCCGCTGGCATTGCTCTCAACTGCATCTGTCTGTCTCCTTCCCTGCTTCACAGCATCCCAACGTCTGTCTGTGACCACTCACTAATAAGTCTTTTTCCCCCCGTGCTGGGGCTCAACCACCATGCACTAGTTGTGGGTAGCATTGATGAGTGTGCCCTGGAGAGCTATCAAACAGCACCATAGGGTGTTAGACAGAAGTCCAGGATGTACGCACTAAACATCAGAAGCAACCCTCTGGTTTGTCTCATTTTTGTGTGCATGGGTGTTTTGTCTGGGTACATGTCTATGCATACCACATGTGTGCCTGGTGTCTGCAAAGACCCGAAGGCATCAGATTCCCTGGAAATGGAGTTACAAATGGTTGTGAGGCACCATATGAGTGCTGGGAATCGAACCCAGGACCTCTGGAAAAGCAGCAAATTCTCTTCACCCCTGAGACATCTGTCCGCCTCAACCCCTCTGGGCTTTTTTGTTTGTCTTTTTGGTTTTTTGAGACTGGGTTTCTCTGTGTAGCCTTGACTATCTGGAACTCACTTTGTACACCAGGCTGGCCTCAAACTCAAAAGAGATCTGCCTTCCTCTACCTCCAGAGTGCTGGGATTAAAAGTGTGAGCCATTACTGCCCTGTCAACCCCCCTAGTTTTGATGACCAAAATATTTCCAGGGACCAGCAAGATGGCTCAGGGAGTAAAGACACTTGCTGCCAAGCCTGATAATCTGGGTTCAATCCCAGAGACCCTCATGGTAGAAGGAGAAAACAGACTCCAGAAAAGTTGTCCTATGACCTCCATATGCATACATGACATGCATGTACACACACACATATACACAAGCAAAATTTGTATGTGTGTCCAGACATGATCAAACACCTCCAGAGCAGAAGAGTGGCTCCAGCCGAGAGCCCCGACTCCACTCCCACTGAAACCATCACTGTTCCTCAGTACAGAGTCATCTTTGTCCCGAACTCACAACACTGGCCTCCTCCTGCACCCCACTGACTCCTCCTGCACCCCACTGACTCCTCCTGCACCCCACTGACTCCTCCTGCACCCCACTGACTCCTCCTGCACCCCACTGACTCCTCCTGCACCCCACTGACTCCTCCTGTACCCCTCTTCTCCTCCTGCACCCCACTGCCTCCTTCTACACCCCTCTGCCTCCTCCTGCACCCCACTGCCTCCTCCTGCACCCTACTGCCTCCTTCCTGCACCCCTCTGCCTTCAGGATGTAACTCCTCAGCATGGCTTCTAGGGCCTGCCAGTCTGGCCCATGCTACCCTCTCCAACATCATCCTTTGCCCCCTTTCTTCGTATGTTAATTCCAAGTCACACTGGATGACCTGGGGTCAGAGGACATGCTATGCCTCTCCTGGCCACACACATTGGGCAGGCTGTTCTTTGCCCTGTAAATCCCTTATTCCCCTTCATAACTGATAATCTCCCTTAGCAAGTGTGGGAAGCCCCGTTCTTGTCACCCGAGGCACACAGATGCTATGTCTTCCTCATAGCCCTCTGGTCACCGAATACACACCTACATGGATCATAGTTTATTTAGTAACACACTATCTGTCACTAAAATCCCCAAGGCCAAGCACTGAGACGCACGTGTGTGCCGTGGTCCCAGTGCATTAGCAGTGCTGAGTACTGAGTAGAGGACACTTATTAGACATGTTTGCTCCCTTAATAACAGTGAAGTGAATTCTATACTTTTGCCTCTACCTCACCATAACTTTTAAGACAAAACATGGCCTATACAAGATGTTCAATTAAAGCTGACTTAATTGAACTGAGTCCCAAGGGACACCCCTAATTCTGACCATTTAGCCTATGATCCCCACAGCGCTTCCTAGATACCCGACCCTTTCCCTCAGACCTTTGATGAGACCACTGGCAGCACCAGGGATGCCCTGGATCTCTGTGACATTGTTTCGGGTGAAGTACTCATCACAGGTGGCATTGAGGAGGCGGGAGGAACAGAAAAGGCCCCAGAGCCGTGTGGTCACCGTCTCATTTCCCTCCCAAGCCAGCTTGGCACAGACATCAAAGCCGTGGCGAGACAGTGTGCGGTTCCCCAGGAGGCAGATCCTAGGGAGAGAAAGGAGTAAGGAAAATGGGGATCAACAGACCTCTCCCTGGTTTCACAGGACAGCCACTGAGAGCGAGCGTCAGTAATGCACATCTCAGGGTCCTACATCCAGACATTCTGAGTCTGTCTGGGGCGTGGCCATCAGAGTTTCTGCAAAGGTCCCCAAGCAATTCAAGCATGTAGAGGAAGAACTGGGTGCCGTTCAGCACCGCGGACAGCGGCCTTGGTGTCCTGTCCTCCTAGCTACTGAGACAAGGGGGGTTCTGTACTAGAGGAGGAATCAAAGAGGACCTGAACCCTGGGCTCTCCTGGGTTTCCCCCCCCACCCCTGTCCTTGAGAATGTGTTACAAACCAAGACTGTCTACACCAGGAGACTGGCCCATCCAGAAGGTTCCCTACCATACCGAGCATACTCCTTTAGAAGCCTAAGCCCTCTACCAACAAGCAGTTGACACACTCCAGAGAACTTCTTCCCACCCCCAAGAAACGTCATCCCATCCTGAATAAACTCCCCTAAATAGAAAACTATCCCCCTTCCCAGGGACGTTGCTCTCATCCCACACAATCCAGTTCTGGGAGATGAAGAGAGAGGACACCCAGCGGGGACTCTCACTATGCCGGACCTCGGACCTGAGCTGGACCACTGAGGGCCACCATACTGCAGACTCAGAAAGACAGCACTCACGGGAAATTGGGTGGGTCGAAGGCAGACTTGATGACCCCTGCATAGATGGCCAGGATGGACAGGATGACGCAACCCAGGAAGACCAGGGCAAACTTGTTGACATACTTGACCCCCACAAAGACCACGGTGGCCATGCAGGTAAGCACGCAGGTGCCGTACACCCGCATGTTATTCAGCATGGCGGCCGCCTCCCCGCTGGCATCTTCTGCCTTGAAGATGGCCATAGCTGGGAAGAGGTAAGCCTATAGGAAAGGAGCAAAGGAAGTTAGATAGGTGACCTGGGAAAGGCCAGCTGGGGCTTACACCGGGGAAACAATCTCCAAAGGCAGCCGTTAACAGGTCACTGGCTTGAGACGCAGTGTTCTCTCACAAGGTGGTGGCGCACGCCTTTAATCCCAGCACTTGGGAGGCAGAGGCAGATGGATCTCTGAGTTTGAGGCTAGCCTGGTCTATAGAGTGAATTACAGGACAGCCAGGGCTATATAGAGAAACCCTGTCTCAAAAGAAAAGATAGGAAGGAAGGAAGGAAGGAAGGAAGGAAGGAAGGAAGGAAGGAAGGAAGGAAGGAAGGAAGGAAGGAAAAAGGGCAATGGATGCTTTTATTGAATAATTGAAATGTGACTTTTACATAATCAATTTTTCTAAAATGTCTACATTAAACTTAAAATGCTTATATTTGTTTAAGTTACTTTTTATTTATGAATAAATGGAGTGTCCAGGTTCTTAAGGAAATATTTATAGATGAAGTTAGGTTTTACAAATGCAGAAAAATATCAAACAGAAAGAAGTGTGAGATACATATACTAAAAAGCTTCTGATTCCCACTGGACCGGATTTCTCCTTTACTCTCATATTGTTCCAGTGACAGTCAGTGGGCAAACTGTTTGATAACGCATGTGTTACATCACAGAGCTCTACAACGCTCTCACCAGGATGCCCAACTCAAGCGTCTCCCAGTCTCTGATTTCTTCTCTCCTGCCCCCAAACCAAAAGTTCTGCTTCCCCAATACCATGGGAGACAGTTGATGAGCACAGGCCCTGAAAGCCAGAGGAATGCCGGCTCACACTCCTCCACATGTCCCTGAGATGCTCCGTCCTCCTCCTCTGTAAAATGGCTGTATCCTAATGCATGAAAGATTGGGTGGGGGGGTGCATCAAACAAACAAAACCTCATAGCCTGAAAACCTTAAGTCTTGCAGAGGATAGGGGTTTAGAAAACATTGACTCTATGCCTTCTTCTCTTCTCTTTTCATTTGCGGCAGGGTCTCTTTCTCTTGTGGCCCTGGCGGGCTTCAAAGTCACTATGTAGCTGATGGAGATCTCAAACTTCTTATCCTCCTGCCTCCACCTCCAAAGTATAGAGAGTTACTACGGTGCTGAGACACAAAGCCAGGGCTCTGAGGATGCCTAGGCAAGAGGCCTTCCAACTAAGTTCCTTAATCCAAGGATCCCTCAAACACACCCACCCAAACAGAAAGAACGGGAGGTCTAAGACAGCCACACTATCCTTCAAACAGTACACACGCCTAGTCTCCCCCACCCTGACCCCCATCAGACACTACTCCTAACCGGTCCCCCATGGTTCTTCTGCAGTCTAAGAACCATCTATCAGGGCTCTGCAACCAACATCCACAGCCCCTGGAATGTCGTGGGCCGTCATTATTCCAGCGGTTATGTTAACGCTTCCAAATCCACCTCTGTCAACATGCCTGTAGCTGAGTGACCTTGAGCTGGCTTTATCTGCCTTTTGGAACTTCTCATTTGTAAAATGCCATCATAATACTTAAACCTCTAAGGATTCCAGATAATGACTGTAAAGCACTTGGAGCTACGCTGGGAGCCCTGTGGGTGCCTGATAAACCGCAGCTGTTTGTGTTACATAATTATCGTATCTCGTCTCTCCAACCAGACTGGGAACTCTTTCGAGACAGACCACATCCGACTTCTCTTTGGCCGTAAGCAATGGCCTGGCCTATAGCAGGTGTCGGGGGACACTGCTTAAGTGGCTGACAACCTGGCCCCCACGCCTCCTCCCCTGCCCCTCTCACCAGCAGGATCTCGATGGTGCCTAGGATATACATGGCTCCAGCAAAGGTAGTGCCCAGGTAGAAGCAGAGGCCCACGGCGCCCCCAAACTCCGGGCCCAGAGACCTGGAAATCATGTAGTAGGAGCCACCAGCTGCAGAGAAAACCTAGTGTCAGAGAGAGGGTCAGAGGGCCCTGGGAAGCTCTGTGGTGATCGGGGCTCAGGGACAGAGGACAGAAGGTTTCTCTAGACCTCAGGCTGCAGCCTCAGAAAGGAATTCTATGGGAGACCCAGCCAAACTCTGCATGGAGTTTGCTGCATTAATTATTACCATGTTGCTAATTACTCCTGTAAAGAGGTCATGGCTCCAAAAGTAGGATGGTAGAGAGGAGAAGAGGGTCTCGGCTTGAGTGGGGGACACAGTAGCCACTGCCCTACCCCACACCAGCATCTGCCTCCTTCCCTAGCCCCACAGGCTCTCCTACCCACCCCACCAACAATCATAGCCCAGCTCTTGGTCTGCAGTACTGTCTTGGGTCGTGATGACCCACAAAGCCTGACCCACCACTCCCAGGCTCCCCCCCTCCCCCCCCTGTCAATCATTAGGCCTCCAGCCCTCCCTCACTCTACAAAGGGCCCAGCCACATACCAGGCACAACACCATTGGTTGCAATTGCACTCATGGAAATGGCAGTGAGCATCGTCTGTAGGAAAGAGATCGTCAGTGTGGTGGCTGCTGGGGGCAGCGGTGGTCTGGCTGGTGGCCAAGCCAACATACCCTACAGCCACCAGCCAAACCCACACGCTCTCCTCTCCTGAGCTTCTCTCTGGGTCTGTTCCAATTTCTATTCATGCCAAGCCCTTCTTTAAAAAATAACCTATTCACCGTGCAAATAGGAGGACTTATAGTGCCAGAGAACTCCGGTCACCACGATTTGGCCCCTAGGTATCATATGACCCAAGAAAGCTCAGTTCACTTCTGAAGCCGCAGCATCCCCATCTGTAAAATGGGAACAATAGCCCCAACACTGACATCTTCACACACAGGGCGGCCTCAAGGCTAAATGTGAAGACCCAAGAGACTAAATTTGGTGTTCAATAGATATTGGAATTTTGTTTCAATATGGGTTAGGAGAATCTAATTGGAAAGTTATCTGTAAGACATAATCTCATTTCTTGAGAGTAGGGACTTCCGTGAAATTAGCTTGAATTTTGTTTTCTTCTCTGCAGTTATCATTTTCATCAATGGATCGGCAGTACTTGTGTAATCACAGGCATACACACATACACGCAGATCCAGATGAAACCTGATTGACAATCGTCAGAGGGAAGCCTATGAGATTCGGGAAGGACTAGTCGGGCCTAATTTACTCTCAAAAAAATCCATAGCAATGGCTCCTATAAAAAGCCCAGGTCCCATGCTTCTCCCGCCCACCCCCCACCCCCAGGCCTCAGCCCTACCCCAGCTGCCTTCCCTGAGCGGGGTGGCGGGGGGGGGGGGGGGGGGGAAGGGGGTGTCACTCACACAGGAGCAGCAGATGAAGACCATGCAGAAGGACTCCATGATACCTGCGATGCCCACTACCCACGTGAGCCGCAGGAAGAGGATGACGCCAAAGATATTCTGCAGGCATGGGAGGTACACGCCCATGAAGGTGCCCATGCGCGGGGCCTGCCAGAGAGGCCAGCATCAGTCTCTGCCCTGCCTATTCACTGCCAACCGCCTAACCCACACCTCCTCCATGTTCCTTTCCTGCCTCTCTACTCTTGCAGCTCTTCCCTCAGGTTCTCCCATGGTTTTCCTACTCTCTAGCAGCGGCCCCCAGGACCCCCCTCACCTCCCTCACGCCTCCTTCCTCTCCCCATACAGTCACCCCCTCCCCCGCTTCTCCATCACTCACCCCTCCGTCCAGATCCCTCTCCCATCCCTTCTCCCCCAAAGCCCCACCTGCACGGGCTTCTTTTTTCCGCCCTCATTATTTTCTGCTTCTTCATGTTCTCTGCTTCCCTGGGGCAGGTTGGTGTAGTTGGCCAGCCCACTGAGCAGGGAGGAGACCATGGGGCTGGTGTCCATCTCCTCCTATGGAGGAGAACGAACGGGGTCAGCGTTAGGAAGCTGTGGGGTCGGGGCAGCAATGGAGTGAGCTGGATGTAAAGAGATGGGGACGAAGAAGGTCAAGCCCCTGAGTTGGGGATGTGACGGGAATGGAGGAGGTGGAAGCAGGAGGACAGGAGAAGGCAGTGGTGAGACAGGACAGGAGAACAGGAAACCAGGAGGGTAAAGCCAGGAAAGACCAAGGAGGGATAGGGAGGCTGGGGAAGAAGGTGGGCCTGAGGGAGGGATGGAGAGGCGGCTATTCTCCCCAAGGGAGGGAGAGAACACTGATGGAGCCGGCGTGACTGAGCGGCAACCCAAGCAGCTCACCTCAAACAGGGCCATGTTCCTGCCATCGTACTCTCTGCCCTTCTCTGTGTCCGTGCTGTTGATGAAGGGACTGCTCTCTTTGGGGTTGCCATCACCTGAGAAGGAGAGGAGTCGGGTCTGACACAAGTCACTGTGTCACACACGTCCACCCTGTTGACAGCTAGAAGGCCATGTTAACTCTCCTTGCCTCAGGTCACGCCCTGGAGGGTTTGGCCTTGCGCTGCCTTCTTGCATGATTTTAGTTGGCAGCATGGAGGAAGAGGCCAGTTTACCGCTGGCGAGATCTGGGTGCCTGGTGAACATGTGAGCCCTTCTTTGCTCTTGAAGGAGGGTTCTACCTCATCCACCATGACACCTAAAAGTCACCGGAGTTGTCTTCTTGGATATAAAGGAGCCCATCTTGAGTATGGGGGTGGATGTCTCCTCCTCCTGTCCCCAGGGAGGACAACAGAGAACCACGCAACCTGAACTCCCAAGGATACCCCCTTGGCATCTTATATCCTCCCATTCACTGTCAGACTCCCATGTGCCAATAAAATGGGCAGAAGAGGGACCGAACAGCCGGAGCCAGGGGAGAAGAAGCGGTAGACAGGACTGCGAAAGTCTGTGAAAGAAACCATCAGGGATGCAGGAGGGCACGCAGCCCAGTCCGAGAGGACACAGGAGGCTCCCCAGAGGAAGTGACGCGCCAGCTGAGAACTGGAGGATGAGTAAGGGGGGTGGTGGCAGGAGGGTGTTCCAGGCAGAGAGAACGCAGAACAGTGTGTTTGATGCCCCAGATGTGAAAGCCAACAGAACAGGTTAAAACTGCTGAACAAAGCACGATCCAGCTAGAGATTTAGGAAGGGGCATATCGGGGCCCAGGGATGAACCGTGGCTTTGGAAAAAGATGAGTCAAGGCAGTGTGAGACTTAAGGAAGTGGCAGGCCATCTTGAAGAACTTGGCCCTCATCCAGAGGACAATGGGCAGTCATTGACGCTCCAGGCCAAAGAGTGTCAGGACCTGAGTTGGGTTTTGCAGCAAGCCTTCCGGCTTCATGTGACAGATACAGCAGATAACTAGAGCGTTTCCATAATCCAGGCAAGGGCTGACAACGACCTAGGTCCAGCAATATGGAGCAATGGAAGGACTCGGGCCTCGAGCACTATGGGAACATGGTGTGCCAGATGTTTGGGGAGGGGGAGAGAGAATCTAGGATAAAGCCCGGGCATGGGTTCCGGCATGAGTCAATGGGTGGGATGATGCTGTAGCTTAATGGAGCGGAAGTGTAGAAGAGAGGAGTTTGAGGTGTGGAAGAGGCTGAACTTAGCTAAGGGGGTCCATCGTAGGGTCCAGAAGCTGCCTGGACACCCGGAGGGAGCAGTCCCCACGACAGAAGCGGCACACTGTAAGGGCCAGAGGTCACCACACAAATGTGTTTAAGAAATGTGCCAAGCCAAGGAGAAACATTGTTGATGCAAAGAAATCTTCCTCCAAAAAGGCATGAGTTTTCCATGGACATAATTTGGCAGCTGCAGTCATCAACCTACCTCAGCACAGGAGCTGAAGGTCGAATGGCAGACATCTTCCTGGACTCTAGGGAGGATCAGCATTGTCCAACTCTCAAGTAAAGGATCCTGTGGACCCTGGATCACCTAGCCCTCGGCTCTTAACAGCCTTATCTGTCCAACTCTCTGCATCCTCCCTGCCTCCTGGAACCTTTCTTCAGTCACCCAGCTGGGAACCCATCTCCAGAGCATGATGTATCCCAACCTGTCTGACAATCGGAGAGGTGGGGGTACCTGGTCCAAAATACATCCACCTCCACCTTGCCCGTTGAGACAGAAATGCCCGATTGCCTAACTAGACCCCAGTCATTCTTTTCTCTCACAGGGAGGTGGCAGGGTCAGGGTTGAGTTACTGGAAGTACCAGGCCTATCCTCCCTAAGGAAGCGGGCTTGTAATAGATGATCAGGAAATAATATTTGGAGGAAAATTCTCCAAGGCAACCCTTTCAGACCCCAGAATCTGAAAAGTTCTGAGACCAGAAACAGAAGAAATGAAAGTGAGGTGGGCCTCCTCTCCTTTTCAAATGTTGACCAGATAGATGCCTTCTTCTCTTGCTGCAGATAGTGAGGACTAAATAGAGTAGCTAATGGGGATGCAAAAGGAAAAAACCCTAGTGTTCAAGAAAGGGCCGAGCTGGGAAAACTTCAGTACCAGCCTCTGGCTCTGACTCCAGCCTTTCACTCCCCCACTGCAAAGGGATACTAACTTGGCCTAACTCATAAGATGGTGAGCGACTCAACTGGAATGACGCACGCACACCATGGCGGTGACACAGGTGTACCTACGGTTACTATTGCAGCTAACATTCTTAGCACACCTGGAGCCCATCCCGCCAGGACTCCTTGTTCCACATCCTTCCTTTAGCTGAAAGACTTAAGGGCTTCTCTGTCTGTATGACTGGGTGCTTTTCCTAGAACCATCCTTTCTTGGGTCCAGGTCCACCAGCAGAAACGCCCCCTCCCTCTGTCTTTCGTGTCCCCTCTCAAGCCTGCCTTCTTTGCCCCAGCAAGTGGCGCTCAACGGGCTGGAAGGGGGACATCCTGGCCGGAGACCCCGTAACTAGGAGGCCGCGCGCCGGTCTCCATGGCGACAGCGAGGACCGACAGCGCAGCGCGGAGCCGAGCCGGCCACGCGCCCGCAACCACTTATGTAACGCGGCGCGCAACGCTTAGCCAGACTACAGGCCCGATCCCGGCCAGAAGAGGAGCGCAGAGGAGGGGGCAGCTTGGTAGGCTCGTCCTGGGTCCCGCCTTTCCATCCGCTGCCTGGGCCAGACGCCAGCCTCCCGGCCCCATCAGCCAAAGGCTGATTTTGTCCCCAGCCTGGAACGCTAGGCTCACTTGCTAAGGGGGATGGGAAGCAAGCGTCTGCTTTCTCAGAGGAACAAGACAACGAAGGGGAAACTAGTCTCAATTCCCTAGAGCCAGGAGTCTGGGTGATGGGGGAGAGTAGAGAGGCGCGAAAGAGACTGGCCAGACCCAGGCTGAACCGCCCCCGCCCCCGCCCCCGCCCCCGTCCCCGCCCCCTGGGAGCTCTCAGCCTGAATCGGCTTTCAATTAAGCTGCGGAGGCCAGAGCTCGCCCGGAGGAAACAGGCGCCTTACCTCCCCCGGGGCCTGGGGCTGAACCTGGAGGGAATCCCCACGGCAACTTGGGGAGAGAAAGGGGGCATCAGACGTCAAAGGCAAAGAAGATCTAGGTGCCAGGGATAACATCCTTAGGTCTTCTTTGACCCAGAGGAGTCCTCATACTCTCCCCCGAGGTCAACACCCAGATCCTTCCATATAGTTGCAAGAATCTAGACTCAGAGTCAGGGGGCTCTTGGTCCTGCTTTGATCAGACTCAGGAAGTCTTCAGTGCCTTCTGCCACCTTCTTCAAGTGTCCAGGGTAAGACCCTCCCGCTCTGGGACGCAGAATACTTGACCCAGGTTCTGGCCACACTAATTCCAAGCGCTGTACTCTATATATAGAAAGAAAGTCTCCAGATGGGCCTGCTACACTCGGCCTCTAGAAATTAACAGAGAGGCCTAATAACTGGAAAGAACTACTAGTCAGAATCCTGCTTCCAGCACACATGGGCCTCTTTACAAGGCCTTTGGGGACCCCAAAGAAGCACGGAGGTACAGTGAAGGTCGGTGGGGGAAGCAGATGTTGAAGAATTCACAGAACCCATTCTGGGGAGCAGGGGTGTCTCGAAGCGGAGGTATCTGAGGGGGATCCCAGGAGGAAGTGCCATCCCTTCCCCTGGCTTCAGGAGCACTGCTTCAGGATACCTGGAGCTGTCGCAACTGGACTTTACAACTCCCCTCCCCCTGCAGCCAGGGGGGCTCTATCTGATGAGGTGACCCAAGGGTCACTGGAGAGATGGATGAGCTGGCCAGCAGCAGTTCTGTCCCCAGTATAGGACTCAGCCTCGTGGGAGAAAGGCAAGGGGGTGTCTCGGACAAAGGATCAGGGACACTGGTGCCCCCAGCCTTCCCACACCTCTACTTGGCCCTGACTGTGATCCAAAATCAAAAACCTCAGAGTCAAACCTGCTAGCGTCTGCGAGATCATGCTTTCAGTTCTTGGGGTCTTGGACTATCTCCTGGGGAGGTCTCAGCCCAGAGGGTCAAGCTATGCCTGGGGGGAGCGTTTGAAGGCGTTGAGCGCAGACAGCAGGCACTGGAGATGCGCTAGTGCGCAGGGGACGCAGCGCCGCTAAAGGGTGGGGGCTGGGGGCGGCTGACAGCCGTGATGGATGGCTGAGACCGCTGGGGGGCGGCGAGGGGCCCGGGAGCCCGAGGGGGTGGCTGGCCCCAAGACCTCGGAGCAGAGAAACGGCAGTGAAGAATGACGGAGAACCGAAAAAGCACAAGGATTTGCTCCAGAGCCCCTCAGTTCCTGGCAAGTCCCTGCACCCACCGCAGCGAGTCCGCAGTGTCGCCACAGCGGTGGGGAGTCAGCCACTAGGACCCCGTTTCTGAGGCTTCACTAGGATAGCTAAGAGAGCTAACTATAAAGACTTCCCCCCTGCCCCGCCCTAAAAACCACACTGTCGCCCTAGGGTACCAAGAGTAGGGGGAAAGAGCAAAGAATAGGATCTTGCTTCCTGTCCTGAATAGGAACCCACGGAGAACCGAGAGGAAGAGGAAATCGGCAAAGTAGACCAGAAAAACCCACAGAAGTGGCAGCTTCAGGTTGAGATAAGGACTTCAGGGAGCCTTGGGGGGGGGGAGGGGGATTCTGGTTGCACCAAGTGTCCCCTTAAGGAGACACCGCAGCCCAGACGGAGAGCTATCATATGCCTCCAAACCCCAGAGCCATCACAACCCCCCACCACCACCTTTTAGCTGGAAACTCATAGCGAGGAACTGCAGCAGACTGCGCCCCTAGAAGCTGCTGGTCCCTGCTCTGCGCCAGGACACCCGGGTCCCCTCTCGGAGAAAGGAGCCTCCCTCCTGCACGTCGAACAGCACGTCAGCCCTGTTCTAGCTATTTCATCCCCTTCCCACGGCCTCTCCGGTTTAGCTAATCCAAGTCTGCCCCCAGGCCGTGGATCATTCCAACCCCGGGTTCCCAATCTGCCTCGGAGCGCGGCGCATTCCAGAACCGTGGACAGCGCCTAGCGCATTCCAATGGAGCTAGCCTCCTGCAGCCTCCGGCATCCGCCGCCCGGGTCAGCCCCAGGCTCTTCTCTGCAGGAGGCGGCCCCGGCTCTGCCCCCCACTCCGAAGCTGCCCTCCTCCTTCACCTCCTCCTCCTCCTTCTCCTCCTCCTCCTCCTCCTCCTCCTCGCTGCCCCCTCCCCCGCCGCCCCCGGACCACTGCTTACCCGGGTTGGCTCCCCCATCGCCGTCCTCGCAGTCCGTCAGGTTGTTGAGCATGGTGGCTGCGCGGCGCCGGGCTCGGGATGGCTGCGCCGCTTCGCCCGCGCCCCTCTGCCCGCCTTCGCCGCTCGCTCGCTCGCTCGCTCGAGCTCTCTCGCTCGCTCTCCGCTCCACGGAGGAAGAAGCTGCAGTGCCCGCCCGCCCGGCGCACACACACTCGCACACGGACACACGCTCACACCCGCGCGCGCCCCCTCTCAGTAGCGGCGCTGCTCACCTCATCCCGTATGCAGGAGGCGTGAGCCACTGGCGGGTTTTCTTTGGGGGGGGGGGAACCGGAGGGAGGGAGGAGAGGGGATGAGAGGCGGGCAGAGAGCTCCGATGGCCCCCTCACGGGAAAACTGGGGGCTTGCGCGGGTGGTGTGGAGGGGGTGCTGCGGGGGACGCGGCCCTCGCTTCCCTAGAGCAGACGCAGCCCCCCCCCCGACTCCGGCGCAGGCGGGGCCCGGCACGTGGGCAGGTGCCATCCCGCGCCCTAAAAATAACGGCAGGGAACTAGGTCGCGGCCGTGGGGAGGCGGCCCCGCAGCGGCTGCCTGACTGGGGGTCCGCGGTGACCCCTGGGGGAAAGATGTGGGGGACTGAGGCGGCAGGGGCGGGCGCTGTGGACTATAAGGGCCCCAGGGAGCCTGTCTACAAAACTGGTGAGGTAAGGCCTGGAGGAAGGAGAACCAGACCCTTTCCCAGATCGCTGTCCTAGAGATTGAAGCCTAGGAGAAAGATGGGGCCTAGGCCCCCATCAGTAAGGGCCTGTGCTGCCCAGAGGGGTTTCAGGTCAATGGGTCTGTTTGGCCCATTCTGTTTTTAAATCGGTGGCCACCGCTAGAGGAGTTGTAGAGAACTCTCTCCTGGTGCTCAGGCTGGTTGGAGTCTCAGCATCCTACCAAGACAAGTCCCTGGAGTCCACACCACAGACAGGGGGTTTCTGACATGGAATGATCTATGGATGAAATGCAGTGAGGAGCAGGCAGCACTGAGGTCCTGTGGCCCTTCCTTCCCACTGAGATGGTGCAGCCTCTAGGGAGGGTATGCTGGCCCCAAGCTGGCCAGGAACAGGGTGGGGGAAGGGGGAATGAGGCCACCTGCCGGTTGGGGACCAGATTTTCTCCTGGGGCGGGAATGTCTAATCCTCTAATCCAGGATTGCTTTCTGAGGCTTCCAGTCCCAGCCGGACATGCTCTCCTGAAACCAGCTCCCTCCCCCAGAAGTTAGATTACCCTGGGACCCCTCAGCAAGCCAGAGACCAGACTTGGGCCAATGGTGGAGACCCTTTAGAAAGTGACACTTGAGATTTTGGCCCTTTGCATCTAGGAGAGCTACACATGCTGGGGGTATAAACAGGAAATAGCTTTACAGTCACCCTGGTTCCCAGCTTGAGCCCTCAAAATCTCAGGAGAGTTGCAGGACAGAAGAACCGTTCATCTGATCAAATGCATAGCTTTCATTTCATAAATAAACAAAACTAAGCACCCACGAGAGAAACTGACTGCCCAGCCACACAAAGCCAATGAACGGCAGGATCCAATCTAGAACCAATTTCTATTTACTCCAACGTAGGGCTCTCCTCAATAGAACCTCTTTTTAGATTGATCTTGCCTCCAATGAAAGAGACTAGAATACAATCATATCTACACTACCCAGCTGCCTCTGATTCTCTGCTCCAAGAAAAAAAATTAGCAGGGTTTGAGTCTGGGATGAGCTTTCCCCCTTTTATGCCCAGGTTAGAAAGGACTAGAGCCGGCCCCTTGGCTGGAAAAGCAAGCCTCCCATATCTGCAGATACTCTTCCGAGGCAGGCATTTTCAGAACCTTGGACAGGGCCAGCGGCCATGCTGGTTCAATGGACTCTATCAATGGTTTCCGGACTAAGCCAACGGTGGGGTCTTCTGAGAGATTTGCCAACAAGGTGTCTATACCGTTTGGTTTTGTGGACACCCAGATAATCCATTAGGATGGACAGTTAACATTCAGACAAGATGTGAGCATTCGGCAGATAGTGTGTTAGCTCAGTAATAAAGTCACTTAGAACCTAACCTGACAAGCCAAGCTCAGGGCTCAGGACCCATACAGTTGAAGATGAGAACTGGCTCTTGCAAGTCATTTGCACGCATACACAATAACAAAAAATATTTGTAAGAAGGTATCAGTATTTGACTCTTGGCTGTCCCAGAGTCAGTCTCTCTCTCTCTCTCTCTCTCACACACACACACACACACACAAACGCACCACACACCAATCTATATTATTCTGTAGAGAAGTGTAAAAAATGTAAAATATGAAGTACGTTTGAGCAGATCTGCAGAGGCAAGGACACTGAGGTTTCTTCTTCTTCGTCTCTGGCCCTAGTGCCACTGCCTCTCTGACCACCCAGGCAGTAAACCTATCCGTGGGGTCATGATGATCTTCAGGGGAAACAGATGAAGGCCACTCTCATGCCAATCTTCACTAGAGCTCTGACCTGGAAGGTCACCCAAGGTGTAGAAAATACAGATTCCATCCTGTCCTCTGCTGCAGAATTCTGCTTATTCCTGAACAAAACCAAGTCCCTCTCTCTGGACTTCACAGCCCCTGCCTGCATAAAATAAAGATGTGATTCCTCCCTGTCTTCTATGAGTCTTAGATTAAGGTCATAGCTCTATGTGAGAGAGCTTGCCTAATATGCACAAGGCTCTAGGTTCAGTGCTCAACACCACAAAAGTATTTGGGGGTACCTAGCTGAGTACAGGCAGGTTCTCATGACAATTTTGAGGCTAGCATGGTCTACATATGAGTACTAAGCCAGACAGAACACTGCAAAGTGAGGAGGTCTTCCTGAGACATAGAAACCAAGCAAGGACAGAGTCCCAAAGGAAGACCCCCCAAGCCCTTCAACTGACACTACTCAAGGAGGCTGGGTCCTCTCTCTCCCTTCCCAATGAGGTCTTGACAAAAGTCATTATAAGCACCTCCTACTCAGCCAGCCTTGGCCAATAAGAAGTGGCTTCAGCTCTGAGGCCCAGGAACCAGACTGCACCACTCAGCATCCCGTCCCTATGCAGTGGAAAGTCCAAAGCCCTAGGAAGATGGCGCAGTAGATGAAAACTTCTGGATAGAACAGTTTAAGGGACAGCCAAGCAGGGTCCTATTTTTGAATTCAGAGTCTCTAAAATCCATACGCCCTCCCACCTTGTGTCTCTCAGAAGCTCAGTGAAGCTGCGTCTCTGCGGGAGGATTGGGGTGCTAGAAAGGACTTCATAAATTATTTTTTTCCACTTACCACTCATGATGAAATTGGAGTCTAGAAATGGAATCAGAATGGGAAGCTGAATTTACAAGTGGAGACTAGAATCCAGCGCCCAACCCCTAAGCAGGCCCTCGCACTCAGCTGAAGACCCAACTGTGTTTTTCCCCCACAGGCACAGTCAGTATTCACCCCATTCAGCTACCCCCCTTCCCATCCTCACTACCCCATGACCTACCCACCTCCTGCCTCAGAGCTAAGACTCCGCCCTAGGCCTCTCTTTTACCCTCCCTCCTACAACCTGCCTGCTCCATCCTCCAGACCCAGCAGTCAGTTGAGTCCAGTGCATAGCACACCCCACACACACAGGGCTTGCCGCAGAGCACGTCAACCACCACCGTCTCCGTGGCAACCGGGGGCTTAATTAACAGGCTGCAGCCCCGTCTCCATGGAAACAGCACCCCAACAGCCCCCTATTCCCCTGCAGACTCCGCCTATCCTCCCAATTTCCCAACCTGGACCCCATCTCGAGTAACTCTACCCTCCCCTTGCCCTGCCTGAGAAAGCTGGGGCCCACAGATAGCTCTGGTTCATTGAGAAGAGAGGAGGGGAGAGAGGGGGATGTGAAATAGAGAGGGAGGGGGGAGGGAGAGAAAGGAGAGAGACCTGTCACCATGGCAACTGCAGCCCTGTTCATAACCAGTTTGTTGTCATGGAGATTTCTGGGGCTCACCTTGGGCTGAGGTGGGCAATGAGGTTCTGAGTCTCGACTGAAGGTGAAGAAACCAATTGGGCAGAGGTATCCAGCACCTTCTCTCTCTCTCTCTCTCTCTCTCTCTCTCTCTCTCACACACACACACACACACACACACACACACACACCAATAACAGCATCATTCTTCCCAATTTACAGATAGACTGAAACATGAGATCTGAGTCCTGAGGAGGCCCCACCCTTATAGACCATCTAAACCTCTCCCTGATTTTTGTTGTTGTTGTTGTTGTTGTTGTTGTCTGTTTGGAGGGTTTAGTTTGATTTGGTTTGGTTTGGTTTCAAACCAGGGTCTTTCTTACCAAGGCTGGACTGCCTTAGCCTCCTGGGATTACAAGTGTGACCACCTCCACAAACTCACTGTCAGTGGAGGAAGGGCCCTTTCTCCTCTGTGCTACAGACAGGTAAACTGAGGCCCAGGGAGGGAAAGCAGCGTGTCTGAGATGATACCATAGAGCACGTGTAGCCCGTCTTATGATCTTCCTTCATCCCCTAGCAAAAATTATTTCATTCTCCCTCCATAAAGGCACGCCCCCAATTTATGTGAGCCTGGCCAGCCCCGGGGTTCCTTTCTGTTGTCCAGGCTCCCCATGAAGAGTCGAGGCAGGGGGTGTAGGTGGGTGGATATGGGCTTGGTTCAGAGATGTAAGAATTTGTTCCATGTCTACTTCTGTCCCAGGAGGTCACCATCCACTTTCCTTCCTTCCCTGTAAGAGGCAGCTACAGCCCAGGGTTAATGGCGGCATCTCAAGGCTCGGCTGCTCAGCTGCCCTCTTCATCTGTGTGACCCTGGAGGTCACACAGAGGCGACACTCCAAGGGGCAAACCCTATATCCTGGGCCTGCTGTAAAACATGGTGCTCACACACGTGGTTTTGCCAAAGTCTCCCCACTGCCACTACCAGCCTTATATGTGCTGTCACCGCTCCCTTTGGGCCAGGAGACGGGAGGGAAGAGCATCCCTCTGAGCTGCTGACTGACTGACTCTCATGTCTAAAGGCTGACACAAAAGCAGCTGTGGAAAAGACAGCAGACGCTAGGTTCCCCCCTGGGAGCATTCATCTAATTCCCAGCTCAGTGACCTTCATGAGGGGAGGGGCCTGAGGTCATCTGAGGGGGCTTGAGAGGTAAAAAAGTCACCCAAATCCGTGACAAAGGGGAACCTTGAGTGATCTCATGGATACAAACAGGGAAACAGACCCACGGACATGTCTGTCCCACACACTGGTGGGACAGCGTGCGTCGTTAAGCACGCACCGAGTACCCGACAGACCACAGAAGCTGCTGAGATAAGCTCACGTCAAACATGCGCACACAGCCTCAGCCACGGACACACCACGTTCCATACACTTCCCACATACAATTTGGACAGTCAAATTCCCGGTCTATATATTTTTACTTCAGTGGCGCAGGTGTTTGGAGGGTGTAAATGCAAAATCCGAGACATCACCTTGGGACATGAGTCCCCAACACCTTATTCCCAGGCCACGGTCTGAGGAACAGGAGGAGAGGAGGCCAAGGGGGAGGAGGAGGCCAGAGCCGCACACTCTGGTCTGATGAGCACGAGTCACTCACTGTTAGGCTCTGGGCCTAGCCCTGGGAACACAGAGATAGAGACATGGCCTCTGTCTTTAATGTGCTTGAACCAGCACCCACTGGAAGTGTGCCCTGGTGGACAGGCTGAAGGGGGGGCGAGGGAAAGAGAAAAGGATCTCGGAAGAGGTGGAAGAGCTGTAACTTAGAGAATGAGCTCGGGTGAATTTTCCTAGCTTGTGGAAGTGGGGCAGGGTGGGGGTGGGGTAAACAGGATGAGACATACCGGATGCAAATGAAGAAAGGAACTGAATGACAGACTCAAGGGTTTGGCCTTCATCCGATAGTGATGGGCTTCTTAGTGTGGGATGGGTAGACCGACCGGGCGGGCGGCGGGGAGATCAGATGTGGCTCTAGATCTGTGAGCAGCTTTACAGGCTCGGATCAGGGGGGTGGTGACCGACAAAAGAGAAACGTAACAGAATTCAGGATCAGTTTTGAAGGTCGTTGGCCAAATCATGAAAAACGATTGGATTTGATGAGAAAACGGTGATGAGGTGGTGTTGAAATTTTTGATTCTGAGAGGTTTGATAAGCCTTTTAAAAAGAGAGAGAGAGAGAGAGAGAGAAAGAGAGAGAGAGAGAAACAAATCCGAGTGTCCACAATCCGAGAGGCGGTTGGGTCACTGACTGGAACCTGAGGAAGTCCAGACCTGGAGTTGTCCATACCTTGAGGAGCCTTCTGAAGGAAACCCCCCAAAACAGGCTTGTGTTAGCTCCAGGCAATGCGAGCTCACCCGCGGCTCATGAGCGACCCCTAGCGACCAGGGACGGCTCTATCTCTCTTGCTCTCCTCCAGGCCTTGGGGCCGCTCCAAGCCTATTCGCCCCTCTCCTTCCAAAGGAGAAGGGCACAGAGCTAGGAAGAGGGGAAAACCCTGAAAGAGACCCTTGCAGAGGGGACTGTTTCTGTAACCAGGATGTCACTTCTTCTCGGAGAGCCAGAAGGATCCCTTTGCCCTCTCCAGTGGAGCTGCATGTGACTTCCATTACCAGATCACTGAACTGTGCACCCCCAACTCCAGCTCAGCTAGCTCCTCCCTCCGAGGGAGATGAATGCCCAAAGACTGGGACTGGGTCCTTTGACATCCTTCCTGGACCTAACTGCCTATGATTCAAACTAATTTCCCTGTCTGCGGTCTCCTTTAGGGGATACCCAGGCATTCCGCCTGTCTACAAAGAGGCAGAAGACTGAAGAATCCGATGGGCATCAAGGATCCGTTAACGTAGCTCCTGCCTCAGCGACCCCACCCACCCACCCTGGCCCTACTTTGATCCTCCCAGCCCAACCCGTCCTGTTTGGCGCCCCCAAATCGATCTAGGCCCTCTTCACCGCAGCTCTGGACACCTCAATCTCATAGTCCCCGCTCCTTGGTCCCGCTCCCTCTCCTCAAGGTCCCCACCTCCTTAGTGCTTGGGCCTACTTCCCTCCAGACCCAGACCCAGACCCAGACTCGGACCCAGACCCTCAGTCTCCAGCTCACCCCTTCCTCCCTTGCCCCTGTCCCAGCTCTTTTCCTGACCCTACTTGCTCCCCTGTGGCCCCGCCCACCAGGATCCGGTCACGCCCCCTCGCCCTTCCCTCTGGGCACCCCAAGTCCTTGGGTCCGCACTCCTGTCCGCTCCCTGCAGCCCCCTCGCCCAGTCCAGGCCCCGCCCCACTCTGCAGTGGCCCCGCCCTCTCGCCCCGCCCCCCAGCAGTCCCGCCCCCCCTGCGGCCTCTACCTTTGACGTCTTCCCTCGGGAGCCGGCGGGGGTCGGCGACCGAATGCCGGCGGGACTCTGGGTCAGCGGAGGCGGCGGACGCCGCGGGGGGCAGCGAGGTGACCGTGAACCTGCGGCTCATGGCGCGCGAGGCGGCGGGATCGCACAAGTGGCCGCAGCCGGGCTGATGGAGCGCCAAGAGCTTTCCCCGCCCGCCGCGCGCAGCGCCGGGTCCTAGTGCCCGCTGTACCCAACCTCCCCAATCTGGTCGCTTCTCCTTGGGACCCCCCACCCCCCAATCCGGACTCTCAGTTTCTCCAGAAGAGCACCTGAGCATTCCACCCATATATGAGTCATTTCTCACGGAGGGCTTCCCCACCTCTGCTAGGTTCTCTTGAACATCTGGGTTCGTTGACTCAGCAGAAGTTGATGGTGATCCTGTTTTTTAGGCAACAGACAGAGACCTCTACCCATACAGTAATGACCATCAACTGGCTACTTGCCTTCCTGAGGCTCATGTTCTAAGGAGGACATCGGAAAAAGTGTGTGAGCAAATAGGTAGATAGGAGACGCTGCCATACCTTAAGAAGGAAAATTGGGGCCACTGAGGAGGAGAACTAAAGGGTGACCTGAGAGAAGGGCTCCCAAAAAGCATGAGACCTGAGCTAAGACCTCACTTGTAATGAGAACTAACAACGCAAAGATCTCTGGGAAGAACTCCTCAGTAGAAGCAGGAGCAAGTACCTAGGTCTAAAAGAAGTAGCTCTGTGGGAAGATGCTTGCACAGCAAGCAGCTGCTTAAACCTGGGTTTAAGCCTAGGCATTCTTTTAAAAAAAAAGATTTATTTATTTTTATTATATGCAAGTATACTGTAGCTGTCTTCAGACACTGCAGAGAAGATGTCAGATCTCCTTAAGGATGGTTGTGAGCCACCACGTGGTTGCTGGGATTTGAACTCAGAACCTTTGGAAGAACAGTTGGTGCTCTTAACTGCTAAGTCGTTCCCTCCAGCCCCTTGAATGCATTTCTAATCCACACGGGAAGTCATGGGAAGTTTTGATTCAGTTTTGATTAGTGTGGTCTAATTTATAGTTAAACGTGATCAATGGCTCTGACAGCTGAGGGGAATGGGAAGATGACTCAGAAAAGAACATGGGGCATACAGGGCCTGTAATCATATGGTTGGTGACGCAGAAGCATGGGTTATCCCTGCGTCTCAGTGGCAGCCAGCCAACCAGGCCCAAGGTCTCAGAGAGAGAAAGGGAGAAGGACAGGGAGAGAGAGAGAGCGACAAAGAGAGAGAGAGAGACAGAGAGAAAGACAGAGAGAGAAAGACCCTGTCTCAAAACAAGATGGGGCTGAAGGTGGCAAAATGGCCGGCTCATCAGGTAAAGGCACGTGCCAACAAGTCTGACAAGGTGAATTTAATCCCTGAGCCACAGAGATAAAGAGCCAGCTCTGCCTGTGATCCACTGACTACTGTGCAAGTGCTGTTAGCGTGTGGGTGCCCGTATACATACACATAACCAATTAAAGAACTGTAATAAGTTTTTAAATCAAGATGGAGAGCCCCTGGAGATAATACCTAAGGTATGGAGAGCCCCTGGAGACAATACCTAAGGTGTCATGACCTCTGGCCTCTGCCTGAACCTACACATGTCTATGCGTACACACGTGAGCGTGCACACACACACACACACACACACACACACATGCAGGAGTCAGGAGTGGATACCGGGTCTAAAGAAGGGGTAATTAATCATGCCTAGTCTAGAGAAGTAGAGACATCAGATGCAGGGGAACACAGGCAGCAGGGCCTGCAGCTGGGCTAAGCTGACAGTGGAATAAGACAGCAACCGCACTGTGGGGATAGGAACAGCTAAAGTCACTCTGGAACACTTTGTCGTATCTCTTAAGCTAAGTCTAGGCAAGTATGTGCTGCCCTTCAGTCCAGTTTTCCTCTGGTTTGTGAGCAGAAGAAATGTCTGTCTGTTCTCAAAAACTTCTTGTTTGTGTGTGTGTGTGTGTGTGTGTGTGCACGCGCACATGTGTGTGTGTGTATGTGTGTGTGTGTGTGTGTGTGTGCAGTACCCATCGAGGCCAGAAGAGAGTGCTGGATCCCCTGGAACTGGATCTACAGGCAGTTATAAGCCACCAGATTTGCCAGATTTGGGCACTGGGAATCCTCTGCAGGACCAAGTACTTTAGCCCCTGAGCCAACTTTCCAGCCACTATCTCACCAAGACTTTTCAAAAAAAAAAAAACAAAAACAAAAACAAAAAACTGGTCACAGCATCATTATTCGTGATGATCCCAGACTAGAACATACCCAAATGTTCACCAGTAGCAAAAATAGACCATCGTCAGACATTCACACATGGAACTGGGCATAGTACTGAGAATAAACCATCCACTGTTTACAAAATACGCACAAGCTCACAAAGACGCCATTGAACAAAGGGGTTCAAGAGACACAACAGGTGCAACACACCTTCCAGAAAGTATTTAAATAGTGGGGGCAGGCAATGAGAGATAAAAGTGGATAAAAGTGCTGGAAAGAGCTCCTAAGAGTTGTCATCCTCTGTGTATGAATGTGTGTGTTCATGGTCGGTCACACAGCCTGGTGACAGCTGGAGGAGAGAGCTGGGTCTGTTTCAACAGAAAACCTATTAGGTCAAGAAGAGCAGGCAGCGGAGCCTGAGTCTAGGGCTCAGGGGAGAGGTTCAGCTGGGGGAATGCCAGTTTGGAGTCTTTTGCATGGAGATGCTATTCAGAGTAGGTGGCTTGGTGGGATCATAGGGAACAAGTGTCCACGGAGGACTCTGAGGACTGAACCTTAGGGTGTGCCCCCACGGGAGGCTACAGAGAGGAAGAGAAGAACCAGGAGGGGATGGCTGGAAAGTATTTCTGGGGAGAAAGCAAGGTGGGCTGTCCCATCCGTGTGTGGATGGAGGATAAACAATGCTCACTGTGCATTGTCTGGGAGTTGCAAGTGAGCCAGTGACCTTGTGAGGCAGGATTCAGTGGGGAGCGTTGTTTACAACCAGCAACAAGGAAGTGGAGAGGCGAGGGGGATCCATCTGTGGGAAAGTTCTACTGGGCGTGGGCGTGGGCATTGAGAAGCAGGAGAGCGACCCGGGAAGTCAGGACAGAGAGGGGTTTTAAACAAGGCGTGTCATGGAATGTTTGTGGGAGTGGCTCATTCCTGAGCTAGAAATAGTCTATCAGGGAGAGGCGCACCCCAAGTAAACTGGGAGTGGGGGCCGTTCTCTGGGCTACTCCTCTTTTTTTGGGGGGGGGGTTGGTTTTTTCGAGACAGGGTTTCTCTGTATAGCCCTGGCTGTCCTGAAACTCACTCTGTAGACCAGAACTCAGAAATCCCGCCTGCCTCTGCCTCCCAAGTGCTAGGATTACTGGCATGCGCCACAACCTCCCGGCTTGGGCTTCTCCTCAAACGCCTGCTTGGACTCCTCAGGCAGGACACAAGGACACCACACCAAGCCTCCCTCCTTTCGAACCTTTCACTGAGAGCCCACCCTGGTCGGCTCTCCTCAGTGGGCACGCATTCCCACTGCTAGGCTCTCATGATTTGAATACTACGACCTCCATCCTGTGTGTCCATTTTCTGGCTGGTGGTTTGACGGGGTGGCTGGCTGGAGAGGCAGCGCCAATTTAAACTCACTTGCTGCTGTCCCAGGGGATCAGAATTTGGCTCTCAGCACTGGCATAGGGTAGCATCTCTCACCACCCACAACTCTAACTGCAAAGGATCCAGTGCCCTCTTCTGGCCCTCTGGAGGCATCAGCACACAGGTGCACACAAACACATAAACACACACACACACACAGATAAATAAATATTCATTTATTTAAAAAAGACTGCCGCAGGAAGACACCTGGTCATTCTTCCTGGATCCATTCCAGCTGAGGGGGGCATCTAGGCTGGAGGACACCGTCTGATCTAAACCACAATGCACAGAGCCCCTACCTCTCTGGCACATGTGCTCTCTAAGCACTCTGCGGCCGCCAGCAACCACAGGGTTTCCCCTGTGAGTGAGTCGGATTCTTGAGAGTGGAGTCTGGGGTCTGGTCTCAACAGACTTCCAGGACACTGAGAATCTTTGAATCACTGAGTAAATCCTTGAAGGAAGAACCAACATCCAATAGATTCCCCTGTCCCTAATGCCCAGTAGAGAGCCTGGCTCCCTAGGGATGCTCTCAATAAATGTTTGATGAGTGGATAGCTCGGTGGTGTCCTCCATGTAAGAGAGAAATAGCTACATAATACCTTCCAGTTGGGGTAACTGAATACCTTAATATTTATGCAGCAGTTGGAGCAGTGCCCTACACACAGTAAGCATTCTATAGGTTAAATGCATACATGTGAACATAACCACATACATAATAAACAGAAGGGGGGCTGGAGTCGGTGAGGTGGTTCAGCGGGTGAATTACTTGTCACAAAAGCCAGCTGAGTTCAATCCCCAGATGCCACATAAAAATAGAAGGTCAGAACCAACCCCACGAAGTTGTCTTCTGACCAGCACACGATTGGGTGCAGATATAATTACAGATTAGCCCATCGATTAGAGTAGCTGGTAAAGGTTGGGGGGGGGGGAGTCTGTGTTTATTAGAAACAGTCCAACAAGAAAGGACAGCATGTGGAGAGGGCCCCGCCCATCTCCACTCCTTCCCATTCTCTAGAAGAGAACACCAGGTTGTGTCCAGCCAACCAGCTCCTTTCTCTAGAAAAAGGTGGTCTCTAGAGACTTAGGAGACCTAATTCAAGGGCACTGCAGGAGGTCGTAGGTCACATAACCCACGTGGTCCACCTGGTTCATCTTGTTCACGTCATTCACCTGGTTTGTCTCCTTGTGTAAATTCACACGCCAGAAGAATTTGCCTTGGCAGAAATAGGCTTTGTCTACAGGAAACAAGAAGACACAAGAAAGCTGAATTCTATGCTCCCTTCTCATAGACAAAAGGAACAAGATTTTTATAAGCACCCTGTGGTGGTTTGAATGAAAATTGACCCCTATAGGTTCATAGGGTGTGGCACTTGGGAGGTGAAAGGAGCGTGGCCTTATTAGAGGACCTGTGTCACCGGGGTGGGCTTTGAGATTTCAGCTGCTCAAGCCCAGCCCAGTGTCTCTCTTCTGCTGCCTGCAGCTGAGGTAGAACTCTCAGCTGCCTCTCCAGCACCATGTTTGCCAGTGAGCCACCATGCTTCCCACCATGACAATAATGGACTGAGCCTCTGAACTGTGAGCCAGCCCCAATTAAATCGGCTCTTTTAAACATTAACTCTTAAGTTGCCATGGTCACGGTGTCTCTTCACAGCAATTGAACCCTAACTAAGACACATTCCTCCTGGCTTCTCTCTATCTTCCTGTGGTTTTCACATGACACTTCCATCTCTTCTACCTGCCTGTGAGATGCTAGAGGGCACAGACCTCTCTTTGATACCCAAAGAACTAGCAAACCTCCTTTAATCCCAGCACTTGGGAGGCAGAGGCAGGTGGATTTCTGAGTTTGAAAACAGCCTAATCTCCAGAGTGAGTTCCAGGACAGCCAGGGCTATGCAGAGAACTGACACCTGAAGGATGAGAGAGAGGCAGCCTGGTGACAGTTCAGATGGGAAGCCTTCAAAATAGGGGAACAACCAGCCCCAGGGCCTCAAGCTATGGAGGATCCTATCTGTTCACAGAGCAGCCTGGGCGGAGTGGAGAGGATGTGGAGAGTACAGGGAGGAGATGAAGAACTTGACATGCGGACAGGGCCATGTGAGCCGCTTCTACCTCAGTGTTATTTGGGATCACTGTCAAACCATTGCCCTCCGCTCCTAATCTTCCCCACTCTTGAATATACTAAAGGCTACTGGATAACTGGTATGGTTGGAGGGAAGGGTATAAAGGAGATGGTTAAAAAATAGACTTGGGAGGTTTGAGCCTTAGAATCAGCCTAACAGAGCTCCAGATAATATCATTATTTTACAGATGGGGAAACTGAGGCCCCAAGAGAGGCAGTGACTTGCCCAAAGACAGCTAGCACTTTCTTGCCTCTCCATGTATCCCTAGCGGCAGTCCTGCACATTATAGGCCCTTGGCTACTGTTTAATAATCAAGGAATGAGCCTTCTAGAGAGCTGTGTTCTCTGCTGGAGTTCCCAAAAGAGAAAGATATGCAAGCAATTCGGCACTTAGATCTGGCTGTGTGAGCTTGGGGTGCTCTCTACAGGGCTCTTATCTGGAACGTTTCCTTGTACCTCCAAGGACTTGCTCTCTCCTGCTAAGAAACTAGCCAGTTGCTAAGGGAGGGAGTCCAGTGTGGGAGGCATCTCATGAAGGGACCCTCCCCGGCCAGCATCAGCACCCCTCACCTTGGTATTGGAAGATGTCGTGTGAGTCCCAGGGCACACCAGAGAACTCCTTATCCAAGCGAGTGACGCTCTGAGGATCCACCTTCTGAGACTTCAAATCGAATCTGCAGGAAAGGGGACAAGCGATGAGCCCCCCTCCGCTCCCCACCCGAGTGCTTCGGGCGAGTGGTGCTAGGGCTCCCCCTGCTGGTGGCCGCGGTTGCTCTTACCTCCAGACACGCCCCTTGCTAAACAGCAGAGCCTTCCCGGCGTGACGAGGGAGAAGGCCAGAGACATGGGTTACCTCCGAGCCTAGACCCAATTTATCCAGACTCCTGGGGCCCAGCACCGACTGGCCTGTGTACACCCACATTTGGCGCCCTGTGGAAGAGAAAGGTCACATCGGTCAGTGGACACAAAAGTGGGGCACAGTCTCTTTGAAGGTCAGGAGACAGAAGCCAGAGAGGCTACTATCAGAGCTATTCAATAGGAAATGAAGCCGGGCAGTGGTGGCGCACGCCTGTAATCCCAGCACTTGGGAGGCAGAGGCAAGCGGATTTCTGAGTTCGAGGCCAGCCTGGTCTACAGAATGAGTTCCAGGACAGCCAGGGCTACACAGAAAAACCCTGTCTCAATAAAATAAAATAAAAATAAAATTTTTAAAAAATTGAAATTCAATACCGCCCCCCAAATGTGAAATCGCATCAGCCAGGCGGGGGCGCTCTTTCGCAGTCGCAGTTATGCTAGCTTTCTGCCAGTTATGCTAGTTATGCACGGGTTATGCTAGGTTTCTGCTCTAAGCTGATGGGTACTGGGGAATAGATGAGCTACAGAGGCACAGACTAACCAGAGAAGAAGAAAATCTTCTTGGACTGAGGATCCTCAAAGGCTGAGTCCAGGTTTGCAGGCAGAGCTGGCCACGTGCGGGCGATAAGGAAGGGGCCCTGTAATGGGCTTCCTCTGTGATTCGGGAATTTCCAGTACCAACTGAGGAGAAAGGAAATGTCAGGGCCCTGAATCTTGGCCCGAGAAATTTGGTAGAAGACGCAAGCAGGCTCCTCTCCAAATCCCGTCTCTCATCCACACCCCCCTCCCGCTTACCCATCCTTGAAGAAATACAGAGCGCCCTGGATCTCAGCAATCGCATCAAAAACATCCACATTGCAAGGATTGTCTGCTGGACTCGAAGACTCTGTAGAGGCCTCAGAAGGGCCAGGTGAGGGGGCGCCTGTAGGGCCAGGTGAGGGGGCGCTTGTAGGGCCAGGTGAGGGGGCGCCTGTAGGGCCAACCGTGGGGCCCACCGTGGGAGGTAGAGTAGGACACATGGTAGGAGGAGCTGTCGGCTGTGGCTCAGCTGTGGTGGTGGCTGGAGGCCTTGGGTCAGGCTTAGGCTTAGAGCCACGACCTAAAAACAAGACACTAGGTAAGACACACTAGTCAGCATTTCTCTGGAGCCCCAGCCTACTGCCACGCCCAGCAATGACGCCTTCAGGCTTCTCTTGAAGCTAGAGGCTACAAGCAAGCCTCTTCTCCCACACCAAGCCTAAGTGTCCAGAACTGAGCTCTGTGAAGATATGTGGACTGGGTTCTCAGAAGAGAACGGGCAGAATCTCCCTCCCTTCCCCAAGTCAGTCAGGGAGAGAGTCTTTTGGGTGACCATCGTGTCAAACAGTGCTGTGAGCTACCTGTTTCCTGAGTGCAATCATGCTGGCCTGCTTTGCCTTTAAAAGCTCCTTTGAGGGCTGAAGACATGGTGCAGTGGTTAGGACCACTGACTGATCTTCCAGAGGACCTGGGCTCATTTCCAAGCACCCACAAGCTAACAACAATTTGCTTCTCCAGGTCTAAGTGATCTAACGCCCTCTTCTGGCCTCTTCTGGCATTGCACATGCATGGTGTGCATACATTCAGGCAAAACACCCATAACAAATACAAAGCAATTTATCTTTGGAAGTTCTTTGGGTCAGAGCTTTACGTAGCCCAGGTTGGCCTGGAGCTGAGTGTGTCTCTCAGGCCAGCCTCAAACTCATGGTAACCCCTTTTGTGTCAATCCCCTGAGTGCTGGGATCACAGGTTTGCTATGCCACCCCGCAAGTATCCCCATTTTTTCAAAGGTTAATGATGATCAAAAGCAAGACAAAACAATCAAATGTCACTTAATAAAGCCAGGCGTCATTCTACTTCAGTCAGCCCTATCAAAGCCTTATGAGAACCACGCTATTATCGCACGCCAACACTTTATATAGGAGGAAAATGGCACACCTAAATTCGCCTATGAAGTGGCTTGGCTGACCCTTCTTGCTGAGAATCAAACGCAGGGCCTCGTGTCTGCTTTGCAGAATTCAGTGTGTATTCTAAACACTAGGTTGCATGCCCAGCCCTGGGCTGGCTTTTGAACCTGAGCCTAGAGTGCCATCACCAAGCAATTACTGGGCACTCAGGCCCTGTCCCAGACGGATACTGAGGTTCAGTTTCTTCCCCCCACCCCCACTTCCTACAGCTGAGCCACATCCTCCCCTCTGCTCCTCCATCTCTGTCCCCAGCCTCACCATACAGATACTGGATGCCTTCTATGTCGTCTTTATTCAGAGGGAAGCCCTCATGGTAGTGATACATGGGGTACATGAGCGCTTCCGGCACCGTAGAATGGTCTAAGCCCAGCGCATGGCCGAACTCGTGCGCTGCCACCAGAAACAGGCTATACCCTGAAAGGTAGAAGGAGCCTAAAATGTAAACACCAGCCCAAGGCCCCAGCCCTGGCTGCTCCACCTCGACTGCCGGGAGGTGACTTGGACCCCACCCCAGGGGCTTCAGAGCCCCGCCCACCTTGGTCTGGACAGAAACCCCACTTCTTGTCAGTGTCGAAGTTTGGTGTGGTCGCGCACCAGAGGCGCCCATCACTGCGGCCCTCGCTGGTACAGGTAGAGTACTGCTTGCCCAGGAAGACGAAGGGGAAGACGCACAGCTTTCCTGCCGAGTTGCCCCCAACTACGGTCACGTCCACTGGTGAGACCAAGAAACAAGTGAGTCAGGAGGATGGGTCTAATATGGTGCCAGGGGTGGGGTGGACCAAAGTAAACTGGGCGAGAGAATCTCGATGGCCTATTTTTTGAAGCCTAGGGGGCGCTGTGGAGCACTGCGGAATCCAGGAAATGCTAATGGCAGAGCCTAAAATAGGAGACCAAAGCCTGAGGATACACAAAAAAAGGCTGCCCAACTGGGAGACAAGGAAAGGAGATGTGGAGGCAGACGGTAGATGGTAGAGAAAGGAAATGGATGCATGAAAACCCGCCTTTGGAAACCAATGCTGGAAGGCAGAGCTGGGATGACCCTCGGGTACCTCGGGTAGGGCAGAAGCCATACTGCTTATCCTGGTCGTAGTTGGCTGTGGTGGCGCACCAGCGGTAACCATCCGAGCGACCTTCAGTGGTGCAGTCAGAGTAGGAGCGGCCCTCAAAGATGAATGGGAACACACAGGGTTTGCCGTCGCCGTTGCCGTGCTCCGTGTAGAGTCCTGTGGAGACCCCACTTAGTGCTTCCAAGCCTGGCCCCACCGCGCTTCACAAGTCACAGAGGAGGCTGGACCCAGAGGGAGGGGGAGGAGCCCGGCCACACCGCTAACGGCAAAGAGGGATTGGAAAAGAAGATCCTGGACCCTTAAAAGTGGCTTCCCGCTCCCCATCCCCAGCGCACACTCACTCTCACTGGGGCAGAAGCCAAATTTGCCGTCCGTGTCATAGTCAGCTGTCGTGCCACACCAAGGTGTGCCATCGTCGCGGCCATCTGTGGTGCAGGCCAAATAGGAGCGTCCCTCGAAGATGAAGGGAAAGTGACATGGGGCACCATTTGAGTTTCCAAAATAAGTGGGGACCACTGTAGAAAGAGGGCTAGAGTCAGGACACTCGCCACACGCCGGTGTAAGAGAAGGGAGTTGGGGCAGGGGGGTGTGGGGGCGGATACTGGAAGGTTCAGGATCTCACCGACGCCTTTGCCCAGCGTCCACAACTCGTCATCGTCGAAATGGGCATCTCCCTGAACGCCGGGGCCAGGGGGGAAGGCATGTGCCAGAAGACCGTCCTTGCCGTCGAAGGGATACCCGTCTCCGTGCTCTGCAAGGGGCCGTCGGAGAGAAAGGTAATCAGTCAACACTTCGCTCTCCTTAAGGGCAAGAGACTGAAGCTGACTCCATCTCCCGCTGAGCAGCGCCCCGGGCCTTGAGAAGAGGTGACTGCGGCTCCAACCCCGCTGGGGGTTAGGGGTGGGTCATTTGTGGAAGTGGCGACTAGGGATTGTGGAGCAGGCATAAGAGTGGACGGATCTGCTGTCCCTTCTATTCTGTTCGTGGTCGTCCCCCCTCCCCCTCCCGTGGCCTGCCCAGCCCGGGAGTTCTCACCCGCGACACCAAACTGGATGACAATGTCCGCTTCTGGCCCGTACACACGGGTGAAGGTGAGCGGTGTCACCTCGCTCCACACCTCGAAGGCGCGCGCGAAGGAGTCATCAATCACGTCTCTCGGCAGGTCTTCAGAGTAGCTTTGGATCCTGGAGGCAAAAAGCCGGCGTCGATGGAGGACCGGGGAAAACAGGGATCACAAATGGGAGGGGGCGGGGCAGCAGCTACACCTGATTGCTCAGTCTTTAAAAAAAAAAAAAAAAAAAAAAAAAAAAACCCAGGGCTCCAGCCTCTCGGAACTTGTACTGCTAAGGTTCCTTTGTGCCCAGCCAAGCGGAGGTGCAAACTGGCCCCCAGCCCCACCCAGGCACCTGCTTCTAGTCCGGCATCTCACCAGTAAGTGACGTTATGATGGTGCCACTTGAGGTCGCCTTCGAAGGTTTGGAATTTGCCCACATCTGGGACACCACAGCGTGGTGTACGAATGGCCTTTAGTGTCCGGCTGTCCAGCTCACCAGTCTGGGGCAGGGACAGCTGCTTCTGAAGCATCAGCAGAGCCGGCCGCAGGGACTGCTTTTCTCCCATCATCTGGGCTGCCCGGGTGTAGCCATAGCGGTACAGGTATTCCTGTGGATGGAGGAAGGGGCAGAGAGGTCGCAGAGTTCTGGCACCTTCCCTCCGGACCTCTGGACCACATGCTTAAAGACTCTAAGCCCAGGACACCCCTGCGCAGCTGGAATTCCCCTATCCTGACCTCCTCCTGACCTCACATGACGCTTCTCCCGATCTCAGATGATATAAACCATGTCGACCCCACAGCCCTCCTACGGTTTAACTGTTCACCGCCAACCCGTGCCGTGTCACACGAAGCCTTCCCCATTGTGCCCCTCCAGCAAACCCGAATCTGCCCAGAGCCTCCAGACCACCTACCCCTACTGCCTAACCCTGGCAGACATAACATACGCATCACCCCCAAATCCAGAAAGCATAACCCAAGGAAGGCTCCCCTTCTGTCTACCTCTGCCAGCTGTGTGTCCGTGAGGTTGGAGGTTTTCAGGTCTTTGGGGAAGACCACGAAAGTCGGCTGGCGCTGGCGAGGGGCAGCAGAGCTGTAGCCCAGAGCCAGGAGCGCCAGGAGCAGGGGCTGCCAGGGGCTCATGGTGAGGACCGAAGCTACTGGCTAACGCTGCCTTTGCAGAGACTTTAAAGAGGCTCTAAAACTGAATCAGTGTCCCCGCCCCGCCCCTCCAGGCTTATGCTGACTCAGTGTGTGTGTGTGTGTGTGTGTGTGTGTGTGTGTGTGTGTGTGTGTTGGGCAGACCAAAGAAAATGCTTACACTACCTCCTCCCTTTTCTCCCCCGCCCACGGTCCCCCACTGCCAAGTCAGGCAGGAAGGACCCCAGACCCACCGGAAACCACAGCTCTCTGGGAGGGGGTTGAGTTTTTGGGAACAGCAGAATTTGTGGGAAAGGGAAGGAGGGTGGCAGGATGAAGGATTCACTTCGCCCTAGGTCTGAAGGCACTGGGTGGTGAGCCCAGTCGAGGACTGGAAAACCTGAGATCCAAGACCCCTCTTCCTTGAGCTGCTAAGACACCCCCCTCCCTTACTGGAGCTCTGCCTGGAGCCCCTCCCCACACTGTAGGTTCTATACCCTCACTCACCCCCACCCCTGTTACACACACACACACATACACACACACCATAGCGTCTTTGACTCAGCTTCCTCTCAGGCCCTCTTTGAGGCAGGATTTGGGGAATTCCAAGGGCAACCCCCTAGCCCCAGCAAGGCTGACTCCTTGGGGAAGGAGAGATGAGCCTCGGGGGCATGTGGGAACAAGGAGAAGCTGCATCCCTCCCTCTCAGGCCGGCTAGCATCCTTCCTCTTCTGGTTAGAGAACCAAAACATGGAACCTTGGTCCCTCAAATCTTTGTCCTTATATTGATCTGAGGATAAAACTCACGAAACACACAAAACGCTTTGAGCACAGCGTTCCTGAGACCTCAGTTGATGGTGTCAAGTTCGTGATTGGAAATTAGGAGACTGGGGTCTTGGCTCTGAGCCTCAAGGTGACCTGGACGGGGCATACACCTTCCTCTCCCAAGCTGTGAAGACCCTTCCCCTCCTCCAGTCCTGTTCCACCCAAGAAAGCTTTTGCACAGTTGTGCTGATAGCCAGCAACCTCCCTGCCTTCCATTCCCCGCCACCGCCACCCCCAGCCACCATGGTGAAGCAGTGCCTCTAGCTGCCTTCAGCACGCTGTTCTGATTGGCCTCCTGTGTGCCCAGACCTTCATGTGCTTCCTAATGAACAGACCTTTGGGATGGAGAGAGGAAGCTGGGTGTGTCCCCAAGCTTCTTTTAGATGCTTCTGACCGATGATCTTCAGCACCGAGTTGCAGCCCTGGGTGTATCATTTCCCAACCTTACCATTTCCCAACTGTGTCACCTTGGGCAAGGCATTTCACCTCCAAGCCACAGTGATCATTCACTTTTTGTGATTTATTATGCTGAACATTGTGATATGCTCTCTACAAACCTCTCATATATATCCTATCCCCTATGTGTGTATGAGTCTGTGTGAGAGTATGTGAGCCTGTGGGTCTGTGTCTGTGTGAGTGTGAGTCTGTGTAAGTGTGAGTGTGAATCTGTATCTATGTGTAACTGTGTGAGTCTGTATGTGTGTGTGTGAGTGTATGTGTGATCTATCTCCATGTGACTCGTGTGTGTGAAAGTGTGAAAGTCTGTGTGTGAGTCTATATGTTAGTCTGTGTGAGTCTATGTGTATGTGTGTATATGTGTGTGTGCCCACACCCCTAGGGTCTTTCTTACACATGCTAGGCAAGAACTCTACAACTGAGTTGTTCCTAGCTCTTGTTAATTTAGCTTATTAATTTGTTTTAGAGGGTGTGTGTGTGTGTGTGTGTGTGTGCTCGCAGGAACACACATCCATGACTGCAGAGGCAAGAGGAGATGTTGACTTCTGTCTCCCTTGGTCATCTTTCTTTTTGTTCCTTTGAGGCAGAGTCTCTCCCTAAACTTAGAGCCCAGGGATTTGCAGACAGACTGGCAGCTAGCATGTCTTGGTGCTCCTGTCTCTGAGTCTCCATCCACCACTGTTGGAAATGCACACGTGGGTGACCTTGCCCAGCTTTTTATGTGGATGCTGTGGATCCAAAGTTGGGTCCTCATGCTTCGACGACACATGCTCTTACCCACTGAGAAATTTCCCCCAGCCCACCCTTGACTCACTGAGACAAGGTCTAATTGGAGGTCAGGTTTGTGCTGAACTGCCATCTCCTGCCTCCGCCTCCCACACACTGTGCCACAGATGTGCACACCATGCCTGGCTGACAAGGCTGGTTTGGGAGATAGCTCAAATATCTGGCATTTTTGGAATAGGAAACATCAACTCAGAGCAGTCAAGGGACTTGCCCATGATCTGAGTTAAAACAGAGAGCCACGGTTCAAGCCTTGGGCAGCGAGAATCTTAAAGATTCTCATCTGCTGTGGGGACCGAGTGGGTCAGAGAACAGGTGAATGGAATAGGTGAGTTTTCAGGGCCTCAACACTCGACCCCTTCTCTTCCCCTGATACCTGACTAAAATGAAGCTGGAGGCACAGGACTTTGAGGGACCATACGCTGAAGGCAGGGATCCAGGGCAGCTATATTACAGACCTGGGACTGGGGTCAAAGAGCAATACAAGATTTAAAATGGAAACAAAATAAGAGGACCTCCCATCCTGATCTTCATCAAGGTGACAGACAAGAACTTCAGAGAAGCCGGACAGTGGTGGCGCACACCTTTAATCCTAGCACTCGGGAGGCAGAGGCAGGTGGATCTCTATGAGTACAAGGCCAGCCTGGTTTACAGATTGAGTTCCAGGATAGACAGGGCTAGACAGAGACCCTGGCTTGAAAAACAAACAAACAAATAAATAAATAAAACAAGCTATTCAACACATTTTTGTTGAGTTTCATGAGATAAGCATTATGCTAAGAAGTGTGCTATGTCGTCAGGTGTCAGAGGAAGGTGGGTCAGGAGTCTAACTAAGATCCCTTGGTTGCATAGCAAGTTCTGAGCCAGCCTGAGCTACTTGAGAGCCCAGCTTCTTTTCTTCCCTCTCCTCCTCTTCTTTTGTTTCTGAGCTAGGATCTTGTCAGTTACCAGAGAGCCGGGGAAATGGCTCAGCAATAAAGGAGCTTGTCACTAAACACAAGGACTGCAGCTCATCCCAGGCATGAAAACCAGCTCCTCAGGTGTCCTCTGACCTCTGGGCAGTGTGGCACACACACTCCTATTCACAAACACACACAGATGAAATGTAAAACACAGTGTGTGTACATGTGTGTGTGTGTGTATGTGTGTGTGTGCAAGTGTGTGCTCAAGTAAGAGTACGTGTGTATGTGCATGCGCATATGTGCATGTATGTGTGTGCTCCTGTATGTGTGTGTTGTACATGTATGTGTGTGCTCCTGCATGTATGTGGATATACGTGTTTGCTCCCACATGTATGTGTAGATGTATGTATGTGCTCCTGCATGTGTGCTCCTGCATGTATGTGTGTTCTCCTGCATATGTGTGCATGTGTGTATACATGTATGTATATGTTCCTATAAGTATGTGTGTGCATGTATGTATTGTGTTCCTGCATGTACATGTGTGCATATATGTGTGTGTTCCTGCATGTGTTTGGGGGGGTGTATGTGTATGTATGTGTGTATGCTGTGGTTTGAGGCAGGGTCTTATCGGGAAACTCTGGCTGGCCTAGAACACACTGTGTGGATCACGCTGGCTTCAGACTCACAGACCTGCTTGCCTATGCCCTCTGAGTACTAGTATTAAAAGTGTTCCTTGCTGTGACTGGGTGGAAATTTGGGAGACAACAAAAAAGAGTCAACCGAAATACAAACTCCACACACCACACATGGAAGTGTCCCATTGACTCTAATTTCCTTCACCGCACAGATGTGGAAACAGGTTCAGCAGAGCTGCAGAACTTGGCAGAGGGAGTGTGTGGGGCAATGGGAGCTCCCACTCTGGGCCTGGACTCCCTAATTCCAAGCTTCAGCTCACTGTGTGGCTCTTCTGCTATCGACACAACCTACCATTTCCCCTCATCTTAAAAATGGCGTTAATAGCAGTGTTTCCCATGTGGGCCTGTTGCAGCGGTACCTGGCACACTGGGTAAGCAATGGGTACCACTTCTCAGCTTCGCTTGCCTACAGGATTGTTCTTACCAACTGGGGAGAGAGAACCCAGGCCTTGGAATCCATCCAAGCAAGAACTCTTCTCTCCCTACCCCCAACTTCCTCCTTTGCCACACACACACACACACACACACACACACTGCTCACCAACCCCCCACGAAGGGGAACTTGGGGGAAGCTTGGTTTTCAACACAGCCATATCAGGAAGTGGTTCTGGTTACCACATCCCCTTCCCCACTTCCTCAGCTCCCCTTAACACTACAACAGAGTTTAGCTAAGGACCCAGGCAGGAAGCGCCCCCTCCCCCAGGAGGCAAAGCCTCACCCCCTGGAGCTCTGAACTCTTAACCTGGAATCATAGTTCAGACTCTGAACCCTTCCGGTAGCATGGGGACTAGGCTAGACCTGGAATCCTGAGTCACTCACTAGCAGATGACAAAGCCATGGAAGATCTCCACAGCAGGGATAACCTCAGAGATAAGGAATGGCTTCCTCTGTCTAGCATGGGGGAATTCTAAGCCTGCTTCTCCCAAATTTGCTGAAGAGGAAAGGGCCAGGTAGGCCTCAGAGGCTCTGACAGGCAGGATGTGGGGGAGACAAATCCTTGTCTTAGATGAAACAGATGCCCCCAAGGAAGTGTATCACTAGATCCCAGGTTCCTACCACAAGCATCCCTCCTGGCCCTGGGAAAGGGGCAATTCCCCAGTCTGACTCCTAGATTATTTCCTGATGCTAAGCCACGCCTCCCCATTGCCTGTGCTTAGCACCTTGCATGGAGAAGTACTGACTTTGGAATTAGACCTCCAGGCTTCAAATCCCAGCTCCTAGCACTTTCTATGTGACCTCAGGCTGTTATTTTGTCTGTCTGTAATGCCATTTCTTCTTCTGTAAAATGGGGGAAGACTGAGGTGTAGCTCAACTGTGGGGTGTGTTCTGCTTGCTCAAGGCCCTTTGTCAAGAGTCTGGTTCCCAGGAGTCTACTTCGAAGAGTAATAATACTGAGGATTTTGTGAGACTGTGTTGCAAACTTTTAACACAGTTGACTGACACATGTCAGGCATGGTGGGGAGGGGCTATGATGATTCCTTTGCTCTAATGCTCTCATTCATAATAATTCCATGTCAGAGATGAGAAAATTGGAGTTCACCCAAGTCCACACACCCAGTGAGGGAATTGTCAGGGACTCAGTCTGGCCCCCCGACCAGGACCCCCAACCTTCTCCCCAGAGTCTGCATGTGTCCCAGGGTGCCTCTGTCTGATGAATTCTAATCCTGTGCACACAGACATTAGACAGTTTGCCCAACACTGTCACAGACCTCAGGACAGTACATCTGTACTGCATGGTGGGTCCTCTGGAGACCCTACTTGGGTCTGTGCTTTTAGAACCCTTGACACCCACAGGAAGCAGAAATTGTGAACTATTTTCAAGGTGACAGCCACAAAGCTTAGAGAAGTGTGGTTTTTTGGTTTTGTCTTGCCTTTTTGGTCCAAAGTCCCATGTAGCCAGGCTGACATCAAACTCACCGTACTGCTGAGAATTACCATGAACTTCTGAACCTCCTCCTTCCAATCTCTGGAACACTGACTGATATTAGAGCTGTGCACTACAGACCTGGATTTATGCGGTGCTGGGGATTGAGCCCAGACTCTGAGAAAAGTAATCTACCAATAAACTATACCCCCAGCCCTTTGACTTTTGAGGCAGGCTCTTGGTATCCAGCCTAAGGTGGCTTTGAACTTCTGGTTCTATTGCCTCTGCCTTAGGAGTATGGGGATTACAGAAACATGTCACTATACCTTGTTCAGAAGAAGTGTTTTAAATTCCTCATTGTCCCCCCCAGCTGGCGAGTGACAGGGCTCCTGTCTCAGCCTTCTGACTCTAAGTCCCATGCTAAGATCGGGTCACTGGTAAAGGCAAGAAGGAAGTTGGGGGGGATGGGGGAGTGTGGAAGCATCTGGGTTGGGGGGGTGCTCAGTAGCCAAGCTGGGGTGGGGGTTATGTCTCAGAACCAACCGTGGGTATATCTGGCTGGGTTCTGTAGAAAACAAGAATGAGGAAAGGTTGGAATAAAAAAAAGGAGAGTCGGGTAGCTGGAAGAGGCACTACAGCCCAGACGACTTCCCTCAGCCTGAGGGTCTTGTTCCCAGGAAGAGATGATGCTGAGGGTCACATCCGGAGATGGAGGGAGGAGGGTGGAAATGAGACCCATTCCTTCCACAGGAGCTTGTCCACCAGCAGTTATGAATACGCGTGGGGGTCTCTGCCAAGCAGGTGCAGTCTCAAAATACACGTTTTAAAAGTTGCTTTTGATATTTGGGAGGGAATAAAAAAACAACCCTTAAAATGTCCAGTGTGCAAAAAAGTCCACCCTCAGTTGGACCTCCTTATATGGTAATTCCATGGTCTGGTGTTGCTGTTTGGCTTTGGGGGAGCATCAGGAGAGCAGAAAAGGACTCCTGTGATCACAGTGTAACCTAAACCTGACTCTTCAAAGTGGGGACAGTTCAAGGGATGCTAAATCACCCACAAAAATCCAAGGCTAAACATTCAGTGGGCTCAGCCTTTGCTGACAGAAAGAAAGAAGAGGCCCTAGGGAATACTTCAGGAGGGAGGGGTGCACATAACACACAGATTTTGCTCCTGTTCCAAGACCAGGTTGAGTTCTCCACCAGGCACCATTTCTCAATCCCTTTCAGGGGTCCCTGATGTCCTGCAGCAGCTGCTCCTAAGGACATTTAAAACAGCAAATCCTCACCTGTCCCTACCCTAACTGTTTGTCATTCATTCGTTCATTTGTTCATTCATTCATCCATTCATCTTTGTGGTGCTGACATTCCAAGCCTTGTCCATGTAAGGCAAGCTTTCTCCCACTGAGCCTGTCTCTGTCTGCCCCACCCCTACAGTCTTAGATGTAACAAGCCTGACAAGGAATTCTGATGCCTGAGTGCTCTGCTTTTATGCAGTTTCATTCTAACACTGAGTGGGAGGGGTTTTGGCCCCGTTTCCAGGGGGAAACTGAGGTCAGCCAGTTAAAGCCAGTTGTCCCATTACATAACTAGTGTTAACACTGGCTGCCAGTCTAGGCTTTTTTTTACAATAAAGCTTATGTATTCCTTTATATATTATTGATGGAGGAGACAGTCAAGAATTTCAGGAGTCCTGGCTACTCCAAACCGGTTCTAGACGGTTCAGGAATCTGGGTGCAGCCAAGGGGTGCCAGGCACTAGGTGCGTCCCAAGTCACCTGCAGGAATCTCTCCGTATGTTAATAGAACTGGCACTGTACAAGTATGAACCAGTCTTCACTCCAGAAGACCCCTGAAGGCTGCAGCATAGGCACAGACCTGAGCTCAACAGACTCCAAAGTTCCCAGTGAAAGCATGTGTCTTGTAGGGAATACATGTCAGCAAGGCTGCACACATGCTGGTCTCTCCTGGGATTTTTGTACATTTTTGTGTCAATGCTGGGGATAGAACCCGTGTGCACACACCCCATAGGCAAGCCTTCTGTGACTCAGGCACCACCCCTCCTCAGACAGCCTGGGACTTTTTCTGGTTAGTGATATTAGTGTCTCATCATCTTCTCTGACTGGGGCGCGACCCTGTGAAGCTCCTGTGATTCAAACAATCACGGCTGAGAACACATCTACACAACCCTCCCCCCTGTAAGAGACTCTATTACCAACTCCCGGTTTGCATTAATATTTATCAAGGCTGGGGACATTTGCCTTTAAAGACCAGGGTCTCGCTATGCAGTCGGCTGGCCTGGAGCTCCCAGTGTACTCGAGTTCCCAGTGTAGACCAGGCTAGCCTCCCTCAGATTCACAGAGACACTGAGATTAATGGCGTGCACCCCCGCACTCCGCCCTAGGCTGGGGGCTTTAAAAAATAGAGATTCTGATTCAGTAAGCAGTGGGATCCGGATGTTAGCAAGATTCCCTGCATGTAGAAATGACAACAGGAACAGTCGCGCGCGCGCACACACCCGCACCCCCCCCCTCGCGCGCACCTCGCGCGCTAAGGAAACCCAGAGGTGTTCAGAGACTCCCCGCCCTCTCCCCACTGCACCCCCAACTGAGCTGAAGCAATTGAGAACACTGCCAGGAAGTATCCAGAACCAATTTCCGCAGCGCTTCCTCCCGTGTGCTGCTGAGACATTGCTTCAAAGCACAGACTCTAAAGAGCACGAGACACCCTCCCCACTGCGGGTGCCGCAGAGCCCCGAGGCTGCGGCAGGCCGGGCCAGCTCTGAGCAGCTCCGACTCCTGAATCCTTAGGCAGCCTCATTTACATATCTGCATACATTTGCATACCGAGCTCCAGCGCCGCCCATCCCCCCGCCCCCCAGCTCCACCTCCGGAGCGTGTCAGAGGAAAATAAAACTAATATATTCACAAAGCCTGCTGAGACACATTCGAAGCTGAACTTCCCGCTGCGTTGCGACATTAATACACCTGAAGGGGCTGCGGGGGCGGAAAGAATCGGGAGGATGGTGCGGGAAGGTCTGGAGACAGCGGGTCCCTCCCGCTCCTGCGGATGGACCATGCGGAATTTGTCTAGTGGGAAAACACTCGGGAGCACTAATAAGATGGGAAAGTGGAGGCTGCCCCTTTCCAGGGTCTAACCGAGGTTCCTGGCTTAGAGGCCACCCAGAAGGTTCTCCCAGCAACAGACCTGGGCAACAAGTGGAGGCCAGCTAGGTAACAGACCCGGCCAGTGGCTGGGATCTGGCAGACCTAGACTTGAACTGTGTGACCTTGAGCTAATAACTTAACTCTCCACGCACGAATTTGAGTTTCTTCATCCTTAAGAAATAAAGATGAGGCCTGGCAATATGCTCTAGCAGTAATCACTTGCCCTCACGCCTGACGACCCGAGTTCAAATCAATCCCCAGGCCCATAAAGCCAAAGGAGAAACCTGATTTTTTCCCCCTACTCGAGACGCTGTCTTTGCGGAACACTGACTGTCCTGGCGCTCACAAAAAGATCTATCTGCCTGCCTCTGCTTCCCAAGTGCTGGAATTAAAGGCACTTGCCACGCCCACCTCCATCACTGGACTTCCCTTTTCTTCCCCTGCCCCCCAGAGAACTGACTTATTGTAAATTGCTTCTGACCTCCACTTGTGTGTTATCTTTGCTCCCCCATGCATACCACACACATCTACTATCCCAGAACTTGGGAAGTGGGGGCTAGAAGATCAGTTCAAGGTAGTCCTTGCTTACACACAGAATTCAAGGCCAGCCTGGACTTCAAGAGACCCTGACTCGTCCAGTAAAATCCAGGGTGTGTGTGTGTGTGTGTGTGTGTGTGTGTGTGTTCTAGCTTTACTCTGTGGTGAGAGGAAACATGTCTTCACCAGGTCCTTCTGAAGTTGAGAAGGAAGTGTTAATGCTCGAGTTATACAAAGTGCCCTCCAAACTAAAAACTGAGTCATGGCGCTTGCCTCGAAATCTCAGCACTGGGGAAGCTGGTGCTAGACGGATGGGTTGGTGCTGGAGAGATGGCTCAGTAATTAAGAGCACTGACTGCTCTTCCAGAGGTCCTGAGTTCAATTCCCAGCAACCACATGATGGCTCACAACCATCTGTACAGCTACAGTGTAGTAATCTACATAAAATAAATAAATCTTAAAAAAAAATGGGTTGATTCTAGGAATTCAAAACCACCTAGAGTAACTAACGTAGTGAGACGCAGCTGCTCAAAACCCAAACTCGCAAAGCCAGGTACACTTCATAACCACACCATTTCTTTTGATGGTATCTCACTAGTTTGTGGGTCAGGAGTTTGGATAGAAGGCACAGGGCCAGCTCCGTGACACCGCTGCACCACACTGAGTAGCCACAAGGAGGTTTCGCTTAGGTTTCTGGACGTGCTAAGTGTGCTTTTTATAGTTCTGTTTTTTTTGTTTTGTTTTGTTTTGGTTTGGTTTTTGGTTTTTCTTTTTTGGGGGGAGTTTTTTCGAGACACGGTTTCTCTGTGTAGCCCTGGCTGTCCTGGAACTCACTCTGTAGACCAGGTTGGCCTCGAACTCAGAAGTCCGCCTGCCTCTGCCTCCCAAGTGCTGGGATTACAGGAGTGCGCCACCACCGCCCGCCCTCTGTATAGTTCTGATGTCCCGTAATTCACTCTGTAGACCAGGTTGTCCTCTGAACTCGGGAATCCACCTGTCTCTGCCTCTGCCTCCTGAGTGCCAGGATTAAAGACACATGCCAGCACTGCCCAACTGTGAACCGGGGTTCTTGACAGGACCAGCGTGAAGGCTGGACTCGCTTGAACGCACCACCTCCTCTTCCCAGCATTTGTGGCCCCTCTCCACAGGCTCTCAGTAGGTTCCCAGTCCCTGGCAGAAGCTTCTGGTTTCCTTAAAGCCTGGGCCTGGGCTGGCACAGCGCCACTTCTACTCTGGCCCTTTGACTAAGACAGTCACAAGGGATAGGAAGTAGACAGCCTTTTTCTTTGTGGATAGAGGATCCTAGAGCATTGCATCTCAACCTCCCTATGGCTGCTGTGGCCCTTTAATACAGTTCCCCATGTTGTAGCGACTTCTAATCATAAAAATCATTTCCGTTGCTACTTAACTGTAATTTTGCTACTGCTGTGAATCATAGTGTAAATATCTGGTATTCAACTCCTAGGAAAGGGTCATTCAGCCCTTAAAGGGATCCTGACCTGCAGGTTCAGAACTGTGGTCCTAGAGCCTTCCGCCATCTTTGATCTTCTGGGGGAGGAGAAGCCACTTCCCAAGGAACACCTCCCAAATGTTTCTAGGGTACAGACATCTGACCAGACCAGTGCCATAGGACGCTTCCTCCCAGAGCACTCCACCCTGGACTGCATGGTCCTCCTAGGCTGTCTAGAGGCATGTTACAACCTGTCACACTCTCTGGTGACCAGTCTACCAGAGGAGTCTCAGCTCATTGGCCATGTCTGGTCCTCGACCTTCATTTCACTGCCAGAAGCCTTTGGAGACCTTTCCGCTACAGTCTGGCTTGCTTGAGCTGACTGGGAACAGATCTGATGAGTGTAACCGAGGGTCTGGACTGAAGCAAGGACCATTCTCTTCCTCCTGCTCAACCAAGTGTCTGGCGTTGGGTACCTCAGGCTCACTACCTCCTGCCTCTAGAGCGGAAGTTCCCCCAGTATTTCCAGTATGAGCTGGTCCCTCAATGCTCTTCCTCGGTCTGGGTCTTCTCAAACTTTCTGTGTCATATCCCACAGGCCTCTCCCCTCTTCCTGTGCCTTGAATAGTTAACAACCTGAACAATCCTCTTAAACCACCCGCTCTAAATCTGTGCACCCACTGGGGTTGTTTTAACCAAACCCCACAGGCTGAAAGACTTAAACAGCAGAAAGGTCATTTTTCACAGTCCTTGAGGGGAGAAGTGCAAGATAAAGGTGTCTCCTTCTTTGGAACCTCCCGTCTGGTTTCTGGTGGCTTCTCTTTCTGTGTCTTCTTTGAAAGCTTTTCTTCTGTGCATGTGCTCTCATTTCCGCTTCTTAGGGACATCAGTCATAGTGGATTAGGGACTGACCTACTGACCCATTTCAACTTAATTACCTCTTTTAAGACCCTGTCTCCGAATGCAATCCATTTGAAGATGTTGGGGGCAAGTGCCCAACGTATAAATGTGGAGGGCACTCACGTCAACCCACGCCACCCTCCACCTCTCTCCTCACTGCTTCTCTGTGAGGCCCTGAGCCTCAGGCCTTCCCTGTCTCCTGTTTCTGCAGGAGTTCAGCCCCCTGCACGCTCAGCACCCATATTCCCAGGTTCACACCCCTGGTCAGTGATTCCTGGTCATGCCCAGAGAGCTTCCGAACTCTGTAGGCTGCCACCCAAGCTTTGCATGGTCTGGCTCCAGGTGCAGTCATGACCACAATCAGGGGCAGAGAGAGAAAGGTCATGCTCTCTCTAGCCTGGCCTTCCTGTTCAAAGCACAGCTTACAGACCTAAAGTAACATTGTCATCTCTGAGTCTGTCAGAAATGAAGAAGCCCAGGCTAACCGCCCGAGCTCCTGCCCAGAATCGGCTTCACCTGCAGGAGCCTCCTTGGGGATGATGGGTAGATAGATGGTGGATGCTGAGATAACGCGGGACTGCAGTGTAGCTCAGAGTTAGCGGGCTTGGCTAGCATATGTGAGGATGGAGTTCAGGTTCCTGAAGGGAGTCACTAACTCCAGGAGTTAAGAAGTACTACAAAAGGGGCTGGAAAGATGGCTCAGCGGGTAAGAGCACCGAATGCTCATCCAAAGGTCATGAGTTCTAATCCCAGCAACCACATGGTGGCTAACAACCATCTGTAATGAGATCAGATGCCCTCTTCTGGTGTGTGTGTTTGAAGACAGCTACAGTGTATTTACATATAATAAATAAATTTAAAAAAAAAGAATTCTGAAACGTATATGCATCTTAAAAAAAAGAAGCACTACAAAAAAACAGCATGCATAATTTCCTATGAGGGCCTTAAGAGTTCAAACTTGACCCACCGGTGGTGGTGGTGGTGGTGGTGGTGGTGGTGGTGGTGGTGGTGGCAGTGGTGGCACACACCTTTGATCCCAGCACTCTGGAGGCAAAGGCAGGTAGATCTCTGAGTTCAAGTCCCACCAGGTCTACAGAGTGAGTTCTAGGATGGCTAAGTCTACACATAAGAACCCTGTCTCAAGGGTGCTAGAGAGATGGCTCAGCGGTTAAGAGTACTGACTGCTCTTCCGAAGGTCCTGAGTTCAATTTCCAGCAACCACATGGTGGCTCACAACCATCTGTAGGGGAATCTGATGCCTTCTTCTGGTGTCTGAAGACAGCTACAGTGTACTCATATAAATAAAATAGATCTTTTTAAAAAAAAGGCAACAAAGGCACAAACAAAGGAAAGACTGGCTGAGATTGCAGCTGGCAACACTCACAGCCCCGTGCTAGGCAGGGTGCTAATGCAGGGACTAGAAGGACCTGTGACTTAGAGCATGAAAACCAGAAGAGACAGAGCAGAGGGATGGATTGATACACCCGGCTACAAGCCAGGGGTTCCCACTCTCCCCACTCCCCAGCCCCAGCACATGCAGAGACCCCAGCTGGCCCCAGCTGGCAGGGTGCTGGCGTCCTGCCTTTCTGCCTGCCTTCCCACACCTCCCTCTCCCTCCTGCTTTACCCAGCTGTTTGATTCACGTCTTAGATTTCGGCTGAGTCAGCATCCTTCCAGGAAAATCCCGCTGACCACCCAATCTGGGAAGGGGATCTCTTCCCTGCTCCCATGACTCCCCTAAACCCACCACTTCCCTTATCGTGGCTTTATTTTTTCCTTTCATAATTCAGAGTGAATTTCCTGTTTGTCTCTCTTCTTAGCACCACCCTGATAGACTGTATTTGCTGAGTTCATGGTGTTTACAGGTATTTCTTAAATAAAGAGGCATAACAGGCTGGGCAGTGGTGGTGCACGCCTTTAATCCCAGCACTTGGAAGGCAGAGGCAGGCAGATCAAGGCAGTTCGAGGCCAGCCTGGTCTACGAGTGAGTTCCAGGACATCTAGGGCTACACAGAGAAACCCTGTCTCAAAAAAAAAGAAAGAAAGAAGGAAGGAAGGAAGGAAGGAAGGAAGGAAGGAAGGAAGGAAGGAAGGAAAAAGAGAGAGAGAGAAAGAAAAAGAGGCATAACAGTTACAGCCGACCACTCCTTTATCATATCTCTTTATCTGTTTAGAGAGTGCATGTGTTGGTACCCTGGTGTGTGAGTGTGTGTGTGCCACAGTGCACACATGCTCACGGTACGTGCACAGAGGCCAGAAGACAATCCTCAGAAGTCAGCTTCTGCCTCCAGTGTGTGGCTCCTGGTCAGGCTGAGCCTTGCAGCAGGCCTTACCACCAAGCTGTCTTGACAGCTCCCTTTTGCTTTAGGTCATCTGATATGCCAGGTACTATCCTAAGATTTTTATTTAATAACTCATTTAATCCTCATGGCCATCTAGTGACTGGGGTGCTGTTCTCCCAACCCGCCTGCCCCCATTTCCCAGATGTAAAAACAGAGGCACAGAAAAGTTAGGTAAGCTGCCCAAGATCATACAGCTAATAAGTGGCAGAGTGAGATTCAAACCCAAGTGCCCTGGAAGAGGAGGTGGTGAATTCTGTGAGAAGTCAGAGGTGAAGGAAGTCTTCTAGAGGAACAATGCCTCTAGTGGGTTTTGAGGACTGAATAGGAGTTTGCTAGGTGGAAAAGAGGGAGCAGGAATGAATAACCTTGGCAATCTTCGATCTTAGTTCACCTGCCAATGCCACAACCTTCCCCACAGGGCAAATGAGAAGCAGCTGGCCACACCCCAGACACTGGCAACAGCCGACTCAGACACGGCAAATGCCTCGGGGCAAAATGAATACCTGGTCCGCTTTCAGCCTGAGTCACCCATGAGCAGGGGGGGACAAGGCAGGGTGCACGTCCTGAGGTGAGAGGTGCAGCACCCTCTGGCCTGAAGGGTTGGGCTTACTCAAAGGTGAACCTCCTTTCTCCAGGGCCTTCCTCCCTCTCCCAGGGGCACCTTCAGGCAGGTGTGGGGCCACAGCTGACCTGGAGCCCCCGGGGGAGCACCCCAACTGTGGCTCTGCAGTTATGGCTCCTCAGGCTGTCTTTGTCAACTTGACCCTGAGATTTAGGGAGTGCCTACCCCTCCTCTTTGAAGCTGGATCAAAGCCCCCCCCCCAACCATGCTGTGTATAAATCAGATCCACCATGCTGTGTATAAATCAGATCCACCATGCTGTATATAAATCAGATAGGGTTGAGGGGCCACCCATGACCTCAACCTCCCTGACTTATTACAAGAAAGGACAAGACTCTGAGGAAGAGTGGAGTCTTCTAAGAACCAACAAGCCTGGACAGCACCTGGGTGGAGCTCGCTGAGGTGAGCCCAGTCTGGCCACAGCATAGTTCTCTCAAGTGGCCCAGTAGCATCTCCACCCCACCCCCACCCCTTCTTTTCTGTCTGGGCATTGAACAGGCAATCCCCAAACTCCCCCACCTCTTCCCTCCATCAACCCTCTGAAAACTTCATTTGCTGTTTGGTGATAATCACTAAGGATTGAACTCAGGGCCTCAAGCATACTAGACAGAGCTTTGGTCAGTGAATTCTAGCACCTCCCTCTCTCTCTCTCTCTCTCTCTCTCTCTCTCTCTCTCTGTCTCTCTCTATCTCTATCTCTCTCTCAGACACACACTTACTCACACCACACACACACATACATTCACACACACACACGTACACACACACACTCATACACCACACAGATACAGACACATCACAAAGACACACACACACACACACACACGTCTCATGTAGCATGTGGCACAGGCTGGTCTCCAACTCTCTCTGCAGGTGAAAATAACCTCAGACTCTTGATCCTCTGGCCTCCATCTTCTAAGTACCAGGAATTCCAGGGTCTCTGGGATCTGGTTTTTTCACATTTTGTTCTGAGAGAGACCCTCTTTATGTTGCCCGGCTCGCCCTAAACTCCTTCTGTAACACAGATAGATGGGCCTTGAACTTGCAACCTTTCCCACCTCACTCTGCTGAGTAGCTGGGATGACAGCCATAAGCCACAGGCCAGGCCTCAGAAAACCTTTACCAAGCTCTTTCAGACTTTGAGGAGCAGAGCCAGGCCCCTGACCTCAGAGGATGACAAACAGATGCAGGGCACACATACAGTCACAGACATTCACAGTGTTCTCTGTCATAAGCACCGCAGAGACCACATCCATTTTGTTTATCCTTTCAGAGGTGCTCAGTAAATTCGGAGCCCCAAGGAAGGAGAGGCAGAAAAGACAGGGGGAGAGCCACAGTCACTGTAGGGCCTCCCATACCCCACCCCCTCCCAGAACAAAGCACCCCTCTCTGAAGAAGCCCAGGAAACCAGGACGCAGATAGCTCTTGTCCCTACCAGCACTCCCAGCTGTGTGTTCAGAATAAACAAGCTAACTGGGTTGGGGTGAGTGTTGCCCTATGAGATCCAGGGGTCATCTGAGTTCACATTGAAATGAAGTAAAATTAGAAGCAAAGCCAGTTTTAGTGTGATCGGACACATCTCGAGTGTTCAGAAGTCACGAGCGAGGCTCCAGAAACCTCACAGATGGCTGAGTATTTACATCTGGACAGTGCAGCTAATCTACACACACAGCAACAGCCAGATGTTGAATCCAGGACCAACAGTAGACTATATTTCCAAAAGCCTGTGGGGGATCTCCAGACAGCAGGGTGACACATTCCTTGCGATGGTTATTTGAAACTGTCAACTTGACACAATCTAGATAGAATAAACCAGCTAGCTCAGGTTGACCTGTGGGCACGTCAGATTACCTTCATCAGTGCGTCAAGACCCAGCCTAAAAGTAGGCTGCACCATTCCCCGGGGCTGGGCCCTGAACTGACTGGAGAGACTGTGAGCGGAGCACTTCCCCATTCATTTCTCTCTGCTCTTGACTGGACAGGATGTGACCAGTTGCTTCAAAGCTCCAGCTGCCTTGATTTCCCCATAGTGATGGGATTATAAGCCGCAGAAACCCGTCCTTCCTGAAGTTGCTTTGTTTTGAGCAGGTATACACTATATGACTACAGATAGTTTAAAACTACTACCCAGACCAGGCTGGCCTTGATCTCAGGGATCCACCTGCCTCTGTCTCCTAGAGTTCTGGGAGCAGGGGAGTACAACACTATGCTCAACCCCAATGTGAATTTCTTTCCCCCCCTGCCCCTCCCCAGACAGGGTTTCTCTGTGTAGCCCTGGCTGTCCTAGAACTCTGTAGACCAGGCTGGCCTCGAACTCAGAAATCTGCCCGCCTCTGCCTCCCAAGTGCTGGGATAAAGGTGTGTGCCACCACCGTCCGGCTCCAACATGAAATTCTTCATTGGGCTTTGGGTTTCAGGGGTTGGGGGGTAAAGCTGGCACATGCTTTGAGTCCTAGCAGAGGCAGTCAGATTTCTAAGTTCAAGGTCAACCTGAGCTACAAATTGAGTTCCAAGACAGCCAGGACTCCACAGAAACCCTGTCTTGGGAAAAAGAAAACAAACAAAAACAAAAAACAAAAAACAAAACAAACAAACAAACAAAAAGCCAAGGTTGGGAATAAGAAATGTTCTTTCTGGCCAGGCAGTAGTGATGCACAACTTTGATACCAGGACTTGGGAGGCAGAGGTAGGCAGATTTCTAAGTTCGAGGCCAGCCTGGTCTACAGAGTGAGTTCCAGGACAGCCAGGGCTACACAGAGAAACCCTGTCTGGAAAAACCAAAAAAAGAAAGAAAGAAAGAAAGAAAGAAAGAAAGAAAGAAAGAAAGAAAGAAAGAAAGAAAGAAAGAAAGAAAGGAAGGAAGGAAGGAAGGAAGGAAGGAAGGAAGGAAGGAAGGAAGAAAGAAAGAAAGAAAGAAAGAAAGAAAGAAAGAAAGAAAGAAAGAAAGAAAGAAAGAAAGAAAGAAAGAAGTGTTCTTCCTATTGAGGAAAATGGGAGGAAGAAACCATAGTGGGGACCTCAGTACAGACTGTGTTGGGTCACTCATTGGCTATGTAGTAGCCTGCCCTTGCCCTTGGATGTTTTGAAACTCAGGGTAGAGAATTTAACTACCCTAAGTATGTTTCCCACCAAACTCTTTGTTATAAATAAGTGTGTGTGTGTGTGTGTGTGTATGTGTGTGTATGATTTAGGTGTAGTGACACACACCTTTAATCCCAGCACTCTGGAGGCAGATGCAGGTGGTCTCTGTGAGTTTGAGGCCAGCCTTATCTACAGAGTGAAGTTTCAAGACAGCCAGGGCTACACAGAGAAACCCTGTCTCAAAACCAAAACTAGCAACAAGTAAATGTGTGTAAATACCACAAGAGAGAAAGGGGAGCAGCGCATGGTTGGATGTCCGTGGCCATGCGGAGGTGGAAGTCACGAGTGCCCACTGAACTGTTTCTGCGACTTCTCTCGAGTGCTGAGTTGTTTTTTTTTTTTTTTTTTAAGATTTATTTATTTTATGTATGTGAGTACACTGTAGCTGCCTTCATACCAGACACACCAGAAGAGGGCATCAGATCTCATTCCAGATGGTTGTGAGCCACCATGTGGTCGCTGGGATTTGAACTCAGGACTTTTGGAAGAGCAGTCAGTGCTCTTAACCACTGAGCTATCTCTCCAGCCCAAGTGCTGAGTTTTTTTTTTAAAGACAAAACCTTGAAAGGAAATCAAGTCATGCCACACAGGGTGTAAGGAGGTCTCCTGGGACTGTATGACATCTGTTGTTGTCATTGTCCTTATTATTTTGCCACTATCACCACCACCGATTGTTGTCATCGAGGTCATCATCATCATCATCAATTATTTTGCCACTTCTGGAGACTGACCTTTCCACCCCAGGAATGTTAATCAATTGCTCTACTACTGAGCTACAACCCCAGCAGAAGGTCTTGTTTCTTACTGTGGGATTACCACAGGTTAGTTACCAGAGGAAGGTTGTGGGCTAGTAGACTGTTATTTACCTTATTCCTATCCTGCCCAATTTCCCTCTCGTGCACAGGGGGATGCCAACCTCAGACTTGTGAACATGACCATATTTGGCAAAAGAGATCCTTCAGGATATAAGTTCTTTTCTTTACCTGTGGCCATCTTGCCAGCTTCAGGGCCCAGCCCTTTAAGCCACTGAGTTCATGGTGCTCAGTACAGCTGCACCAGGAAGTTGCCACAGGTATGTTCGATTAGTGAGTGCTCACTGAGCCAGGGCCTACAGAGAGAGGGCTTGTGCACATTTCTCCATATATTAACCGAAAAAACAAACAAAAACAATACAGAATGACATGCTAGTAACATGTCTTAGCCAGTGTTCTTTTTTTTAAAGATTGATTGATTTAATGTATATGAGTACACTGTAGCTGTACTGATGGTTATGAGCCATCATGCGGTTGCTGGGAATTTTGAATTCAAGACCTCTGCTTGGTCCCGTTGGGCCTGCTCACTCTGGTTTGCCCTGCTCATTCCAGCTTAAAGATTTATTTATTGTTATATCTAAGTATGCTGTAGATTTCATTACGAATGGTTGTGAGCCACTATGTGGTTGCTGGGATAGGATTTGAACTCAGGACCTTTGGAAGAGCGCTCAGTGCTCTTAACCGCTGAGCCATCTCTCCAGCCCTTAGTCAGTGTTCTTGCTATGAAGAGACAGCATGAACACAGCAACTCTTTTGGTTTTTGTGGGGGGTTTTGGGTTTTTTTTTTTTTGAGACAGGGTTTCTCTGTGTAGCCCTGGCTGTCCTGGAACTCACTCTGTAGACCAGGCTGGCCTCGAAATCAGAAATCTGCCTGCCTCTGCCTCCCAAGTGCTGGGATTAAAGGCGTGCGCCACTACCACCCGGCGAACATGGCAACTCTTAGAAAGCATTTCATTATGGCTTGAGTTTCAGAAGTTCAGTCCATTATCATCATGGAAGGGAGTGTGGAGGCGCGTAGGCATGGTGCTGGAGAAGTCCAGACCGCAGTCAGCAGAAAGAAATAGAGATGCTGGACTTGGCCTGGCCTTTTAAACCTCAAAGCTCAGTCCTGGGAACACACTTCCTTTCAAATAGTGCCACTCCCTGGGGCCCAAGCATTCAATTCTATAAGCCTGTAGGGGCCATTCTCTTTCAAACCATCACGTAATCTTATTTATATTTTTTCCAGAGTGAGTGTAGTAGATCTCTAAGTGCAGAATAAAGGTGTGCCCCAGAAAGGGAATTTAGCGCTATTACTTTCCCTGTTTGTTGCTAAGAACCCACAATAGTACAGAGAATCTCAGTACAGAGAATCACCATTCTCTAGCTCAAGGAGGACAGACGGCTGAAAGACACCCCCACGTCCCCACCCCACCCCTGGCAGTCACCAGGACAGGATACCAAGGCCAAAGCAGTGCGACTGCCCCTCCCCCCACCCGGAGTTTGGTGCATGCTTGAGGCAGAGGGGACCACAGGTTATGGCGCTAAGCCAGCCAGCCGGTCAGTCACTTGGAAGAAATAAAACTACATCTTCCTCGTTCCAGTTACCTCAACGAGAAGGCTTATTTGGGGGAAAGTCCTCTAGAGAGCAGTAGGAATTGTTTTTCTTTTATAATCTTGAGGTAGGAACTGCGTTTGAGCCCCACTTACTGTATCCTCACGGTCTCTGGGCTTTGTGCTAGGGCTGCGGGTGGGGGCCTGGAGCCCCCAGGGGTTCACTAATGCTGCAGGAGCGCTGACCTAGAACTCTGGCTTTCCATTTTAAGGCGGACCCCAGGTAACCAGGTTCAGTGGCTCACGGCAGCATTCCCAGTCCTCAGCAAACTGGGGAAAGAGAATTGCTGCGAGTTCCCACACAGCCTGGGCTACACAATAAAACCCTGTCTCAAAACTTTGCTTTGGCCATTAAAAATGATTTAAAAATCCTTTGCCCTTGTCTTAGCCAGGGTTTCTTTTCCTGCACAAACATCATGACCAAGAAGCAAGTGGGGGAGGAAAGGGTTTATTGAGCTTACACGTCCATGCTGCTGTTTATCACTAAAGGAAGTCAGGACTGCAACTCAAGTAGAGTCAGGAAGCAGGAGCTGATGCAGAGGCCATGGAGGGATGTTCCTTACTGGCTTGCTTCCCCTGGCTTGCTCATCCTGCTCTCTTATAGAACCCAAGAGTACCAACCCAAAGGTGGAACCACCCACAAGGGGCTCTCCCCACTTGATCACTAATTGAGAAAATGCCCACAGCTGGATCTCATGGAGGCACTTCCCCAATTGAAGCTCCTTTTCTCTGTGATAACTCCAGCCTGTGTCACGTTGACACACAAAACCAGTCAGTACAGCTCTTTAATCATTCATGGATGGACAGAACATTCAAATGTACAATATCAAACCCCAAACCACTAAGAGCCTAACAGATGGCTCAAAGCAGGAACTAGTGAGTGGTCTAAGGCTACAAACCTGTAATCCCTAAAGTGTGTGTGGAGGGGGCACAGTGGCAGGGGAGTTGGATCAAGAGTTAGAGGCCAGAGGCTAGATCGATGTCTCAGTGTTTAAGAACACTGACTGCTCTTCCAGAGGCCCTGGGTTCAATTCCCAGAAACCACATGATGGCTCACAACCATCTGTAATGAGATCTGATACCCTCTTATGGTGTGTCTGAAGACAGCTACAGTGTACTCATATAAATAAAAAATAATAATAATTTAAAAAAAAAGAGTTAAGAGGCCAGCCTGGGCTACACAGTGAAACCCTGTGTCAGAAACCCCCAAAACCAAAACCACAAAACAAACATGAGCTGCGTATAGCTGTCAGAGTGTGCTTGCCCGGTGCCACAAAGGCCCTGCCTGGATTTAATCCCCGTCAGTAGCTCCTGCCCCATTGACACAGAATGTTCTGGGGATTGCTGCTTGATGAATATGAGCTTTTTGCTTTTGTTTTGTTTTAGGTGTGTGCACATGTGTGTACATGCGTCGTGTGAAGAAGTCAGGAGACAGAATCAGGTGTCCTCTGTCACTCTGCCTGCCCCTTTGCCGTAGCTTCCCCTAAATTTAGCCTGATCTTGAGTTTTCTAGACTAGAAACCAGAAAGCTCCAGTGATCCTTTTGTGTCTAGAATTCACAAATGGAAACAAACAAACAAACAAACAACCGACTGTGCACTTCTCTGTTATCTTGTCCCCTCTCCCCACCCGAGGTGCTCACACACGCATGTTTCAATTGCCCCGATGCGCAGTGTGGCAGCAGACAGAACATTGTTCAGGACTCATAAGCACACAAACAGCACTGTGCTGCACGGGAACGCAGATCCTGTCAGATTCAACCTTGGACCTCAACCTTTAATGGCGTCTCCCCCGGCTCTCTGCCATCCCTGCTCTTTCCATGCCCGAAACATGTTCACAGTCAGAGTCTCAGACTCTGAGATGTCCCACGCACAGTCCCTGGAAGTCCGGAAGGCCAGCCTAACAGTGTCCGGCCTGCCTCTGGCATCCCACTGGCCACTTTCCAGGGGCCATCCTCTCCAGGGTGGAGGATGACTCTGCTCCAGCGGCCACTCTTGGTGTAGAGCAGGACGCGGAAGACAGAGTCATACAGTGTTCACACACCGGAGGGGTTGGAGTGCTTCTGTACAACCTTTCCTTCTCCCCTCCTCTCTTAAATTCTGTGCACGTGCGCGCTGGTTTTATGTGAACTTGACACAACCTAGAGTCATCAGAGAGGAAGGATCATTAATTGAGAAAATGTCTCCGTAAGGTTGGCTGTAGGTAAACCTGTAGGGCATTTTCTTTCCTTTTCTTTTCTTTTTTTCTTTTTCTTTTTTTTTTCCGTTTTTTTTTTTCTCAAGACAGCATTTCTCTGTGTAGTTCTGGCTGTCCTGGAACTCACTCTGTAGACCCGGCTGGCCTCGAACTCACAGATCTTCTTTCCTCTGCCTCCCAAGTGCTGAGATTAAAGGCGTGCGCCACCACTGCTCGGCTTGTAGGGCATTTTCTTAAATAATGATTGATGTGGGCGGGCCCAGCCCATTCTGAAAGGGGGGCACCCTGGGCTGGTGGTCCTGGATTCTACAGGAAAGCAGACTGAGCAAGCTAGAGCAAGCCAGTAAGAACCGCTCGCTCCATGACCTCTGCATCAGCTCCTGCCTGCAGGCTCCTGCCCTGGGTGAGTTCCTGTCCTGCCTTCCTTTGGTGATGGAAGCGTAAGTCAGTCAAATAGGCCCTTTCCTATTTTGCTTTGATCATGGTGTTTCACCTCAGTATCTGTGACACTGAGGCTCTCCCACCAAGCTTGACATGACATTACTTTTTAACATTACCATTTCAAGTGCTATGTTTATGTCTTTTGAAGTTCATTCCCTTGCAAGATCTCATTGACATTTTGGGGTTTCTGATGCTCAGTCCAGACCCAAAAGAGTCTGATAAGCACACTGAGGGCCTTGGAAGGTAGACCAGATGACCTGACAGACCTCATGGGGACACAAGGTGCCCCTCTGCAAGGCAGGGAAGTAGAGACTGAAGAAAACTACATCGAGATTAACAAAGTTCTGCTGAGAAGGCTCAGCTGATAAAGACCTTGATACCAAGCATGATGGGAAGAAAGAAAAAGATGACCTGTGACCTCCACAGCACACAGTGACAAGCACCCACATTCACACCTACACACCTACACACCTACACAGAATGTGATGGGGGGGTGTGCTTTTCAAGACGGGATTTCTCAAGCAGTAGTGGCTCACGCCTTTAATCCCAGCATTTGGGAGGCAGAAGCAGGCAGATTTCTGAGTTTGAGGCCAGCCTGGTCTACAGAGTGAGATCCAGGACAACCAGGGCTACATAGAGAAACCCTGTCTCAGAACCTCTCCCCCCACCCCCAACCCCCCCCCCCCCAAAAAGACAGGATTTCTCTGTGTGGCTCTGTAGGACCAGGCTGGCTTCAAACTCACAGAGATCTGCCTGCTTCTACCTCCCAAGTGCTGGGATTAAAAGCATACACAACCAAGGGGAAAGCATTTGGAATGTAAACAAAGAATTTAGAAAATTAAAAAAAAAAAGTTTTCCTTTATAAAGAGTAAAAAAAAAAAAAAAGCATACACAACCATGCCTGGAAAAAATGTAATATATTTTTTTAAAAGATTTTATTTATTCTATGTATATGATGAATACAATGTAGCTGTCTTCAGACACACCAGAAGAGGACATCAAATTCCATTATAGACGGTTGTGAGCCACCATGTGGTTGCTGGGAATTGAACTCAGGACCTTCAGAAGAGCAGTCAATGCTCTTAACCACTGAGCCATCTCTCCAGCCCTGTAATATATTTTTTTTAATCAACACATTAAAGGAGCCATTTGGCGTAGGAGTGGAAGCCCTCCCCCAACCAGGGCTACACAGTGAACAGGTTCGCAGTCCAGCACGGTCAAGCTCTTACCCTTCACCTCACTAGCTGGTGCCCCCCCCCCCTTCTCAGGAGCGATGTGTATACGTGTATTTATCTGAGTTTATGCCCACGGGTGGAGTGCTTGTGGAAACCAGAGGAGGAGGGCAGGTCCTCTAGAGCCTGCTGTGAGCCCCGATGAAATCCAAAGTCACTATGAGCCCTATGGACGCCACTGCTCAGTCCTTTCTCTGGTTTTCCCTTTCTGAAGAAACAGCTCTATTTCTATATCCGACCATGAATTCCTGGCCCAATCTTTTGCCCTGGGATGCAAGAAACCTGTGCGAGTGCCTTACCGCTCAGACCAAGCCTGTCTCCCCCTGGCTTTGCGTTGGCTACCTACTCTCAGCAGGCGCTTCCAAGTGCTCACAGGACCCACAGGCTAGACCTACCTTAAACCGAGTCTCCAGCCAGAGGCCCTGACCCAGGCAGAGTCAGCGGGCTCCCCCTGCTGTAAGGCTCGGGAAGTGAGCAGACAGACCTGGCATCCCTCCATGCACTGCCTCTAGGGCTCATTTAAGCCCTACTCCACTGAGACATGAATAATTGCCTTCTCTCCTGGATCCAAAAACGTAACGCAGATATTCTAATGGCTCCCATTTCTGGATCCCTTGTTAGGGATGGCGAGGACTCTGCTAGACTCAGACTGTCCACTAATCATTCTATGACCTCTGGCAAGACACTGGACCTCTGGGTGACTCAATTTCGGGAACAAAATAGAGACAGTCTATCACCCAGCTCAGAGGCTCTGCTTTGAGGATGAGAGGCAAAGTGTAAACTGTTTGAAAGTGGTACCCAGCACGCAGCCAGGATTAGTCCCTGTGAGGCCAGACCTGGAGCTAATGAGTGTTCCTCGGCCTCAGAGGGCTACAGGCTACATTCTTATTATTTTAATTATTTATTTAACTTAAGAAAAAAATCTTAGCAGGGCGGTGGTGGCACACGCCTTTAATCCCAGCACTTGGGAGGCAGAGGCAGGTGGATTTCTGAATTCAAGGCCAGCCTGGTCTACAGAGTGAGTTCCAGGACAGCCAGGGCTACACAGAGAAACCCTGTCTGAGGGAGAGCGGGGAGGAAGGGATCTTGGGCTGGAGAGATGGTCCGAGGATAAGGGCACTGGCTGCTTTTCCAGAGGTCCTGAGTTCAATTCCCAGCAACCACATAGTGGCTCATTGCCATCTATAAGAAAATCTGGTGCTCTCTTCTGGTGTGCAGGCATGCATGTAGAATACTGTATATTAAATAAATAAAAGTTTTTTTAAAAGAAAAGAAAAATCTTGCTTGTATGAATACTTTACCTGTATGTAGGTCTCTGCCCCATGTGGATGTCTGGGTCCCACTGAGGGCAGAAGGCATCAGATGCCCTGAAACTAGAGTTAGAGTTGGTAGTGAACTGGCCAGATGGATGCTAGGAATGGAACCCAAAAGAGCAGCCAGTGCTCTTGACCTCTGAGCCATCTCTCCAGCCCCTAGCCAACATCCTTTCTCTTAATTGCAGCACCTAATGTCACAGCTCGATGGAGCAGAGGGACTTATGTTGACTCCCGCTTTACCAGAGAGGAACTAGGCACACAGAGACTAAGCAAATCAAGGTGACAAGGCCTGCCTTGAGCCCAAGCAAATGTACCAGCAGCCACTCCTCAGCCACTGTGTCCCCAAGTGCTCATGAGACAGGCAGTGACCAATATCTGAATGGGGAAAAGAAAGCTCAGACAGGAGACACAACTTAGGTCATAGAGCTAATTAGCACTGGAGCCTGGCCTGGACTTGACCCAGTTCTGTCTCCCACATTGTCTCGTGTAATGCCATGACAACCGAGCAGGAGTGATGACCCTGCGTGTGACACATGAGGACACTGACCTGAAAGGGTGACCCACTCAGAGCCCCGGGACCAGAGTGCAGGGAGCTCTGTGTGGAAGGTAGACGCTGGGCTTGGGGCCCAGCACACCCTCTGTGCCTTGCTGCAGTTCCCTGCTCTATCTTCTTTTTGTGACCCATCCTCCCAGGCTCCAAGGTGCCAAGTGCTTCCAGGCCAGAGAACAGCTGTCAAAGGCCCCGTGCCACGCTGCTGCTCAGCCCAAGCCTGGCCTGTCTTCCATCCTCCTGGCATATTCGCTTTTGTATTGCTGTGATAAAACACTCGGGAGAAAGCAACTTGAGTTTCACTGTGGCTCAGTCTGAGATAGAGTTGATCCTGGGGGCTGGGAAGCCAAGGCACAGAAAAGCCAGAGCAACTGGTCAGGTTGCATGCACAGTTAGGAAGAAGAAAGGAGTGGATGCTTTTGTCCAATCACCTTCCTTCTCCGTATGAAGTTCAAGACCTCTGTCCAGAGAATGGGACTGTGCATCTAACCAGGATCATCCCTTGAAGGCATGCCCAGACATCCTCACCAGGCAACCTGTCAGGTTGATAATGCTACATCACCAACAGCCTCTGGAGGCAGCTTGTACAGGAGGGCCCAGGTGGTGGAGGAGAGGGTCCAGGATGCAGATGCAGACGAAGATGCAGATGCAGACACAGATCACTTCTGCACAGCCTCGGGTGAGCATGCCCTTCCCGGAACTCTTCTTTTGTTTCTGGTGCTCAGTACCTCGGAGGCGGCTTCAAGGATAAAAAGTAGTGCAATGTGTTCAGCATCTGTCACACCACTGCACACGTCACCACAGGTCCAGAAGTCCTCACCTTCACTTCCAAGGTGGTCCTAAACTGGGTAACACCACCGGACTGGGCTGATGTTCCGTGGTATCCGGAACAGAATGGATGGTCCCAAAGCACTGGGCATCTAGGCAGAATAGTGTCACCATGTCCCTAACTCAGTCCTCCTTTGGTGACTCAGTGGGATGGGCTGGACCCCCACTCTGCCAGAGTCTGTAATGGAGCTACTGCAAAGCTCCCCCTCCCCCCACCAGTTGAGTGACGTCACTCTGAGTGGTCACTAAGCCAATGTGGGGTCTTAAACATTGAATCACTTAACTTATGCAGATGCCATGTGATGCATTAATGTCATCCCCAGGTCAGAGGTGAGGGGGCAGAGCAGACAGTCAAGAGACCTCACCCCCACCCCCACCCCGCCCCAGTGTGGAGCCTGGCTCAACCACAGTCTGAACCAGAGCCCAGGACTTAGCTCTTAGCTGCCACATTCCTGCCGTCTACTCCTCAGGGTTATCGGTGCTGTTCCCATGCCAAGATGAGCGGAGGCTATCCCAGGACAGGCTGGGTATAAATGTAGTTCCTGGGGTATTTGGGCCTTGGTTTGGTGTGATTTTTCTTGCTATGCCAAGTCACCCTACCGAGAGCTGATTCATACAATAGTCTGTTTCTGGGCTGAGGGTGTGGCTTAGAGTGCTTGCCTAGCCCAAAGGAAGTGGGTTTGATCGGTTGATAGCACCACAGAAAGCCAAGTGTCGTGGCACAGGCTTACAACCCCAGAACTCAGAAGACACAGGCAAGATGACCAAAAGTTCAAGGCCATCCTTGACTATGCAAGGAGCTCAAGAACACAGGGTGGTGGTGGTGCACACCTGTAATCCCCAGCACTCTGGGAGGCAGAGGCAGGCGGATTTCTGAGTTCGAGGCCAGCCTGGTCTACCGAGTGAGTTCCAGGACATCCAGGGCTATACAGAGAAACCCTGTCTCCAAAAAACCAAATCCAAAAAACCAAAAAAAAAAAAAAAAAAAAAAAAAAAAGGAACTCAAGAACACCAGTCCGGGCTTTGTGAGGCCTCATCTCACAACAACAACAACAAACTCTGGGAAACAGAGAAATAAAGCGGACCCCAGGTCTAGCTCAGTCTGCTGGAGACGGAGACACTGGAGAGTCACTAGCAGTGTCACAGTATGATGCAGACTATGACAGGCAGAGGCACATAGAGGGCATCAAGGGAACTTATAATATTATATTAAGTCTACTACAGAGAAATAAAGTCCAGTTGTGGGCCAGCCTGTTCTGTACAGAATTGCAGGCCAGCCAAGTCTATATAGTGAGACCCTGTCTCAAGTATATTTGTGTGTGAATAAACAAATCATTTCTACTATTTTATAATACAATGTAGTAGTACTGGTTCATTCATATAAGCAGGTGTCTAGTGTCTCCTGAGCCTGCAGACGTCACTGAATGTTGAGGACACATTAGGCAAGAGACAGAATAGAGACTGCAGGTCTTGCCTCTGTCACCTGTCTTCTTACCACCAGAATAAATGTTTGCTTCTGTGTCACCTGCCACCTTCAGGAATTGTCATCATATACAAAAACTGTCCAACCTCAGCCCATTTTCTGAATCCGGGGGCCCTGATCCCAAGGCCCCTTCCCCACAAGCCCACCTCCCTCCACGGCTGAAAGGTTCAGGACAAACCAAAAGAAACCCTCATTTCACACGGCTGGCAGCCGACCCTAGGGGCTCATTACCCCAAGCAGGAGTGTAGTTTGGGGCTATAAATAGGTCTTTAACAAGAGGTTTAGATAACCCTAGGGGCCTGGAGAGAAGGAGTGAGTGACTAGCTACAGTGCGCCTGCCAGGCCTCAGCTCTGTGGTGTCTAGGGTAGTGGAAGGGGCACTGAAGTGAGAATAAGGAGACGACGGCGACTCCATGGGGTGAACTCCCGTGAGCATGACTCTGGCCACCTTGCAAGCCCTGGGCCAATTTCCTTGGGTATCAGAGTCATGTGAGGATTATCTAGCGCTCCACCTGTGATTGCAGTGATGTTCCTTACTGGCTTGCTTCCCCTGGCTTGCTCAGCCTGCTCTCTTATAGAACCCACCAGCCCAGGGATAGCACCACCCACAAAGGATCCTCCTGGCTCGCTGGATCACTAATTGAGAAAATGCCCCACAGCTGGATCTCAGGAGGCACTTCCCCAACTGAAACTCCTTTCTCTGTGATAACTCCAGCCTCTGTCAAGTTGACACACAAAACCAGCCAGTGCACGGAATAAACCCCATTCCTCCCCAGCTTGCTTCTGGTCATGATGTTTGTGCAGGAATAGAACCCCTGAATGTTCACATCTATCTTGGTGAACCAAGTTCACCGAGTTCATTGGGGTTGCTATGGTAACTCAAAGGATGTTGTATCCTGAAAGCCCACCCCAGTTGGATGATTCACAAAAGCTGTCAGAGCTCCCGCCCAGCTTGCAGGCAGCTCCACAGAAGAGACTGCTCTCCCCAGCAGTTACTCAAGATTGTATAACCTCAGTAGTGGGTCTCAAGAGTCTTTTGACTTTGAGCTTCCTGGATCTAATGACTTTTGTTTCCTGAGCCTTGTAAGTTCCATTGGCTAATTTCTCAATGGTTTGCATGCAAAACAAGAGATGTCTTTAGCAATAGGGTCTCACATCTCATCTGGCATGCAATAATAGCAGTGGTCTGTTTCATCAGGATTTCTATTGCTGTGATGGAATGGAACAGGTTTATTTGGTTCATTTGGCTTACACTTCCATATCACTGTTCATCTTCAAACAAAGTCAGGGCAGAGGCTGGGGAGATGGCTCAGCAGTGAGGAGCACGGGCTGCTCTTCCAGGGGTCCTGAGTTCAATTCCCAGCAACCACACTGTGACTGGCGACTATCTGTAAGGGGATCCAATGTCCTCTTCTGGCACGTGGATGTATGTGGGGACCACATTAGGTGCCAGCTGTAGGGAAAGGGGAGGAGGAGATACCTGTGTAGGCCTCTCAAGTACCTGTTGAGGGAAGCTGACCAGCTAGTGGGGAAGGTCCTTGCTCAGAAGACCGGGCCGTTCTGGTGCTGGGAAGAGGCTTGGTCCTATCCTGCGGCTGGAGACACTGAGGCCTATTCCATGCTCCTACACTGTGGGTTTTGATAAAAAGAGACAGTCCATAGTTTCAAAGCTTTATTATAGAGAAGTAGGAAGAGAAAAGAGAGAAGAGAGAAAGAAAAGATAGAGGGATGAGAGCTGGCCATGACCATGTGGAAAGAGGGGAGAAGAATGGGGAGAGAGGTGGAACGGGGACAGGGACGACACAAGAGAGAAAAGCAGGAGAGCTGGGAGGGGCTGGGCAGACTCTTTAAACATGGGAACGGGAGAGGTTAGTGGGCTGGCTTATGGCTGTTGCCAGGTAACTGTGGGGCGGGGAAAACCTGGCTGTAGCCAGGTGACTGTGGGGGTGGAGTCCAGCCAGAAAACTAGGGGCGTGGCCCTATGTGTGACTGATGGCCACAGGATTATGGAGTTGAGGAGTCAGTTATGCAGTTCCAGGAGATCTGACGCCCTCTTCTGGCCTCTTGGGATACAGCACAGACACAATGCTGAAACACGCATGCAGGTGAAACACCTATATGCATAAACATATTTTTAATAATTTTTACTTTAGGTGCATTGGTGTTTTTCATTCATGTATGGCTGGAAAGTATGTGTCAGGAGCCTGAGTATCTGGGAGCATGTCCCACTGGTCCCATCTCTCATAGAATATTCTACTGGGCCTCTGGAGTAAGCCTCGCTCAACCAGGCCATAGACTGCCTTTCATGGTGCCCACGGGTGTACATGTGGCAGAGTACTCATAAATAAATAAATACACAAACAAACAAATACGAGTCAGAGCAGGAACTCACCCAGGGCAGGAACCTGGAGGCAGGAGCTGATGCAGAGGCCATGGAGGGGTGCTGCTTACTGGTTTGCTCCCCATGGCTTGCTCAGTTTGCTTTCTGATAGAACCCAGGACCACCTGCCCAGGGATGGTTCCACCCACAGTGGGCTGGGCCCTTCCTCCATCAAGCACTGATTAAGAAAATACCCAACAGGCTTCCGTACAGCCCAGTGTCATAGAGACTTTTTTTTCTTTTTTGGGGGGGGAGGCTTGGTTTTTTGGTTTTTCAAGACAGGGTTTCTCTGTGTGGTTCTGGCTGTCCTGGAACTCACTCTGTAGACCAGGCTGGCCTCCAACTCAGAAATCCACCTGCCTCTGCCTCCCAAGTGCTGGGATTACAGGCGTGCGCCACCATGCCCGGCTGAGACATTTTCTTAATTGAGGTTCCCGCCTCTCAGAGGAGTTTAGCTTGTGTTGACCAAAAAACTATCCAGTACATGACATCAGCTTTTATGGTTTTGGAGGCCTCAGAGGACTGTGTCCAGGCGTGGATAGAGGTAGCCCGCCCTGGCACTACAGAGGAAGCCCACTGACGAGTGGGGCTTCCACTCATAGGTATATGGCTTCTGGGGTGTCTCTCCCCAGCCGTGAGCGAGCCTGCAGGCGTTCTTCCTTTCTGTTGCCGTTGTTCTTCCAGACCTTCTCCCAGATCTATAAGATACTCAGGGTTAGCACTGTGTCCTGAACGCTTTCTCCAGATGATGGGCCAGGGCTCTGAAGGCTCTCTACCATCTATTCCAGGAAAATAATAATTCATCTTTGACAGCTAATGAGGTATTTAAAAAGAAACACAAGCAAGGCCCAATGCAATGAGAAAAAAACCATCGTTTGTACCAATTCCTTTAAACAACAACAACAACAACAACAACAACAACAACAGGCAGTGGTGGCGCACGCCTTTAATCCCAGCACTTGGGAAGCAGAGGCAGGTGGATTTCTGAGTTGGAGGCCAGCCTGGTCTACAGAGTGAGTTCCAGGACAGCCAGGACCACACAGAGAAACCCTGTCTCGAAAAACCAAAAGTCAAAACAAAACAAACAGACCAACAAAAAAACCTGTGTATGGAGCTGGAGAGATGGCTCAGTGGTTAAGAGCACTGACTGTTCTTCCAGAGGACCTGGGCTCAATTTGCAGCAGCCACAGGGCAGCTCTCAACTCTCTGTAACTCTAGGATCTGACACCCTCACACAGCCATACTATGCAGGAAAAACACCAATGCACCAAAAGTAAAAATTATTAAAATTATGTTTATGCTTATAGGTGTTTCAGCATTGTGTCTGTGCTGTATCCCAAGAGGCCAGAAGAGGGCGTCAGATCTCCTGGAACTGCATTAGTCAGTGGTTGCTGGGAATTGAACCCGGGTCCTCTGGGAGAGCAGGCAGTGCTCTCACCTGCTGTGGAGTCATCTCTCCAGACCTTGGACCGAGTCCTTTCGTCCTGATGGTTGTGGGGCCACACCTCATCCCCCTGCCCCCGTGCCTCCCCCATACCCACTGGGCCTGCTGGGTCTGTCTGGCATTGCTCAGCCTAGAGCAGGACCAAGAGCGAGCAAACACTGGGCCTGGCAGTGTGGACTTTTAAACCCAGCACTGGGGAGGGAGACGGGTGGTTCCTGTGAGTTATATGGCAAGAGCTATAAGGTTGAGACCTTGTCTTTAAACTCAGCCACACCTGCCTGCAGAAAGGGCCAGGGCTGGACAATCTCCATTCCTAGTACATTTTCTTCCATGGGGCAAATATGCACAGCATACCTAAGAGAAGTAAGCCACCAGTTCTAGAAGCCTCACAATTTTCTCCAGTACCAGCGCCCGTTCCTTCTCTGGTAAACTGTTGCTCAGGCATGGAAGCTTTCAAAGCCTCAGGAACACGCACTTCACTTCCTTTTGGGGAGGTGGGAGGTGGGGCTGGAACTCTAGCCTCCCTCCAATGCTGCTGCCTATGTGCTTTTGACTTACCGCCAGACCCCTGTCTGCTTCCCACTCTCTCACCGCCTCCTGACTGCTTTAGCACTTTAAGAATTGATTTAGCCCCGCTAGAGCCCCGCCTACCTTGTAAAGGTCATGCCCACCCTGGGCTCAACAAGGCCACGAAGGCTCCACATCACAGTCCCTGTTGAATGAACTTAAGGCCTTCGCCTGTGAACACAGCTTTACCAGGCTAAGCAAACTACACATCAAATATCACCCGCTGCGTGTCTGTCCTTCCTCTTATCTTTCAAGTGACATTCGTGGGACCTCAGGTGGTGATGACCAAGCATCCACACGGTTCACACCGGCCAGTCCACCCGGAACTGATTTTCCTTGAGTTTCCTCAGGTTATGCAGTCGTTGTCTAGTGGAGAGGTGCATACTTATTTATTTTCCATTCCCATGACAATCATACGAATCCCACCTGCCCCAAATCCTACAGCGCCGGGAGCCAGATCCTGAGAGGCTCTCTCATCTCTTGTTTTAAAAGCTTCCCCAGTTCACAGAGCTCAGAGGGAGAAGACTTCTGGATTCTTGGTTTTCCACACTGGGCCCCTTAGTCAGGTCAGCTAAATGCTGACTCACGGTTGCTCTGCACAGGGCTACCGGCCCCAGGACACTATCTACCATTCCCACCTCGCTCTCTCCTTCTCTGTTCTCTGAGTTTTCCCGGTTTTTTGTTTTTTGTTTTTGTTTTGTTTTGTTTTGTTTTAAGCTTTGAGTCCCAAGAAAGGCTAATGTGTGCCCTCCCTTAAATCCTACCCCAAAGGAAAAAGCCACGAACACTGCGCCTCATCTCTTCCCACGTCTCCCGCCAAATCAGAGGCTAATGTTGTTAGCTCATCACAGGCCTGAGCACTGTCCAAAGCGACTATTATAAGAGAAAGCATTTTATTGGGGGTTTGCTTAGAGTGTCAGAGATTTAGTCCATTATCAACACTGTATGGAGCCTAGCTCTGGCGATGTGTCTGAGAGCCGTAGCCGTATCCCCAGGCCAGGCAGAGAGGCAGAGACGAGATGCACTGGGCCTGGCTTGGACTTTTGAAAACTCAGTGCCCACTCCCAGTGACATACTTTCTCCAACAAGGCCACACTTTCTAATCCCTCTGATTCTCAAACAATTCCACACTCTAGTGACTTAAACTGTTAGAATATAGGAGGCCCTGGGGACCATTCTCATCCAAACCAGCACAGCTCCGTCCCTGCCTCTCTTCTCGGGCCCTGGAGAAGCCTCTTTTGTTTTTCCGTTTCTTTGTTTTGTTTTGTTTTTTGTTTTGTTTTAGTTTGGTTTTTTGAAACAGGGTTTCTCTGTATAGCCCTGGCTGTCCTGGAACTCACTATGTAGACCAGGCTGGCCTCAAACTAATAAATCCACCTGCCTCTGCCTTCCAAGTGCTGGGATTAAAGGCATGCGCCACCACTGCCCCGTGAGAAGCCGTCTTTTTATCCTCAGGTTTTTTTTTTCTGTCTACATGGAAGAGAACCTTTTGCTATGAATTGGGCATAAAGTCTCTCCCCAAATGGTTTGTACTGAAGGCTTGGTCCCCAGCTGGTGTTACAATTGAGAAGTGACTGGATTATGAGATGCTAAATTCATCAATGAATTCATAGTGGAGTGGCTACTATGTGGTACCTTCTTTGAAGAAGGTCACTGGAGGCATGCCTTTGAAGGTATACTATTACTTTGTCCCTGACCTACCCCTACTCCCTACCCACCGTGATGTGACTGGCTCTTTACCTTTGTCTCAGGCCCCAGTGCAGAGACATCTGACTGTGGACAGAAACCTCTGACATGATCCAAAGGCAATCATCCTCTCCTCCAGTTGTTACTGAAAGGGCTCAGATTTGGGGTGTGTGTTTTTAAAGATTTATTTATTTCATGTTTGTTAGTACACTGTGGCTGTCTTCAGACACACCAGAAGAGGGCATCAGATCCTATTACAGATGGTTGTGAGCCACCATGTGGTTGCTGGGAACTGAACTCAGGACTTCTGGAAGAGCAGGTGATGCTCTTAACCGCTGAGCCAGCTCTCCAGCTCTGTGTGCTGGCTAGTTTTATGTCAACTTGATAAAAAACTACAGTCAGAGAGGAGGGAGCATCTGTATAACTGGGCTGTCGGTAAGCCAGTAGGACAATTTAGTTATTACTGTAGGAGGGTTCAGCCCCATTGTGGGTGATGCCACCCTGAGCTGGTCGTCCTGGGTTCTAGAAGCAGGCTGAGCAAGCCAGGATGTGCAAGCCAGTAAGCAGAATCCCTCCATGGCCTCTGCCTCAGCTCCTGTCTCCAGGTTCCTGCCCTGGTTGAGTTATTGTCCTCACTTCCTTTGAGGATGAAGTTGAAATGGAGGAGAAACAAAATAAACCCTTTCCTTCTCAAGTTGCTTTTGATCATAATATTTAATCATATCAAAGAGATATCACAAAGCAGGGTTCAAAGGCTATATTGAAATTGATTTTTCTTTGTAAAATGAACTTACTTGAAGAGATATAAATGAACAGATAGGCAGACGGCAATATGACAGGGCACTGGGGGGTGGGGGTGGGTCAGTAATCCCAAACCTTTTGGTTACTGCAGATATTTTGCCAGTAAAACAACAACCATTAAAAACAAAAGAACAAAAGCCAAAAAAACCCAATTATCTTAGATACATTTTTACTGATGTAAAGAGACCCCATGATCAAGGCAACTTATAAAAGAAAAACAAAATTATTCAGGATCATGGTTCCAGAGGGTTAAGAGTCCATGATCATCCTGGCCAGGAACATGACAGCAGGCAGGAAGGCAGGAAGCTGGCCCAGTAGCTAAGAACTTAGGTTCTGATCCACAAGTCGAAGGCAGGAAGCACTAACTGAATGGGGTGAGCTTTTGGAGCCTTAAAGCCCATTTCTCAATGACGCACTTCTTCCAAATAGGCCACAGTCTCTAATTCTTCCCAAACAGTTCCACCAGCTGGGGACTAAGCACTCAAATCTAAGAGCCTACAAAGTCATTCTCGGTTAAGATGCCGTGAAGTGCCGGGCGTGGTGAGATGTAATTCTGATGCTCAGAAGGCAGAAGAAGCAGGATGATCACCAAGAAGTCCCAGGAGTGTGGCTTACACAGTGAGGCTGCTTTAAATGACACACTTAACACACCCCTCAGCCTGGTGCAGCTCCTCCTCTTCCTTCTTGACGTCTGGTTTTCTCAACTGTCCACTTTACCTTCCTTCAGGTGAGAGCAGCTGTCTTCACTGCTTCCAGATTTTTTTCTAACAACACGCTCTGCTGAGAACCCTGGCTTGGTGGCCAGGAAACCAGGGTTTGGACTGACCTTAGTGACTCATGCCTACGATTCAGGTCCTTGGGAAGTAGAGGCAGGAGTATTAGGAGGTCAAGGTCAGCTTGGGCTAAACCGCAAGTTCGAGGCCACCTCGGTCTCATTAGACCCAGTGTGTATGTGGGCATGTGCTTGTACCTTTTTGTTTAATCCCCATTCTTTAACATTTATTTTTAAATTATGTGCATGCATGTATGTCTGTATAGAGGTCTGTACTGTAGGACCTCCTTTTGGGGAGACCCCCACTCCATTCTCGGGATAGCGTACACCCAAGGAAACTGGAGAGATCAACTTGATGCAAACGCATGAGGCAGTTTATTATCAGAGCTCTGAGTCGACACGTATCTCACACCTCACACAGGAGACAGAGGAGTCGACCCTGAGGCTCAAAAGTTAGGGGTTTATATAGGGAAAGTCAGGGGGTTTTGGCACGGTTACACGTGATTTGCTGATTCAAACATTGGCGGGGGTTACTGGTGCGCAGGGTGGGCTTTTCGGCATACATGCAGATCGGACCGTCAGCAATGTAGCATTTATTTTTGTTAGCAGGAAGGTCACTTTGACATTAGTAAACTGCATCCAAGGGACAGGAGACTCCAGTCCAGATGGTGTATGATCCATAGGAGATTGCCCAGGCATGCCCCTTATCTTTTATGGCCGGTCTGTTTGTGGAATGACTCAATCACAACCTTGCTTCAAGCTTGTCCGGCGTGCCTGGGCTCTAAGTCTGCTTACTGCCTCAACTATGGATTCTTTAAAGTCCCAACTCCCTTCAATACAAGTGACTGCAGTTGTCCAAGAAGGGCCAGAAGAGGGTCCCCCTAGAGCTGGAGTTAGTGGTAGCTGTGGCCACCACAGTGGCTGCTGCGAACTGAACTTGCTCCTTCTGCAGGAACAAGCTATGCCATTAATCACCGCACCACCTCTCATGCAGTTCCCCAAACCCAAACCAACAGCAGCAGGGAACAGAGGGCGAACAAGCCAAACCAGCCACCGTGAGAATTGAGGCCTCGACAGGCAGTAGTGGCGCATGCCTGTAATGCCAGGAGGTGGTGGCACACGCCTTTAATCCCAGCACTTGGGAGGCAGAGGCAGGCAGATTTCTGAGTTCGAGGCCAGCCTGGTCTACAGAGTGAGTTCCAGGACAGCCAGGGCTACACAAAGAAACCCTGTCTCCAAAAAAAGAAAGAAAAGAAAGAAAGAAAAAGAAAAAGAAAGGAAAAAAAAAAAGAAGAATTGAGGGGCCTGGCTTGGCCCTGTTTTTCTCTGTTTCATTGTGAGGCTGCTAGCGTCTATACCAGGACCTGGGGCCACCCCTGGGTACCTGACCTAGGTGACCTGGGCAGAGACAGAAGGTATCCAGTAGGCTATTGGAGGGATAGAAAGAAGTGTTGAAACCAACCTACCATGAAGCTCAAGGATTGTTCCAGAGGCCTGGTAATGCTGGGTGGGAAGGAGGGAAGCAAGGAAGGGATTTCTCCACAGACCTCCCGGTCTATTTCTACCAAAGAAGAAACACTAGGAAGCACTTTCTGTGACAGGGATGTAGGCGCTCTCATGTCCAGGTGCTGGTAATAACTCAAAGCAGCCTGTCCTTTTCACTACATTGATTTTTTTTCTTCTCCTTTTTCTTTCTTTGTTTTGTTTTGGTTTTTTGTGTTTTGAGACAGGGTTTCTCTGTGTAGCCCTGGCTGTCCTGGAACTCACTCTGTAGACCAGGCTGGCCTCGAACTCAGAAGTCCGCCTGCCTCTGCCTCCCAAGTGCTGGGATTAAAGGCGTGCGCCGCCACCGCCCGGCCCCTTTTTTTTTTTTTAAAGATTTATTTATTTATTATATGTGAGTACACTGTAGCTGTCTTCAGGCACATCAGAAGAGGGCATCAGATCCCATTACAGATGGTTGTGAGCCACCATGTGGGCGCTGAAGTGATGACCTCTGGAAGTGCTCTAAACCACTGAGCCATCCCTCCAGCCTCCCTTGGGCAAGGTATCTTTGTGCAGCCCTGGTCTACAGAGTGAGTTCCAGGACAGCCAGGGCTATACAGAGAAACTCTGTCTTTAAAAAACAACAACAACAACAAAACAAACAAAAAAAAGCATTTATTTATTGTTATGTCTGTGAGGGCACACATGACACAAAGAGCATGTGGAGGTGGGAGGGCGATCTGGAAGAGATGGTTCTCTCCTTTTACCATGTGGTTTCTGGAAAAAAATTACTACATAGCTCCAGCTGGTCTATGTGAAGTCAAGTGAGGTTAGCCTGCCTCTCCGGAGTGCCGGATTAAAAGCATGAGCCCCCACACTGGGCCCAAGGAATTTTTATTTTCTAAAAATACCTAACACTTCCTGCGTGCGTGCTCGACTATGAGCGCGTGTGTATGCTAGGCATCGAACGGAAGGCCTTAGGTTTGCCACTGAGCCAATTCCCCAACCTCTAAACACACCTACTCTCTACAATGACCAGAAGACCTGGTGCCTGGACCTCCCGTCCTAATAATGAGAAATACAGCTGCGAAGTGCACCATGGTCCAAGCATTGACTCTTCATCAAAAATCCCTGACCTCCGCTGTTACCCCATCCCCCAAATCGCCTTAGTTGTGACTCCTGATCAGCCTTTCCTGTCCTCAAATCTCGGTTTTCCCATCTGTATATGCTCCCTCCCCACGGCACAGCAAGCCTATCCGGGAGAACCCGATCCGGCTTGAATGGTGCTTTAAGCTATAGGTGAAAAGCCAGGAAAATGAATGACTCCCCTCTGGACACTTCCAAGTCATCCCAGGCTGAGACGGTTCCCTAAGCGACCCCTGGAGGTGTGGCTAGACGCTGGGAGCCACGCCCATGAGAGCACGGCGATCCCTGGATGGGACCTGCGTGACGTCATGCCACTTCCCGTGTAGCCATCCGCCATAAGAAAAAGTAGTCCCCAGCCCCAGCTGATCTCAGCCCTAACATTAGGCAGCATATAAACTTCTAGAGTTCTTCTGGACCCGACTACGGTTCTGAGTCCTCTGAGAGACCTTCTGAAACTTCGCAAATCTGTCTTTCCCTGGGGGACGGCGGCGGAAGTAGTTCCGGTTCGAGGGCGGCTGATGGGTTCCTCCGCGACGGGGGTGAGAGGATGGCGACCTCGTCGATGCCGGAGTCGGAGAGCGACACAGCAGCCAGAGGCTCAGGTTAGCGACAACCGGAGGCGGGCCGCCCCACTGCACACTGTCGTGCACCGGGGCTCTACCGTGGGGCTGCCGGGTGGCGAACTCCCAGGCCGGCGGGGCTGTCCGAACAGGGCCCCGGGGTCCCAGGCCCTTTAGCCGCTCTCGCATTTGCCTGAGCGGAAACCCAGCGCCGCCACAAGATGGCGTCGGGCCTGGAGCTCAGGCAGCGCCGGGGACAGCCCCAAGTCACCAGGCCCCGCGACCGTCGCTGTCAGCCCCCTCCGCAGGGGAGCCCGGGGAGGGGGAGTGAACCACTGACCCCGGGGGCCTGCGGGCTGTACCACTGGCTCCTAGTCCGAGGGGACGCGGGGTCCGGAGGGCTGAACCGCTGTGTCCGCCCAGGGTCGATTCACGCCTCTAGGAGGAGCAAAAGGCCGCTCTCACCCACCAGGACCACCCTTCCTAGAGGGGCCCTAGCCTGGGAGACCTGGCGTCCCTGTTCTTTTCTGGAAGGTTCCCTTTTCCAAGAAACCCCGCCCCGTCTAGGCCGAGGCTCAGTCTTTGCATCTGCGGAATGGGCACACCAGTGCATCTGGGTGGGTACTGCTTGGCCGGGCCCGAAAGGTGGACCACTTGTTGCAACCATGGTCGTATCACCCGGCAGAGTGAAAGCCTCATACCGTGCACTTCGCTGTCAGTCGGTCCCCAGAACCGATGGAGGAGAACGAGGTGGAGAGCAGTAGCGACGCGGCCCCTCGGCCTGGCCAGCCAGAGGAGCCTTCTGAGAGTGGCCTGGGTGTGGGAACCTCGGAAGCTGTGTCCGCGGACAGCAGCGACGCTGCAACCACCCCAGGATTAACGGAGGCCGACGACTCTGGCGTGGGGCAGAGCTCAGACAGTGGCAGCCGCTCTGTGGTATGGATTAGCTTGGATGGTGTGGGCAGGGGGACCGTACGCAAAGCTTACTTGGAGAAAATAATTGTTTTTGAGGCAGACGCCATGCCATGCCAAACTGCTATGGTCGAGTTTTATCGTCCCACAAGCCCCATGGTTATGGGACATACTTAAACCACTTGTTTCCAGAATCTGCAGAAAGGGAAACTGGGGCAGGGCATGCCGTCGACAGAACCAGAATTCATTATCCACCCGTCTTATCCAGAGCCCTCAGGCTCCTTGAGCCTGGTTCAAATGTTGATCCATCTCAGTTACCTTAGTCTTCCCATCTGTCAAATGGAATGGGAGGGCCTGGGTCTGTGGGTGCTAGGCTGTAAGGGGAAACTGAGTCATCACTTTCTGACCCATTACTGTGTGATATGAGCAGTCTACCCAGGTTCTAGCCCTCATCTCCTCTGTTAAGTGAGAATTAGAAATATATTTATCTCTGGTAGCTTCATGAATAATCTTGCTAGATAGGGGTTGTATCTAGACCCCATTTATGAAGACCTGAGCCAGTGACTCTGGATGTGCAGTTTAGGGTTTCATTATGTCAGCAGAAGTGGGCCTACCCTGAGTCTAACGCTAAATTACAGGGTTACTGCTAGGGATGGGACTGGTGTGGTCCCGTCCCTTGCAGAGAACACAGCCTGGTCTGGAAAATGTGGCGGTGCAAAGGATGGGCTGGGATTGGGCGGAGGAACTGGGTCCATAGAGGAAAGCTTCTCCTCTCAGAGTAGACCCAACCTGTCATCCTTCCTGTGTGATGAGGTGACGTGGTCTCTGCAGAGAGTTGGAGGAGAAAGGTCCTAGCTTGCCCTCTAGAGGGGGCCATGCCTAAATGGTTGTGAGAAGGCTGGTGTAGACTCCATGGTGACCATGGAAGAGTTTGCAGCAGTCTGAAGCAAAAGCCCAGTGACCCTTGTGCCTCCTGGCTGTGTGGTCTGCAGAGGTTCTTCCCTTAACCTTGGGGTAGTTCCTGACTACATCCGTGGGCCCTGGGGCTCTCGCTGACTAGAGAGCTGTCCTAGTCCTTTGTAAGGTTGAAGTATGGGGGGGGGGGGGCTTTATCTGTTGTTTCTCAGGATCTCCAGGCTGCTCTGTCCTGCCCCACGCCTGGCTCCTGAACCACCCTCTGCTTCCTACTCCTAGGAGGAGGCATCCGAGAGCATTTCAACAGACCCCTTGCCTCATGGCTACCTCCCTGACTCATCTTCTGTGTCCCGGGGACCAGTGGCAGAGGTGCCTGGTGGTCCCCCAGCCCTGGTGCACTCCAGTGTTCTCCCAGACCCCAGCATGCTGGTGTCTGACTGCACAGCTTCCTCTTCAGACCTAGGCTCTGCCATTGAGAAGATCATTGAATCTACCATTGGTCCGGACCTCATCCAGAGTGAGTAGGGAGAGAGTGTGGCCCTGTAGAGCCCCATAGCCATCTATGTGGGTAAATGAGTGAAGATGAATTACCTTACTGTGGAGTGTGTAAGGGGAACTCAGAACTGTCTCCCGGTGGCAGATAACACAAGTATCAACTACGATGTCACAGTAAGTTCTTCGTGTGATGCCTGGGTGTCATGGTGCTCAGAAGCAGGGAGAGTTGTAGCTGGGGCCAGTACGATGGCTCAGCTGGTGATAGTGCTTGTCAGGCAGACCTGGTGCCTGCTGCTGAGCCCGCATAGCAGCAGAAGGGAGGAACCAACTCCCAGAAGTTGCCATCTGCCTTCCACATGCATGCCCGCGCACACACATGAAGTAATGCAGCAGGAACTGACTGTAAGAAGTAGAAGCAGTTGTACCTGGCTTTGTGTTGGGGGCAGTTTTAAACACTTGGCATATAGGAGGTGGCAGATCTTCCAGTGACCTCCAGAGGAGATGGCTGCCATGAACCTGGACCAGATGAGATTATAAGGCACATGAGAGAGACACCAAACAAAAGATGACTTAACCAGTGACACTGGTCAGTGGAGGGTGCTCCTGGGCAGTCAGCCCAGCCAGGTGGCCCCTAGTTCAACCTGCTTAGTATCGTGCTGCGTCTTCATGGTTAGTGACATGCATGGAAGCAGGAGCACCCCACAAAGCTCTGGCATAGTCTGAGACACAGTGACTGCAGGATCTGTGTCCTGCGGATGTTTAGAGAGGATAGAGGACTAGGCCCATCTGTCAATCTGGCATGCCGGTGACTGGGCTAGCACCTCACCTACACCAGGCCTCGCTCCAGCCCACAGTGGGTGTGTCCAAGGCGCAAGGGTACCACCCGCTGCTCTCCAGTTGACAAGTAGAGTCCAGGGGTGTGGGCCGATGCCAGGATCCCTCTGAGAGTGTGTCTTCCGCCTTTTCTGCCAGGCTGCATCACTGTGACCAGTGGTGAGGAAGGAGGAGCTGAGACCACACAGTACCTGATCCTGCAGGGCCCAGATGATGGTACGCATCCTTTTGCCAGTCCCCGGGAGCCTGTCCTGGACGGGGGGGCAGAAGACAAGGCTCCATATGACCCTGTAGGGTTAGCCATTGCCCTTGACTCTGACAAGATGGCCTATGTGGGCAATTTGGACCTGCCCGAGAGGAATGGCTGAAGCTCATGGCCAGTCTTGCCTTCTGTGTTCTCTCCTGTTGTCAGGTGCTCCCATGGCGTCATCAATGTCTGCGTCCGCCTTGGCCAACAGTCTGGTGGCCATTGAAGCCCTGGCTGACGGTCCCACATCCACATCTGCATGCCTCGAGCCTCCTGAGGAGCTCCAGGGAGAGCCCAGCTCTGTGGCCCAGCGACCCCCTGCACCTGTTCCTGAGGAGCTGGACCTGCAGAGCCTGGAGGCCATGATGGAGGTGGTGGTTGTTCAGCAGTTCAAGTGCAAGATGTGCCAGTACCGCAGCAGCACCAAGGCCACCCTGCTTCGCCACATGCGGGAGCGGCACCTCCGCCCAGGTGCGGCCTGGCAGCCATGGGCCTGATGGGCGCAGGCGCAGTCCAGAGCCAGGTGTGGCAGCTCGCTCCATTCTCTTCACAGCACTAGCAGCACCACCAGCAACAGCAGCAACTGGTAAAAGGGGCCGTGTACGGAAGTGGGGCGCTTCCACCAAGATCACAGAGGAGGAAGGGCCAGAGGAGGAGGAGGAAGAGGAAGATGACATTGTGGATGCCGGAGCAATTGACGATCTGGAGGGTAAGGCGGAGGACCACACTTCTCCATAAAGATAGAGACACTAGTACAGCACCGCAGGAGGCTAGGCTGTGGGGCAGACAGAACAACAGAAGGGAGAGAGTGCCAGTAAAGATATATATGCACATCTCATATATATTATATTGTTCCTTGATTGCCTACCTGTGTGTCTAAAATAACTCAGCGTATGCGTATGAAACTGTTAGTAGAGCCAGCCATGGGGGCACCTGCGGCAGTCCCAGCCCTGGGGATGTGGGGCCCGGTGGCACTCAGACTACATAATTTGAGGCCAACCTGAAATGAGACCCTAATTCAACCCAAAACAAAAATATTTCACTTTTTTCCTGCCCCACACCCGTATGTGTTGTGTGTGGGTGCATGTGTGGCCAGTCAGGCGTCTTCCTCGGTGGCTCTCTGCCTCACGTTTTGAGACAGGTTTCTCACTGCACCTAGAGCTTGCTTCCTCTGCCAGAACAGCTAGCCAGGAAGCCGGGGATCCCCCTGTACCCCCAGCGTTGGGGCTGGGCTGCCATGCTCCACTTTTTTTTTTCTTTTTCATTTATTTATTTTATTGGGTGTGAGGTGGAAGAGTAAAAATGGGTCAAAAGGAAGGGAGGGAAGCGGCTGGCCATCTTTCCATACTGGAATGATCTGTGCCTTGGGAAGGAAGGCAGCCAGGTGGTCCAAACAGGCTGGTATGTGGTCACCAGACTTTATCGAAAAGACTTTGGTTCTGGCCTCCCATTTGATTCCTAAAGAGCAATCTGGGAATCCAGCATGAATTCATTGCAGACTTCTGTGAATGATATTCTGTGCTGTTCTTTCTTCATTTTAATAATTCTTGTTTTTGATCTTAATGTAAACCACACCCTCTGCTGTCCCGGTTCCAAAAGCATGCTCCACTTTTTGACATGGGTTCTGGGAGGTTTAACTCAGACCCTCCCGCTCTGCAGCATGTTCTTCATTGACAGAGCTGCTTCCCCAACCCCTTGATTCACGCCCAAGTTTTGTATATGTGTGCCTATGTGTATGTCTATGTGGGTATGTGCATTGTTGGGAGCAGTACCTATGGAGGCCAGAAGAGGGTGCTGTTCACCTGGAGCTAGAGTTCTAGGCAGTTGGAGCTGTCACACATGGGTGCTGGGTTCCTCTGCAGAAGCAGCAAGCCAGCCATCTCTCCAGACGTTTTCTCCCACTAACTTTTTGAGATGGAGTTACCTTGTGTGTAGCCCTGGGTGGTCTCAGACGCTTGCTCCTCCTGAAGGTTGGGATTATAGGTGTGTACCACCATAATTGCCTCACTTTCCCCCTAAGTTCTATGAGATCTAGCTTGTGTTTTTGTTACAGGATGCTTGAACCTGTTTCTAGTTAGGGTGTGGTTCAGCCTGTAGCATGTACCTTTAATCCCTATGGCTAGAATACAGACATGCCCTTAGTACTCACCTTTAATGCATACAATGAAGGGAAAGTTAGTTTAAGGAAGGAAGCACTGTGTTTGAAAGTCTAATTAAGAGGCAGACAAAGTGACGAATCAGAAAGAGTTGACAGTAGGATCTGCCCAACTCTCAGAAGAGAGAGGAAGCTACTTAGGGAGACACAGACCCGAGGAGGCGCACTGCGCAGGATACAGTAGAGTCCTGGAGAGCTATGCAGCAGCGCTGCGAGGGAGAGTGGGGCAGCAGAGGGGGCGGAGGAGGCAGTTTCACAGAGACAGGTTGTAGACAGAATAAGCTAGACACGGGAAGACAGAAGGAGGATGAAAAGGAGCCAGAAGATTAGATAAAGTTCCTAGAGTTATTTTGAGGCAAAGCAGAGCAATTCAGAGGCTGAGAGAAAAGCCAGATTGAATAAGTCAGCTGGTCAGCCAGAGATCAGAAAGCTCTGGGAAGGCATGAGCTTGCTCAGCAGCCAGACTCAGAGATGAAGAACATCCTGGGCCTAGTTTAGGTCGTATGGACGCCAGAGCTTCCAGGACTAGGCGGGGGTTAGCAGATGGAAGCAGAAGCAGAAGCGTCCCAGACAATTACAAGGGAAGAATAGAAGTTCACTTTTTACACATTTTATAACTTGAGTTTTTCTGAGTTGAACTGGGCTCATTTTACTGTTGAGTGGTTATGCATGGCCATTGTCTGCCTGGTGGCACAGTTCAGTCAGGAGTCTGTAGACCAACTGCTTACTACCGGTGGCTTAAGTGGCTTTAGAGCCAGATGCTTCTTTGTGCTCCTGGTTGAGGTGAGCTATTGGCAGGTGCAGAGAAGGGAAGGATAGTCAGTCCCCTGTGGGGGGAGTTACAGAGGGCCTCGTAGGAGCGCCCTCTGTGGTGGAGGGATAAGGAGGCAGGACTAGAAGTGTGGGACTACACACTGCCCTTTACTGTTGCCACAGAGGACAGTGACTACAATCCTGCTGAAGATGAGCCCCGGGGCCGGCAGCTAAGGCTCCAGCGTCCCACACCCAGCACCCCAAGACCCCGGCGGAGGCCTGGCCGGCCCCGAAAGCTGCCTCGCCTAGAGACTTCAGACCTCCATGATGGTAAGATGGTCATTGGGTGGGCTGTATGTGTGGGTAAGGTGTAGCTCTGCTGCCTGGTGCATCTTAGGTACTCCAGAGACTGAGTGTATGCAAAGCAGCTGTTTCTAGCTATAGGCTTCCCAGGAAAGGAGCCCTCCTGTCCTCGACTGGAGAAACCTAGCCTTGGTGACTATGCAGGCATTTGGAGGTGCCTTTTAGTGACAAGTTGTCACAGTGAGAGAAGGAGTTGGGCCTTTCTAACTGAACAAGTAAAAGCTTAAGATGGTACTGAGAGAGGAGCCGGTAGTTGAGTGGTCTGTGAGGCACTGTGGTGGGAGGTTGCAGTGGGCACAAGAATGCTCAGCGTGGGTGTGAGCACAAGCTCTGTCACGCTGGAGCGCGCCTCTTTGGATCTCTTGTTGATGAGTGGAGGGAGAGAGCATCTACTAGAGTGAATGGGGGCACTGTGGATGCAGCATGCGGAGGTAGATCCCGTGGTCTCTCCTGAAGAACTGCTGTGTACAGGGAAGTAAACACACCCCACGCAGGCCGAGGCTTCATGAAGAGAACAGCAGCATTGATTCAGGGGACAAGGGAGTGGCTCCGTGGATGGGAGGAGCTGTGAGAGCATGGCCAGCAGCATGAGAATCTGCGATGGGGAACTGCGCCCTGTTCCAGCAGGGTGCAGAGACAGGGTGATCCCCACGTTCTGTTCCAAGGGGGTGCAGAGACAGGGTGATCCCCATGTTCTGTTCACAGTGGGGTGCAGAGGCAGGGTGATCCTGTGTTCTGTTCCAGTGGGGTGCAGAGGCAGGGTGATCTCGTGTTCTGTTCCAGTGGGGTGCAGACAGGGTTATCCCCGTGTTCTGTTCCAGTGGGGTGCAGAGACAGGGTTATCCCCGTGTTCTGTTCCAGTGGGGTTCAGACAGGGTGATTGTGGGAGTTCACTGCCATCAAGTCCAGCGAGATGTGGAACTTTGGGTTCGGGGGGCGCCCTGTCCCAAGTGAAAGGCAAAGAGAGGGGCACTTTTGCTGGTGTAAGAATTGGTACATGTAGCTGGGCGGTGGTGGCGCATGCCTTTAATCCCAGCACTTGGTAGGCAGAGGCAGGAGAATTTCTGAGTTCGAGGCCAGCCTGGTCTACAGAGTGAGTTCCAGGACAGCCAGGGCTATACAGAGAAACCCTGTCTCGAAAAAAACAAATCAAAAAGAAAAAAAAAGAAAAGAAACAAAAAGTAGTTCATATTTGTGTGTGTGTTGGGGGCACTGGTGATTGAACTCAGTGGACAGGCTTGGCTGTAGAGGGCTGTTTATTCACGAAGCCTTCACACTGGCTCTGGTCTGTTTGTCCATCTGTTTGTTTTGTTGTGGTGGTTTTCTGAGCCAGGGTCTCACTGTGTAGTTCTGGCAGGCCTGAAACTCATTATGTAGAAGGAAACACCTGCCTGTCTTCTACATTCTGAGATTAAAGGTGTGTACCACACTAGTTGACGCCACTCTTAATATTTAAAATACTACTTTGTTTGTTGGTAATGCTGGGGATTGAACCAGGTGTTGTGGGTTTGTTTTGTGTGTTTTTACATGTTTGGGTATTTTATCTGTATGTATACAGTGTCTATGGAGGCATCAGATCCCCTGAGACTGGCCTTATACACAGCTATGAGCTGCCTTGTGGATGCAGGAATTTAACCCGAGTCCTCTGAAAGAGCAGCTAGTACTCTAACCACTGAGCCCTCTCTCCAGCCCTTTAGATAGCATTTTCTTTTTTTTCTTTTTTCAAGACATGGTTTCTCTGTGTAGCCCTGGCTGTCGTGGAACTCACTTTGTAGACCAGGCTGGCCTGGAACTCAGAAATCCTCCTGCTTCTGCCTCCCAAGTGCTGGGATTAAAGGCCTGTGCCACCACCACCTGGCCTAGATAGCATTTTCAAACACTGAAACACTATCACATTCAGATTAGACTTCAAAGAGTTTGTAAGCTGTCCCTGGAGGTCCTCTTGCTTGGACCCTCCCTTGGGTCACCAGCCTCTCAAGGATGTGCCAGTGTCAAAAGACACTGTTGTCTGTCTCTCTCTCTCTCTCTCTCTCTCTCTCTCTCTCTCTCTCTCTCTCTCTGGTGTTTTTCGAGACAGGGTTTCTCTCAGGCTGGCCTTGAACTCAGAAATCCACCTGTCTCTACCTCCTGAGTGCTGGGATTACAGGCTTGCGCCACTACCACCCAGCAACACTGTTGTCTTAGGAACCCACAGTATCACTGTGGGGTCTAGATTAGTTGGCAGATGGGACAGATGAGACTCAGGGAGGGGAGGATTTTGCCCGAGGATACACAGCCACCCAGGGAGATGCTGAATCTCGAACCTAGCTGTCAGAGCTGTCGCTGAGATGTTATCAGTGTCTCAGGCTTGCTATGCTGAGTAGGTCAGGTCAGAAGTAGTGTGAAATCTATATTGCTTTCTGAACATGGGCTGTGTTTGTGACCTGATGTCCTGTCGGTGGATAGCTTGGGGATTGATGGCCTCTGGTCCTAGGATGTGTGACTGTGTTCTTTGTGTCCATGACAGGCATAGGAGAGCCTCTAGTGAGTTCCCAGAGCACACAGAGCCCTCCAGAGCTGCAGGATCTTGAGACTCCCAGTTCCTCGGACCTGAGGGCCCTGGGCAAGGTGGGGAGGGGCCTGGTGGAATCTGGTGTGAGTCAGTCAGATGCTGAGAACGCAGCCCCATCTTGCCAAGATGAAGCTGATGCCCCGCCCCGCCGCCGTGGCAGACCTTCCAGAAGGTTCCTAGGGAAGAAATACCGAAAGTAAGTAGAATAGAGCCTAGGTGAGCTTGATGGGCGGCCGGGGGTGGGTGAGATGGGGGTGCCCCCTGAGCCTGCAGCCCAGCCAGTGACCCCACCCCTTCCTGGCAGGTACTACTACAAGTCTCCCAAGCCACTGCTCAGGCCTTATCTGTGCCGCATATGTGGCTCGCGCTTCCTGTCCCACGAAGACCTTCGCTTCCACGTCAACTCCCATGAGGCTGGTGACCCACAGCTCTTCAAGTGCCTGCAGTGCAGCTACCGCTCCCGCCGCTGGTCCTCACTCAAGGTGTGGTATTTAGGGGCTCGCTCCCGGGGCTGGGAGGACCACCCAAGTGGAGCCCTTATGCACTCCAGCCATCCGGCTTGGGAAGGATGCTGGGACATGGGGTCTTGAGGAGGCTGCCACAGGCAGCTGACAGGGTGTGCAGTGAGTGACACCTCACCTTCAGGGATTCACTTCACATCAGAGAGAATGTGGACATGCTTACTCTAACTGCAGGCTCTGGGTGGGGCGGGCTTCTCACAATGAGTCCTTCCAGCTGGTGGCCGTGGTTGTCTCAAGGAAGGGCTCCTTTCATCGTAACCTGAGAGGTGTGGCCAACAGCAGTCCAAGCCATAGGCTGTCATTTTGTGCCCCAGTAAGGGAGGTTTGGTATGGACCAATTCACTGAAGAGGTCTGCGGCTCGGCTGCACTGGGGTTGGAGTGTGGTAGTGCAGGTGCGTCCTTTAGGCCCTGACAGACAGTCCTGTTGCTTCTCCTTGGGCTGCTTCCTCCCACACAAACACACAGGCCTGGAGTTGAGTCTGGGCTCTTTAGGGGACCGGTCCATCGTGCTGAAGGAAAGGCACGGGCTCCAGAGCCACACTGCCCAGCTCCAGTCTCTGTCATGGCAAGGGCCCGACACTGAGCGCTATTTCCCTGTTAGTCAGATGGTAAGCCAGCAACAGGACTGGCACAGCAGGTGCGCTCTCTGGGGACAGTTCCCAGTCTGGCGGCAGGCTCTGATGTCCACACTCACCCCAAGGCTGTGAACACGGGGGACAGGGAGAGAGAGGGGAAACTGAGCCTGCAATCTGTCTGTCTCTCCCAGGAGCACATGTTCAACCATGTGGGCAGCAAACCCTACAAGTGTGACGAATGTAGCTACACCAGTGTCTACCGTAAGGATGTCATTCGACACGCGGCGGTGCACAGCCAGGACCGGTCAGTGAGTTTTGCGGGCGCAGTGGAGGGAGGGTAGACAGGGAGAACGTGGCCAAAACCATGCTAGGTCCTATGTAGCACATACACTCTGGGTCTGTGTTGTTCAGAGTCCAGGAGAGAAATCACCCCTGACAAATGTCCCAGAATCCTCAGGGCCAGAGCCTCGAGGGCCCGGTTCAGGCTGCTCCTTCATCTGGGAAATGGAGACAGTGTTGAGGGGCCTGAGGAAGATTGTGTGACTGCAGGGGTTTACACATGATCAGAAGGCCTTATGGTCAGTCGCAGCTCCCCCTTCCCCTGTGCCGAAAGCAGATCAGGGCTGGGCTGCACTGTGTGCAGGCCTGGTGGGTGGGCTGCTCAGTCACTGACAGCTTGGCCTGTGGCTTCAGCAGCAAAGAATTGGTTTCTTTGGCATATGACCTAGGAACATAGGTGGTAAAGACCCTTGAGAACCAGATGTGTGACAGTTTTCCAGGATGTCACTGGTTTCTTTAAAGAGAAGGAGTTGTGTTCCCACCTAGGATTCTGGTCACCAGGTTGAAGCCTGTTCCCCGGGGCTGTTTCCTGTGGAACTTGTTTGAGCCTGTAGTGTAATGTCCTGGGAATGGAGAGAAAACCCGTGTCCCAGGTTAACCAGCACAGGGCTGCCGGCACCTGTGGAATCTTAGCATTCTCCCCAGAGGATGCCAACTCGGTTTTCATGTGTTCAGAAGAGAGGGAGGGCATGGGTAATGAGCAGTGGTGATCAGGCCTGAGCCCGGGCAGCCCATGGGGAAGCTGTGGTATAATGCTTTCTTCTTTCCTAGAAAGAAGAGGCCGGATCCGGTGAGTGTGGGGCCCTGGCCTGGGAAGGCCCTGGACTGCTGAGGGGTTGTGGGGGGGACGGGAAGTGAGCGCCCCTGCTGTTTCCCCTTTTCTCTCTCTGACTTCACATTATACCTTCCCAGACCCCAAAGCTGAGCTCTTTCCCTTGCCCAGTGTGCGGCCGTGTTTACCCCATGCAGAAGAGACTGACCCAGCACATGAAGACTCACAGCGCTGAGAAGCCACACATGTGCGATAAGGTGGGTGCCGGGTAGGCTGCAGCTAGAGGCCGGACCTTGTCTGGGCTATCCCCATCTAATGCCGCCTTCCCCGCCTGGGCCATCCCCATCTAACACCACCTTCCCCGCCCTCAGTGTGGAAAGTCCTTTAAGAAGCGCTACACCTTCAAAATGCACCTGCTCACACACATCCAGGCTGTTGCCAACCGCAGGTGCGTGCCCACTGGAGGTCCATGGGTTAGGGAGGGAGGAAGCCTTTGTGTTTCTGAGCTCCCCTCCTTCAAATTGCCTCCAGATTCAAGTGTGAGTTCTGCGAATTTGTTTGTGAGGACAAGAAGGCACTGTTGAACCACCAGCTGTCCCACGTGAGCGACAAGCCCTTCAAATGCAGCTTTTGTCCCTATCGCACCTTCCGTGAGGACTTCCTGCTGTCTCATGTCGCTGTCAAGCACACAGGTCAGGCCAGCCTCCAGCCCTTACACCCTCATCAGAGCTCGGCTCCCTGTCCATCTCGACAGCCCAAACCACTGATGGGCTTTTTCTTATGCTGTAAAGGGACTCCTGTCCTGAGTCCAGTGCCGGCAGCTTGCTTTCTCTGACTTAGTTATGAAGGAGGGAATGGAGGTATCTACTCTTAGTTAGGAAGGCGACCTTGACAGTGAGCCCTCGTGGGAAGGCTGAATATGGAAGCAGGGTTGCTCCTTTCTGCTCTAGTCCACCAGAGGGGACAGCAATGTTTGTCCAAGCATGGTAATGACTTATGGCTAGGGACCCCTGGGGCTTCCTACAGGACTGCATGGGTGCAAGCCTTTCCCTGTGTCCGCAGGAGCCAAGCCCTTTGCCTGTGAGTACTGCCACTTCAGCACTCGCCACAAGAAGAACCTGCGCCTACATGTACGCTGCCGCCACGCAAACAGCTTTGAGGAGTGGGGACGGCGCCACCCGGAGGAGCCCCCGTCCCGCCGCCGCCCCTTCTTCTCTCTGCAACAGATAGAAGAACTGAAGCAACAGCACAGTGCGGCCCCTGGCCCTCCCCTCAGCTCCTCAGGACCCGAGGTAGGCTGGGACACTGCACACAGTGGGAACAGGTGCTGTCTCATTCACCTCTGTTGTGGTGGCAGACAGCAGCCTAGTTACAGGTACAGCTTTAGGATTAGAAGAGGGTAGCTTTCCAGCACTAGTCTAGACAACAGGCATTCCTATAGCAGTAGCTCATTATTCTTAACTGTGAATCAATTAGAAAACTCTGTGCTCCTGAACTGCTGTGTCTCCAACTCTTGAGTATGTTTGCCCAGTGTTCAGGGAACTGACGCTGGTCTTTGTGGTTACCTCATGGTCCGCCATAGCTGCAAGGACACCGCCCAGTGACATTCCAGGCCAGAAGCAAAGGGAAAGACTGGCAGATGGTACAAAAGATGCCTGCTGTCACCTACCTGTGTTCCTCAAACGTGCCTGGAACCCCTGCTTAGTCAGGCAGCACACTTTGAGAGTCACAAATGACAGACCTCCAAGTGTAGTCTTGTCGATGGGTGTGCCACCCTCCTAGTGAATCGAGGACATTGGTGACAGGGGAAGGTGCTGGTGAGGTGGCGTTAGCGGTCGGTTGTCATGCCCCACCTGGACCCCAGGTCCTGTGTGGTAGAAGTGGAACCCTGATCTCAGAGTTGTTCTCTGGTATGCATAGGTGCGCGGGGGCAGTTCTGTGCCTGTACACACGCACATACCACACACACACACACACACACAAGGAAAGTGGATTTAAAGTTACAGAGGGGCGTGGACTGGATCTGGGGTAAGCAGACTGGAACGAGCAGCTCGTGTCCTGCCGTGGGAGCGCCCAGTGGCCCTGGAAGAATGTGCACACTCAGTGCCTGGGCCCTAGGGTTGGCAGTCTTGGATTCAGGTCCCAGCCCTTCACTCTTCTGAGCCTCACCATTCCCCCAGCACTGAGCTGGTAAATACCTTTCACAACAGTAGGTGAGATAAACAGGGGACTGGGAGCAAATGATGACATCGGATGTATGGGGAAATGCACTTCTGGTTCCCCTCAGACCTGACCCATTCTCCTCTTCAGGCCCCCCAAGAACCAGCACCTTTCCAGTCACCTGAGACTCCCCCGCTACTCTGTCCTGATGCCCTAGGTGGTGCCACAATCATCTACCAGCAAGGTAAGCCTTGAAGAGGGCAGGGCTAGGGTAGGAACATGACGGGGGTGGCATTGGGTGCCAGGCATCCAGCCTGTTCTCAAGCCCAGATCCCACCCCACTCAGGAGCCGAGGAACCCACTGCAGTGGCCACTCAGACAGCCTTGGATCTGCTGTTGAACATGAGCGCCCAACGAGAGCTGGGCGCCACAGCCTTGCAGGTGAGCACCCGGACGTCCCCGCGCCCAGTTGCTGAACCTCAGCTCCTCTGTTGAACGTGGAGCAAAGGAAAGTAAGGACTCCACCTACCCGCCAGGGCCAGATGACTCTGAACTTGAAGGATCAGGCTCTGGAGGGCCGAGGTGGGCAGGCTTTCCCAGTGCACTCTCTAGTTACTAGTGACCATTTGTCTTAGGCACTCTTCTGTTGCTGTGAAGACACCATAACCAAGCAATTCTTATAAAAGAAAGCCTTTGGGAGCTTGTTTCAGAGAAAAATTCCATGCGCTGAGTAGTAGCTGAGAACTCTGTCCTGATCTGCAGCCTTAGAGAGTCAGAAGTGCGGTAACTGCGTTCAAATATATAAGCCTATGGGGCCATTCATATTCATACACCTCACAATTGCTGTGCTGAGGACCATGTGTTGCCAACACCTAGATGTTCCTTTAAGAACAGGCTCGCTGCCCCGCCCCTCAGTGAGCTGCTGTGCAGAAGGCGATGCGCAGCTTGGCCGCTGTGTGCAGTGTGCACATGATATTCTTCATAACCGTGTTGTGTTTCTCAAGGAGGATAGAGGTATAGTTTATGGTCCTACTGTATAATACTTTATAATTAAATACAGTACAGAGCTGGAGGTCTAAAGGGTCAGTCTGAATCACCTGTTTGTCTCCTGCTCTTTCTGTAAGTTGCTAGTCCTTTGTTACTGCTTTGCAGACGCATATTCTTTGAATATGAAAGGTGCCTACCTCTCATGTAATTATTGATGATGTCACCTTCAGTGTTCTATTGTCCTCTTTAGTGTCATGGCTTCTTTTGGTTGGTCATGGTTACACAAATCTCCTATGTCTTCCATGAGACCATTAAACATGAGACCATGTTTCATGTGGCTTTAAATGCCTTTAAACTCTGATCCTAGTGCTTCTGCCCGTGTGTTGGAGTTCCAGATGTGTGTGTGTGTGTGTGTGTGTGTGTGTGACCACACATGGCTATGGGATTTCTGAATGGTTTGCCACTTGGCCCTCTACCCCAAGGTGTCATGGTCATGGTGCTACTATTTGGGGCCTTGTTACAGAGTCCACTTTGTACTTTGTGAGGGTTTAGTAGCATCCCTGGTCACCACCACCACCACATGACAGTGTCATTCTCCATACCTAGAAGCTTGGCAGATACTGGTAGATGCTCCCTCCCAGGTTCATTCCTGACCATATGTCTGCAGTGTGCTTTGCAGTGCCTGTGTTGTGTGTGTGTGTGTGTATGTGTGTGTCTTGGTGGGTGGAGGTGTAAGGGGAGGTTAGGCTGTTTTGTTGAGGACAGGGCAGACAGGGTCTCTTTGTATAGCCCTGGCTGTTCTGGAACTTACTCTGTAGACACTGGTCTGAAACTCAGATCCACTATTTCTGCTTTTGAGTGCTCGGGGAAAGGCATGCATCACCACACCCAGCTGCACAAGTGTGTTTAAGTACTTGGAACGTGTAAATCAGAGGGGACAGCAGAGGCTCTGGCAGGATGGTGAGCTTTAAGGCCCCAAGGACCTTGGACAGCAGCTCTGTTCTAGAAGCACCTGTTGGTGTCATTGCAGGTGGCCGTGGTGAAGTCTGAGGGCATGGAGGCAGAGCTGACATCCACTGGTAGGCAGCCCTCCCCTGAAGACACCACTGCACAGGTGGTGACACTTCACATGGCAGAGTCAGGGAGCAGTGTGGCAGCTGAGAGCCAGCTAGGCCCATCTGACCTACAGCAGATCGCCTTGCCACCTGGGCCATTTGGTGGGGCCAGTTACAGCGTCATCACGGCACCCTCAGTGGAGGGGAGGACGTCAGCCTCAGGCCCACCTTACAGGTAACTCCACCCCTTCCAGTCTTCACTAGGGCTCACCACTCCAACCCAGTTAGCAGGAGGCAGAGACCTGGTTTGCAGAGTGGCAGACAGTAAACGACTCTGTCCTGTGTAAGGTAGAAGCTGGCTTTCTTCAGCTAGTAGCTGTTCTGGGAACTTGGCACTAATGGTCTTGCATAGCTAGCTCCCACAAAACCCAGGGTTCCCTGCTTCTACAAATGAGGTAACAGGCTAGTGAGATGGCTATATACCTCCCCCCACCTTAAATGTAAGTCCCTATGTGCAGCTATGAGACCTGAAGGCATTAGATCCCTTGGGCCTAGAGTGACAGTGGTTGTGAGCCACCATGTGGGTGCTGGGGAGCAATCCTGGGACCTGTGCGAGCTCAGCCAGTGCTCTCAGGCCCTGTGCGAGCGCAGCCAGTGCTCTCAGGCCCTGTGCGAGCGCAGCCAGTGCTCTCAGGCCCTGTGCGAGCGCAGCCAGTGCTCTCAGGCCCTGTGCGAGCGCAGCCAGTGCTCTCAGGCCCTGTGCGAGCTCAGCCAGTGCTCTCAGGCCCTGTGCGAGCGCAGCCAGTGCTCTCAGGCCCTGTGCGAGCGCAGCCAGAGCTCTCAGGCCCTGTGCGAGAGCAGCCAGTGCTCTCAGACCCTGTGCGAGAGCAGCCAGTGTGCTCTCAGGCCCTGTGCGAGAGCAGCCAGTGTGCTCTCAGACCCTGTGCGAGAGCAGCCAGTGTGCTCTCAGGCCCTGTGCGAGAGCAGCCAGTGTGCTCTCAGGCCCTGTGCGAGAGCAGCCAGTGTGCTCTCAGGCCCTGTGCGAGAGCAGCCAGTGCTCTCAGGCCCTGTGCGAGAGCAGCCAGAGCTCTCAGACCCTGTGCTCTTGCTGCGCCCCCTCCCCCGCCCCAACTCATGTCCTGAACATTTTGAACAAGTATGGGCTCCTTTGTTGACCTGCTGCCTGAACGTGTGCTTGGTTTCCCTCTGCTGCAAATCTGTGACATGTTTCTCCACTCACTGAACTCTGGCTGTCTGAGGACCTCTTCCCTGTGCTGCGCTGAGGGTCAGAGCTCTGAGCCAGCCTCTGCTCAGGCTGCCCTAACCTGTGCCGTCCTCTCCTTGGGTGTCTAGTAGCTGATGTATCCTGCTCACCCCTGCTGGCACGGCCCTCTCCTCCTGTCCCTTTTGGCCAGACCTGAACTCCTGGAGTGCTGCTATCTTCCTACCAAGGGGACCGAAGGTCATCCTTTAAGTAGGGGGAATCTCTGAGTTCTTGGCAGTCACTTCGGAAGACAGCTGGGGGCCAGGTTTGAGGCCTGCATTCACTCAGACTCGTTGAGTTTGACTTGCTTGGTGAGGGATTCATGTAGCCTGGTCCTTTCCTGGAACCCACCCCTGCCTCCACTCTGTGCTATCAGGGAAGAAGCTCCAGGGGAGGCAGCCCAGGCTGTGGTTGTGAGCGACACCCTCAAGGAGGCTGGCACCCACTACATCATGGCAGCTGATGGAACCCAGCTGCATCACATTGAGGTGAGCTTGGTGGTGGCCTCCTACCCAGTGTCCTGCCTCCACCCCTCCTCAGCATCTCATGCTGTCTTCCTTACAGTTGACTGCTGATGGCTCCATCTCCTTCCCAAGCCCAGATACTCTGGCCCCTGGAACCAAATGGCCCCTGCTGCAGTGTGGAGGGCCACCCAGAGATGGTCCCGAGGTTCTGTCTCCAACAAAGACCCACCATGCGGGAGGCGCCCAGGGCTCTCCCACCCCGCCCCCTGCTGCCAACCACACCCTAGGCCTGGTCGTACCCCCCTCCCCACCGTCTATAGCAGCTTCATCAACAAAGAAGTTCTCCTGCAAGGTGTGCTCAGAGGCCTTCCCTAGCCGCGCAGAGATGGAGAGTCACAAGCGGGCCCATGCTGGGCCTGCTGCCTTCAAGTGCCCTGACTGCCCGTTCAGTGCTCGCCAGTGGCCCGAGGTCCGGGTAGGTGCTCCCCGCCATGCCTCTGCCCTCATTTCTGTGGCCACTCATTTGTATAACAACTTTTTATTGAGCATCTCCTCAAGCCTGGTCCTCTGGTCCCCTCTAGGGTCAGAGATGACTCCGTAGGATTCCAGCTCTGGGAGCTGCCTGGTCAGGAAACTAACCAGATATAAAGTGACTAATGCCAGACTGTTCCCAGTGTGAAGGGCAGGGGATGTAGACCAGGGGCAGCCAGGATGGGAGGGGGAGCTCGGGAGACCCCAGGTGACAGGAAGCCAGACACAGAGGGTGACACACAAGCCAGTGAGGGAGACGTGACGACAGGACGACTTCTGATGCGTTTCTTGTGCGGCTTCCGCTTGCCAGGGGGTGTCCAGCCTCCAGCTCCAACCCAGTGCGACATCTTCCAAGTTCTGCCCGGGCCAGGGCCCCAGAGCCCCGTCCTCCAGTGGGGAAGCTAAGGCCCAGTAAAGCAGGGCTGAGCCCTGGCATGCAGGAGGTCCCTCCTCAGCACCTCTAGTCCAAAACAGAGCCACAAACTGAGACAGAATTGACAGTGCAGCCTGTTGGGGGAAGGGGGCTTCTGGCTTTCTGTTTGTGGTAGACCAATCCCTGTCATTTCCATGCTTTTGGTCCTCATGGGCACGTGGGTTTAGTTTCCATGGAGACTGGTTGCCTTTCATGCTGACCACTGGTGCCTGACCTCTGCCCTGTTTAGGCTCACATGGCACAGCACTCAAGCCTAAGGCCCCACCAGTGCAATCAGTGCAGCTTCGCCTCCAAGAACAAGAAGGATCTGAGGCGGCACATGCTAACACATACCAACGAGAAGCCTTTCTCATGCCACGTCTGTGGGCAGCGGTGAGGCTAGGGATGGCTAAGGACAGGGGACTTCCGTGCATACCCCTGGGGGAGCTACTTGATGCCGACTCTTCCCTCTCCTCAGTTTCAACAGGAATGGACACCTCAAATTCCACATCCAGCGACTACACAGCAGCGATGGGAGAAAGACGGGGACTTCTACAGCCCGAGCCCCAGCCCAGACCATAATCCTCAATAGTGAAGAGGAGACACTGGCTACACTACACAGTAAGCTACTCCTGGGCCACAGAGTGGACCGTTTGGGTCCAAAAACTAGAACCACAGCCCAAAGGAACCCCAAGGATGGATCAGTCACAGTTTCCGTAAACCCCCTAATGAGTGCCCGTCTCTCTGCCCAGCTGCCTTCCAGTCCAGTCACGGGGTTCTGGGTACAGAACGGCTACAGCAAGCACTGAGCCAGGAGCACATCATTGTGGCTCAGGAACAGACAGTGACCAATCAGGTAAGACCAAGGTCTGCAGACCCTGCAGAAAGGGTGGGACACACAGGCAGAGGCTAGAGGTGGCTCAGAGGGTTAGAAGTGCTTGCACAACCACATAACAAGCCAGGTGTCTGCGTGCCATGCTCCGAGAAGGGTGGAGGCCAGGCAAGAAGTGATGGAGAACAATGCTCTGTTGAGCGCCTGGCCTCCACGCCAGGTTGGGACACATGCGGGTGGGTGGGCATGCACGCACGCACGCACGCACGCACGCACGCACACACACACCAAAAACACTTAATTTGAGCGCTTGAGCTCAGTAAAGAACTAAGGCTACTCTGGCTTGGCCTTGACAGGAGGAAGCTACCTACATCCAGGAAATCACGGCAGATGGCCAGACGGTACAGCATCTGGTGACCTCAGACAACCAGGTAAGCTCCCGTCCCCCGCACCACTGTCCACAGCTGTGTCTACTGCTTTACCTCTTACTCAGCTTCCACTGAGTGGAGAGCGAGCACCTGCCTCCTCCCCCTTTCTTAGGTTCAGTACATCATCTCTCAGGACGGTGTCCAGCACTTACTGCCTCAGGAGTACGTTGTGGTCCCTGATGGCCATCATATCCAGGTAGGCCAGGCCTGGGGCAGGTGGGGTTTGGAGGAAGGCTGCAGCCGTATAGGATCACTGGCCTACTTCCTATCTCTAGGTCCAGGAAGGCCAGATCACACACATCCAGTATGAGCAAGGTACTCCATTCCTTCAGGAGTCCCAGGTAGGGTACCTGGGCGACCAGGCAGAGCTGGGGTAGTGCAGCCTCTGTGGAGGCGGCTCTTCTGACTGGCTGCTTTCTCTAGATCCAGTACGTACCCGTGTCCCCGAGCCAGCAGCTCGTCACCCAGGCTCAGCTTGAAGCTGCAGCACATTCTGCCGTTACAGGTATGGACTGGACACTGGCAGCCAGGACACTGAGGTGAGGCCTAGCTCTCGGAGCCTCGGGCTTACTGTGCTTCTCCCTCCCGGCAGCGGTGGCCGATGCTGCCATGGCCCAGGCCCAGGGCCTGTTTGGCCCTGAGGAGGCAGTGCCGGACCACATTCAGCAGCTGCAGCATCAGGGCATCGAGTACGACGTCATAACCCTCTCGGATGACTGAGCTCCAGAGGCCCAACGCTGACCGTGGATATCAGGCCCGCTCTCCTGCAGACTAGGGACTTTCCTGTCCGACCTAGGGCCTCCAGATACTGGACAGTTAGTGTCTCTTGACTCCAAAGGAGCCAGACCTGTGCTCTTGGGGGGGCAACCAAGGGCTCCAGCTGGGACATGCTGGGTGCCTCAGCCTGCTGGCAGGCTTGGAGAGAAATTTATTTTTGTTTTGATGGACCCACTGGCTCCTGTCTCAATAAAGGGACCAGAGTCCAGCCCTTGCAGCTCTCTTTGTATATGTGCTAATAACCTGAACCAGGTAAGGGCCAGGAAACCAGGCAGAGGTCCCAGCAAGTAGAGGCACCTGGCTCTACAGCCAGCTGACCCTCCCTTATATGAACAGTGGTTGCAGTCCAGGCCAAACCAGCCTCATCTCAGGAGAGAGCTAAGCTAGTGAGAACCTGCTTCCTCCATGCTCCCTGTCTTCAGGGTCTCAGAGGGCAGGTACTATATACCCTGGGCCTGCAGCGCCTCAAGAGCAATACCTCCTCCTGACTGGATGCAAAACATTTAGCAGCCTGTCAGTCTGCTTTAGGCAGGGACTGGGTGTATCTGGGTAGGCTCAGCTATAGTACCCTGGCCTCCTCCAGCCTCCTGAGCTCAGGTAGACGCCTCTAGGGATTCAGTACTATAAGGACCTATGGGTGGGTATGAAGGCCGGGGACCTTGATAGGGGGCGCCTAGGGAGTGGTCACCGAGGCAACCGCCCCAAGACCCTCACACACTCTTGGGGAGTTTCTGTATTTCCTTTTACAAATGAAACAAGGCAGCAACAGGGTCAGTGTGGGGCTGGGGAGGCATGGGCCTATTTACAAGGGACTTGGTGGATCTGGAAGGGTGGGAGCAGGGAGGGGAGCCCTGGCAGAGCCGTAATATTCCTATGTCCCTGGCAGCTCCAGTCCTGCTGCCACCCCAGGGGAGGGCCCTGGGCATGCAGCCCCAAGGACTGAGTCCCAGCAGTCTATAACAGCACCCTGGAGCTCCTCCTCCCCGCAGGATGTGTTAAGTGGGGTGAGGCTCTCGACTAGGGCCCTGCTCCCGGCCCGAGTCCCGGTCCTTGGCCTCAGAGGAGGAGGAGGAGGAGGAGGAGCTGGAGCCGTGGCTGCGGCCTGACTGCTTATAGGCAGCGGTGAGCTCCTGCAGCCGCTCTGGCGTCGGCCCCCACTTGGCGAACCCGGGGTCGTTCTGCAGGAAGAGCACTGCCGTGTTGTGGACGGCCTTGTAGTGCATTTCCTCCCTGTGGGCAAAGGCAGCTGCTCAGGGCAGGGAACGGATGGGCCTGCTCCCCCAGCCTGCCGGCCAGACCTGGCTCCCTTCCCGCTGCCCGGGCACCTACTTCTTGCAGATGTGCTGGGAGCCACTGCGATACTCGTGCTCAAAGGCAGGCAGGACCAGCTGGTGGCGTCTGAAGCGGCTCTGCTCCATCCGGGTGAGCGCTGGTGTTGGGGGCTCCCGCCACTCCGGGATGAACACAATGAAGGACAGGGGTTCTGGTGAGCTCTCCAGCAGTTTCTGTGGGAGGGGCAGTTTGGGGTGGACATGAGGTACTGCTCCCAGGAGGCTTGCAATTTTGCCTGCCCCACCAGTTGGCAGCACACCCACCTCGAAGTGAGAGACCATAGCATCCATGAGCTCCTCGCAGAACGGAGGGTTGGCCTCAAAGGATCCGCTCAGCGGGGTGAAGTCCAGGCAGGGCCTAGGAGAGGTGAGCGCTGCAGCCCTACCAGCACCTGCTCCCTCACAGGCGGCCATCTCACGAGAGATGACCACAGCTGGACCAGAGGCCTACGTTCTCTTTTAATTGTGTCCCTCAGATAACTAACCTGAGATCGGATACTAAGGGCTAGGTGTGTGTGCCTGTGTCCACTAAGTCTAGGAAACAGAGTCTAAAGCCACCACAGCAGAAACCACACCCAGGGCTGCTCCAGCTGCTAAGCGTGGGCCTTTCCTTCCTCCAAGCGCTTTCTCCCTACGGGACAGTTTTCCTGGTCATCTGTGCTCCTCACACTATCTTTGAAATCTGTCTTACTCTTCACACACCTCCCTGGAGCCCAGATTCCTGTTCCAATCCTAAGCCAGTTCCTGGAGAGGCCCACGGGCCAGCTTAGGCAGTGTGTATATGTCTGCCCGTGGAGGCACCCAGGGCTTACACAGCATGTCAGAGCCGCACGGCTGGTAAACAGGAAAAGCGGGCACTTCCTTCCAAACTACCTAATCCCAGAGCCCTAAGCGTGAAGTAGCTCAGGTGGCCCTGTGCCCTAGGGGACATCTTTATGGAAGAAGGGGCCCAGAACTCCTGGATCTCACCCTCGGGAGCCAAAGTAGCCATCTGTGTCAGGGAAGGCGGAACAGTACTGGCGGAAGTAGCAGTTGAGGGGTGAGGCGAAGCACTCGAAACTGACACCAAAGAGTCGGTGGAGGGCCTCAAAGACGTGCACTGGCAGTGAGCCCTGCAGGCCAGTCCCCTCATAGAGGCCCACGCCAAACATCATCTGTAAATTAGCCTTAGTCAGTGTGAGGCTCAGTCTCCCTGCTCCTTTCAAGGGAGCCCTCCGTGGCCCCAGGTCTGTGTACCTGGTATCGGCGGAGAAGACACCAGACTCGAGGCAGGAACCTCTCAAAGGCAGAGTCATCCACACAGCTATAGCGGTAGAGGAGCCACTGTAGATGAGAGAGAGAGAGAGAGAGAGAGAGAGAGAGAGAGAGAGAGAGAGAGAGAGAGAGAGAGAGAGAGAGAGAGAGATTGATTCAGCAGGGATTTCATGATCTTATCACTGACTGGCCCGCTGAGGAGGACTGTGGTCCAGGAAGATCCCAAGCCTGCACTTACCCACAAGGGCCTCCCCGGTTCCACAAGGCCCACCCGGTTCTTACCAGTTTGCTGAAGTAGCTGCGGCTGACCTTGACCATCTCCCCCTTATATCGGATGCAGACTACACTGTTCTCCATGTGCATCTCCACACTGGGCATGGGGGGCGCAGACACGGCCAGACGCACTGGGTAGCAGTATACCAGGCGGGGCTCCAACTCGGAGGCCTCTACTTCCTCTGTGGACAGGGAGGACAGTGAAAGACTGTCCACAGTGGACAGCCTCCAGCACCCAGGGTGCAGTCTTAGGAGACTCAAATCAGTTTCCAGAACAGAGGAAACAACACTGTTAAAAGCGCCTCCAGGCACTAACTGGTGGCCTGCATCAGCACAGGCAGCTATGCAGTGCTTGGGCCTGCCGGACAAGTCACATGGTAGTTGTTGGTGTCTGTAGGGATCCTGGGCCTGTGAAGCCTGTCCTACGGCAGGTCGTTGTCACACGTGGGTCTGGGACAGGTCATAGGATGGACACCCAGGTCGGCTTGTCAGCTCCCGGTTCCTCCGTCCTCCGTTCCAGGGGAGCACCGACCCCCAGAGGCAGAGGACATAGCAGGCCCTACCCAAGGTTACTTCAAGAATCAAGTACCCCCAAATCAGTCCAGTCACTGCTTTGAGGCACTGCCTTGTGTGTTCTTTTAGGGCCTAGGACACAGAGTAGGTGACAGTTTGCTCTCCATCTCGCCCCTACCTGGGATGTTGTTTTCCTTGAGGATAGCAAGGTGCTTCTCTCGGATCCGTTTAACGTATTCCAGGGAGATGTGGTAGATCTTGCTGCAGATGCCTTCCACAGAGTCCTTGGCTGCAGCAGAAACGTGGGGCCCACACTGCCTCCGAAGGTGCTCCAGGCGGTCCTGAAGGAAAGCCCTCATCAGGACACTGATGGCAAAGGGCCTTGGTGGGGCTGCCAGGTGGAACTCTTGTAGGGCTATTGAACCCCAGATGTCCCGGTTTTGAGAGTGGGTCTACTGTTTACTAGCCATGGTGCTTAGACAGATTCCCTTGGCTTCTCTGAATCTTGTTCCTATCAAGGTAGTTCAAACTAGCAAATAGGACATCGTGAGTGTCAGTGTCATCCCCTCATCCCAGCCTGGCATGGAGCAGTCCAGGGATGGCTGCAGTTTCTGTTGCTGCTGCACTGGCAGAACCCGAGATGATTGGTGGAGCAGGAGGCAGCAGGCAAGCTCCCCCTTCCAGCGTTGGCTGTGATGGGAGTGCTGCACTGCACAGGGAGCCTGCTCGGTGCATACTGACAAGGCTGTGCTCTTAAGTATTTACAGAGATCCCCCTGCCCTGGGATCGCAGGGTGACACTGAGTGCTCTGGACCGTGAGTGTACCTATCTCAGTCATCGAGTGTCAGGTACACTTACTGATGTCATCTCTGACATTTGTCTCTTGTGAAACAGTCCTGAGAGAGCCCAGTTCAAGCTGATAGAGACGGTTGAGTGACAGACATAGCCAGAGACCACGGTGGCTGAGGGTACACTTAGGAGGATGGGCCGATCTGAAGGTGGCTGCCGTTTTGTACTATTTATTGGTGTATGTATGTGAGTGTTTACTGTCACTCATCTTTATATGCCACAAGCATGCCTGGTACCCACAGAAGCCAGAAGGGCCATCAGATCCCTTGTGATGGGAGTTAGCAATAGACGCAGGGTTGAACCCCAATCCATTCGGAGCAGTCAGTGCTCTTATCTAATGAGTCATCTCTCCAGCCCCCTAAAAGTAGCTTTTAATTTTAATATGGACACGCACAAGGAAAGATCTACTGAGGAGATGTGTTGGCTACTCATCGGGTTAAAAGGCAGCATCTGTATGTGTCTGAGCTCCAGATTACAGAAACAGTATTAATGGACTTGACTCTGGGAGAAAACCACGGGCCTTAATCATCGCTGTAGTCATGATTCTGGGGCCTGCTGGGCATCAAAGTCCGCCATACTACACAACAGGCTGCTGTCACAGTCAGGCTGCGTGACCTCTCCCTAGGGCCCTCTCACCATGTAGTCCTCCTTCGAGGCGGAGTGCTCCTTCCTCAGCCAACTGAAGGTGTCTTCCACATTCCACTTGACCACTTTCCTGCTGTCAGGGGATGCACTCCTGCAGGTGGAGAGCAAGCGGCAGCCGTGTTCTGCGGGGCCCAGCGTTAGGTGTCTTGCTCCTCCTCTCCTCCCGCTTCGCTGCCATCTCAGGCACTAGCCTGGAGCTTACCTCCCATCTGTCTTTGGCAACACTAACAGACCTGTGTAAGCATTAGCCAGATGCTTGCACACACTCTCTCTCACACACAGACACACACAGACACGCACACGCGCGCCATTTTCATTGTGAGGGGGAGAAAAAACCAAACCTGGACTCAATGAGCCGCCTGGCAGCTTCTGCATATTTAAAGAGCAGGCGTTTGGCCTCCTCCCGGAACTTGATTCGGGATAACCTGATTCAGAAAACAGGCGAGAGTTAGAGCCCTACTACAAGAGACTCAACACAAGGCCCAGCAGCTGAGCGGTAGAACCGTACCTGATGGGAATGTCATTCATAATCTCACGGAACATGGACGGAGACACAACTGGCTCACAGTTGCTTGGCAACAGAGGATCGCATCCTTTGTCCACCACTTTGCGCTCTAGCATCCAGCGGTTGAAAGATTCCCGGGGAGGCTCAATGCCTGTGGGACAAGAGAGCTAGCTGTTACAGGCCTGGAGTAGTCGGCAGAGTCCACTGAAACAGAAAAGGCACAGCACTTGGTGTTTTTCAGGTGCTTCTTTCCTAGACTTCATTTTCCCAAATTATATTCAGAGAATCATGAGTGCTTTATTTTTTTAAGACAGGGTCTGGTGATGCAGCCCAGACTAGTCTGGAATTCAAAAGCCTGCCTGAGCCGCCTGAGCTGGGAGGGGTGGGCTCCAAGCATGCGTTCTCTAAGAGTTTTGGTCCCCAGCTTTCGGGTGTGGAAATTACAGACAGGCTGAGCACACACTCAGCGGCACGCACTGGGACCCACCAGGCCCCCTTCCCACACAAGCCCAAGTGGTACAGCCAATGAGGCTGTAGAGCCTCACCCTCCCGCTGCTGGCACAGTTCCCGGTAGTGCTGGCGGAGCTTCAAGATGAGCTGAGAGCGGAGCAGCTCCACATCGGGATGTGGGGGCAGGACCTCTGAAGGACCCCTGTGCTTGATGACAGCATTGGTCTGGATGTCCAGGTCCCAGTACACCCTAGGGCACAGACAGGAGTTAGGGTGAAGGCCTGCCTACCGCCACCACCACCACAGTCCTGGACAGACTGCCCGTCATCCAAGCCAACCAGCAGGGACTCACTCAGTGGGTCGGAGGAGAGCTGCCTGTTTATCTTCAGTGGATGCACCCCAAATCTTTAGTGTCGGAGTTCCTGGGATGCTGGGAGAATTGGGCACCGACTGGCTTGTGGGTGTCACAGGTATTTCAATCTGAAGGAGGATAATCCAAAAGGCATCCATCAAGCCAGAAGCCTCAGCAGCCAGGCCCCACATCGTGCCCAGCCACGGCCCTTGGGAATGAATGCCTCCTGCCGCCCTTGCAGGGACCTGCTGGCCACATGTCCACGGTAACCACTCACCAGCCAGGTCCCAGAAGCGCACACTCACCTTGGGCTTCTTGACTCCGTTGCCGCTTGGCTGCTCTTCTGAGAGCTGTCGCTTCCTGGGCTTGTTTTCTACTGGGGGAGTTTCCACCAAGCTTGAGTCTTGGGGCAGTGGGGTTGCATTCAGTCCCAAAGGGTCCGACTACAGGAGGGGAGACAGGCAGAAATGTAAGCAGGGCGGTGGCTTTGTCAGACCTGTGCCTTCCCATCTGCTCTGGCTCTCAAGGAAGCAGAGGCCTGGACTGCAGATGAAGAGCCTACAACCGCAGCCAGGGGTGAGCTACCTACTTCCTGATTCTCTCACCTTCAGAAAGGCCATGTTAACCCTACCTCACCACTGACATTATGACACAAGTCAGTGCTATGATGTCTAACATTAGATTGGTGCTTTAAGAACAAAACTGAAATCAGGAACCCAGAGAAGTCAGAAAGTCGGGGCTCTGCATGGACCTCCTTGAGTGACATCAAGAATCTCTGCACATGGCCTTGGCCTGTAAGCAGCCATATGGCCTTGGCGTGGTTACGTCGAACTTGTGTTGTCTCCTGCAGAATAAAGACGCCCTGCCTGATGGGTAGTAGGGCCTGTTCCAGCTGAGGGATCTCAAAGCTGACCTGACATCCTGTGGTAATTAGAACATCCTCTCCACACAGCCTTACTTTAAACCCTGATTCTCAGAGGAACTCTTCCTTCCTCCCCAGATCACGATCCCCAGTGAGTTTCTTCCGTTTTTTTTTCTTTTTCTTTCTTTTTGTTTTTTTGTTTTGTTTTTGTTTTTGTTTTGTTTGTTTTCCTCGAGACAGGGTTTCTCTGTGTAGCCCTGGCTGTCTTGGAACTCACTCTGTAGACCAGGCTGGCCTCAAACTCAGAAATCTGCCTGCCTCTGCCTCCCACGTGCTGGGATTAAAGGCGTGCCCCAGTGAGTTTCAATACCATTTTTTATTTTTTTGGTTTTTGTTTTTTAAGATTTATTTATTCTATATATGTGAGCACAGTGTTGCAGTCTTCAGACACACCAGAAGAGGGCATCAGATCCCATTACAGATAGTTATAAGCCACCATATGGTTGCTAGGAACTGAACTCAGGACCTCTATAAAAGCAGACTCTTAACAGCTGAGCCATCTCTCCAGCCCTATTTTTTTTGTTTTTTTCAAGATGGTTTGTGCAGCCCTGGCTGTCCTAGATTTGCTCTGTAGATCAAACTGGCCTGGAACTCCTAGAGATCCACATTCCTCTGCCTCCCAAGTGCTGGGGTTAAAGGCATGCAACATGCCTGGCTCAATACCACAACTGGAATCCTACTGTCTGCCACAGAACAAGCAAATCATGAAGGAGGAAGAGGGAGGGAGTAAGTTGGTCTCTTTTGCAATGAGCTCATCTCATTTGCAATTTGTTCGGTGTTCAGAATGCTACACTAGTAATCTGATCACTCCTCAGTCTCTCCTCTCTGACTGCAGGTTCTTTGAGGACAGGGACTGTCTTGTTGACATTTTATCTATAGGTATTGGCGCAAGGCTAGACACCTAGCTGTTCTGGATAAGGTTTGTGGAAGGCCAGAGGCCTGCTCTGAGACCTTGCCCCAAGCTGGCACTCACAAGCACATCGTGCTGACCCAGCACAGGCATCTCCCACAGGGACTGATTGGTGAATCGGTTGAAGTAGTAGGGACGGCTCTCCCTCCGGCTCCAGCACTTCTCCCAGCCTGCATGGACCAGCTCCTCTGCAAACAAGAGTACAGCCCAGACAGTCAGGGCTGCTGCAGCCCCTGAGCCCCTGCTTCCTCGCCGGCCCACACCACGCCCTCCAGTACCTGGGAGGTCCTGTACCAGGCGAACTGGCTTTGGAGAACAGGGCTGGCTCTGATGGGAGGTGCCTGGAGAGTGACTTAGAAGGGATGCTTCCTCCCGGGGGCTGCCGTGATTCTCATTGGCCATCTCAGCACCCACTCGGGACCTGCCACAGAGGACCAAGAGTGTCAGCTCCATCCCACCCACCAGTTACAACCTAGGGCTCTGGTAACTTTAGAAATTTGAGAAGTCCAACAGTCTTGCCCTGGACTGGCGCCACAGGTGCACTGAGATTAAAGTTGCCCCTTTACTGTACGATAGAGCACCCATGGTTGTCCCCTGAGATTGCCTACTTCACCCTTGGGCTTATGCCCTCCAGAAAACCCTTTTACTGCGGCCCTGCCCAGGTTTGATGGGCAAAGCTCTTCTAGTGCCATAAAAACAATTCATTGTAGTGCTAGATGGCTAGTCCTACAGTGGAACTGTCTGTTAGACTGGGTGCCGCTGCTCACCAGAGCTAAGGGTGCCACCTAGGCCCAAGAGCTCTGCTAATCCTGCAGACATTTGTAAAGCACCAAAGCAGCCAACAGGAGAGGAGTCATTACCACAAGGACCAGTGCCTTCTCTTGAGGAGATAGTTTTACTGCTCCTACTAGGTAGTCTCAGTGGACCACTGCTGAGGAGCGTGCGTGGACACTAACTGGTTGCAGTTTGTTGCTGAAGGAAGCAGTGTACTGAGGAATGCTATCTGGTTCAGTCCTTCAGAAGCCCCAAGCAAACATGGACTCTATTAAGGCCAGCAAGGAAGCCAGCTTCTGCAGATCTGTATTCTCCATGGCACACCCACAGAGCGCACCCAGCACAGGCCCAAAAGGCCGGGTGCTTCCCAGTCTGGATCTATTATACCCCTGGGGACCAGACTGAGGTCAGACTGGGGAATTTGTTGTTTTAGTATGTTACAAAACCCATGAGAAATCCTCCCCCGACAATAAGACCACAAAGGCTGATTCAAAGATTTTCTTTGCATGCTAATCAGGAGCCCTGACTGGTTGTTAAGGACATCAAAGGAATCATTGAACATTTATTTTATTGTACACTCAAAGACGCCTGTTAATTTGGAATAGAAAAATCAAATAGTTACTTTATCTGTACAGTCTGGCAGATAAAAATCACAGGCAGCAGGACATGTAACACAAGGGCCTTGATTACAGAAAGGTTTGGAATGAATTCTTGAGGGGCTGAGCCCATGGGTTGCAAGGCTGAATAAGGTCCCCTTTTCTCTCACCCTCTGGGGTCTGCAACACTAGCATGAGAGTTTTCTTCTCTGGCTGGACTGAACCCACGTCACGGGGTCCCACAGAAGAGGGGGGAGCCCACAGGAAGGCGCAGCACAGGTGGGTGGGCTGGTCAGCAGTGCAGTTGACAGGGACCCAGGGGACTCCGTGAATCAGCAGCTGGAGAGCAAACAGAAGAAAGTCACTGGCCTGTGAAACCTTGCCAGGCAGGGACAACAGCAGAGGGACAAGGACACTGGAGGCTCAATGAATCAAAGTTGTTCTCCGAGTTCAAGATCAGCCTAGTCTATAAAGGGAGACCCTGTCTAAGTAAATAATGCTGAGACAGACCATCCCGCCTTTTGGTCGTGGTGAGGGGGGGATTCTCTGGTCTAGTTTGGTTTTCTGAGACAGGGTTTCTCTCTATAGCTCTGGCTGTCCTGGAACTCACTCTGTAGACCAGGCTAGCCTTGAACTCAGAGACTCACCTGCCTCTGCCTCTGCCTCCACAGAGTGCTGGGATCAAAGGTGTACAGCAACACCCCCTGGCTTTTTTTTTTTTTTTAGATAAACAAAAAACAATGTATTTGAGTTTCCAACCAACCAAGTCTGCATACCTGAACCTGGCTCATCAACAGAATTCTAAACCTGGTTTAAGGCTTTCCTATCGCCTTGAAGTTGGTTGGTTTGGCTTTGTGCTAGGGATGGAACTCAGTCTTGTACATGGCAGGTAAGTGTTCTTCCATGTGCTGTATCACCAGCCCTTGGTTAAGACCATTAGGTACAGCTTGACAAATACAAACGAGGTACTAGGTCCTTGTTAATGTAGATGAATGTTCTACCACTGAGCCGCCAGACCTCCAACTTTTGAGACAGGGTCCTAAAAAAATGGACAAGATTGTCCTTGAACTTAATCTGTAGTTCAAGAAGGCCTTAAATATTTGAATATATGGTCCTCCTGCTTTGGTCTCTGGGATTAGCTGAGACTACAGCTGTCCCTCCAGGACTACAGACTGTACTGGCTGTCAAGGCCAGTCTGAGGGTCCTATGTAGTAAGTGCTCCCATAAGCACCCCGCCTGCGAGCCTGGGGTTCACTTTTTCTTTCTTCTGTTCTTGGGTTGAGATGAGGACTCAGGTCGGCTTTAAACTCGCTGTGGCTTAGCATGTCCCTGAATCCCACCTGTCTGCTTTGACCTCCCAAGTGTTAGGATTACAGGTGAAAGCCACTATGATCAGCTTTCTTTTTGAACTGGCTCTGCCTGTGTTGCCTAGATCAGTCTTCAGCCACGGGATTCAAGAGATCCTTCCATCTCAGCCTTCCCATTGGGTGGAACATAAGACACGTGCCAGTGGAAATCATGTTTTCATTCTGTACAACAGAGCCCCGACACACTGCACAGATTTGATTGCTGTGCCAATCAAAGTGCCTGAAGCCCAAATCAAAGGGAGCAAAGCACACACGTGGAAAGTCTGGGGCACTGGCTCAAGCCACCACTAGGAAAAGACACACTTCTTTGGATGTCTTGAAAAATAAAAATAAAAACATGCAAACACGTATAACACATCTCATCCACCTTTATTGAAAAATGTGTGTCCCAGAAAGTGTGAAGGATGCACCTGGTAGATGCATTTGTTAGAGAAGGCAGAAGCAGCCTGGGCCCGTGCCACCTAAATGGGACACTACAGCAATCCCAAACCAGCTGAACCCAAGACACCTGTCAGCAGTCAGAAGCGGGAAGGGTAGAACTACCAAAGAATTTGTAACTTTAGGGCAGGGTCTCACATAGCTGAGACTGGCCTTTAACTCCTAACCATCCTGTCAGCATCTCCAAGTGTTAAGATTATCGCCCTTGGTCACCCTATCCTGCCTCCATCTCAAGTGCTAGTAGTTCAGATCTGTGCCATCAACCTCGACAAGATTTTGTTATTTTCAAACGCACCCCAGGTGGAAATGGGACTCAAGATGACCTTTTTTTTTTTTTTTTACTTTGCACAGTTTGAAATGTTAACTTAGAATTTGTTAAGTGCTGGTAATAAAGCTATTTAGTACACTGACTGCCCGGGGTTATGTGAAACCTAGGGTTATACCCCCACCACCACACACACACACATCAGAGCCAGGTGTAGTGGCCAACGACTTTAATCCCAGCACTAAAAACGCAGGATTTCTGTGAGTTCGAGGGCAGACTGGTCCACATAGTGAGTTACAGGATAACCAGGGTTACACAGAGAGACCCTGTCTCTTAAAAATAGGATAACTTCGCGTAGATGGGAGCAGCAGGTCTCTGGCCAAAACACCAGCTCTGAAGTTAGCCAGACCCAAGTTCAAGGCCGTGCTGCCATCCCGACTTCTACGGCAGAACCATTTGACCCCGGCACCGTAGTCTAGCCTTCCGTGTACTCTAGCTGCTGCTCCCATTACGTTAATGTTTTCACTTAGCCTGTGCCTTCCGGACCCCCACGCATACCAAAATCGGAGAAGCGCAGCGTAGTCTAGAGACAAACAACTGTATCTGCGCAACCAGCGGAACTCGGGCGAGAAAACGCATCCGATCCCCGGATTGGAGGGACACGGGGGCGGGATCCGTCCCCGTGTACCAATCATCATTCTACGGCTCTGGTGGGCGGAGCCGCGGGACGTGCAAAGTGCGCCGGCGCGCAGACGAGACCTACCTCCCCCCGCCAGCGCGCTCCCGCGTACCCCTCCCCCAACCCCAGCGGGGGCGGGATGCTTGGCGCGCGCGCGCCGGCCCATCTCCCGGGCTCCGCCCCCCGCCCTGCCGCGCGCTCCCGCCCCCGGGCTGAGGCGACTCAGAGTCGGAGCCCGACACAAAGGCGGTGGCGACAGCGGCAGCGGCAGCAGCGAAGGGACCTTGGGGCCGCTCCGCCCGGGCTGTCCGGGCCCACTGCACTCACCCCAGCCAGCGGCCCTGCTGCCCACCCGCGGGTCTAAGATGGCGGCGACGAAAGAGACCGAGCGAGCGGCAGCCCCGAGCGGGAAGCGCCGGAGGGGCCTCCGCCGTCCTGCTTCGGACTCCCGGGCCCTGGCGCGGCTCGCGGCGGGACCATGGCTTCCTGGGGTTCTTACCTGCCCGAAGCGGACTCGAGGGGATGCGGCCACACGTTCTGCTCGACCGCCCGTTTTGCCGCCTCCGCCTCGCCCTCCCCAGCGCCGCTGCCGCCATCTTGTGTCCCAGGCCGGGACTCCGCGCTGCGCATGCGTTGGTTCCGCCTCTGAAGGACCTCGCCACGGCCGCGCCGCCATCTTGAGTGTGGCAGTGTTGGCTGGCTCCCCAGACCTTGATTGCTTTCGCCCTCCGCCCCCAACTCCCCATTTTCCCGTTCTTCTCTATTGTCCCTTGTGGTCTCGAGGAGGAGGAAAAACCGCTTTGCTATTCTTGAAATGCTTTTCCCACCTGGGAAAGAATGAATCTATACGCACAGCCCTGCCTCAGTTTCCCCGCCGAACGCACTCGCAGGGGCCGAAGATTTACTAGGGCACTTTAGGGGGCACGAAGCAGGTCTAGAATCTTCTGGGGGCTCTGGCTCAGATGCCGACAAAGGCGGAGTGGTGACGTAGGCCCTGCACGATGTAGGCACCCGAGTGTCCTAGCCTGCACTGTGCTCTGCTGCTTCTAACTGGTCTCGTCCCCTCAGTGCCGCCGCCGCCCTCTAAGGGTCCTGGAATGTTTACTCTCTCTGCCTAGAGGCTTGATGACGTGCAAATCGAACCTCTTCGCGTTAGCAACCTGTTCACAAATTGCTCTTGAATAATCGTAGCTTTTGGAGGAGTCCTGGTGGTTTGGGTAGAGCTGGCTTTGGGCAGTTGTAAAGTTGTGAAGGGTACACAACTTAGTAGGTAGGAGAGTCTTATGCAAGGGGCCGCAGTCTGGCTGCCAGAATTAGGCTACTAGCTCCACCCACTTGTGGCCTCCTAAGGAAGCTATTGCCCAGTGGGGTAACTTGAAAGGAGGACAAGTTTGCCACCTGCTGCTGGACTGGCATAGCAGATGCCCCAGCTGGTCAGCCTCTGAGGGCTGTGGCTGCCAGCAAGGTCAGGAAAAATGGTAGTCAACAGTATCAACTAGTAAAAGTTCTAGCAAGATCTTGTTTAGTCTGCCCTCAAACACCTGAGTCGTCTTAGTATGGTTTGGGGGTTTTGTTGGTTGGTTTTCCAAGACTGTTTCTCTGTGTATCCCTGCCTGTCCTGGAACTCACTCTGTAGACCAGGCTGATGTCAAACTCAGAAATCTGCCTGCCTCTACCTCCAGAGTGCTGGGACTAAAGGCGTACGCCGCCACCGCCCAGCTTTGTTTTTTTCTGATAGTCTTGTTATAACCTTGGCAGGCCTGGAACTCAGCGATCTGTCTGCCTCCTGAGTGCTGGAGTTAAAAGCATGCACCATCATACCTCTCGAATCTATTTTTTGCTTTTTTTAAAGGGTGGTGGTAGTGGTGTGCCCTGCCAGCACTTAGGGAGGTGGAGGATCAGGAGCCATCCTTGGCTACAAAAGACTTTACTTAAATAAAAGCACTAGCAGGGGCCTTTTGGCTCACACCTGTAATCCCAGTACTTGGGATTACACAGTCTTTATACAGAGACTGATAAAGGGTCACTAGTTTGAGAGGTCAGCAGGAATATGAGATTTACTTTTAAGACGAAAGTTTAAAAGGGAGATTGATTGGGGGTGTAACTCGTTGTTTCCCTAGTCTCTGACTCTATTTTTGGTTTTTGGGTTGTTTTGTTGTTGTTGGTTTTTTGGGTTTTTTTTTTTTTTTTTTTTTTTTTTTTGGTTTTCCGTATTTTGGATTTGGTTTTTTCGAGACAGGGTTTCTCTGTGTAGCCCTGGCGGCTGCCCTGGAACTCACTCTGTAGACCTGCCTCTGCCTCCCAGAGTGCTGGGATTACAGGCGCGCCACCACCGCCTGGCTTGTTTTGTTTTTTTAAGCTAGCTAGGTGTGATGGTGGTGGGTTCCTAAGTCAGTGTCATGAAACACTCTGAAGCAAGACCAGAGTAGCGCCCAAGAGTTGCACGTGGTGGTCCTTGTCTCTAGGTCCAGATACTAGGGAAGCTGAATGAGAAGCCTGGAGAAAACACAGGGAGATGGCATCTAAAGAAGGAAAAACAAACATACCTGCAGAAACTTACCACATAAACTACCTAAAGCAGATGAAGGCAGCGTGCAGTCCAAGGCACCACTCCCACAGGTGGTGATGGTCTGCCTTTGTTACAGTCACTCCTGCTTTCACAGCCCTGCTACCTGACTGAGCTGAGCCCTTTGGAGGCCAGCTTGATATATTCAGCTGGCTGCTGTCTGTGTCTGCCCCTCTGTGTAGACAGGTTTGTGCATAGATTCATTCCTTCCCACCTGCATTTCAAGAATAGCAAAGCTGTTTTTCCTCCTCAGGACCACAAGGGACAACAAAGAAGAACGGGAAAATGGGGAGTTGGGGGGGGTGGCAAAAGCAATCAAGGTGTCGCTAATTTCTCCATGCTCTATATAACTCACCCTTGAGGTCCAGGAAGCCTCCCTGACTTCTTAAAGCCCCTCCCACCTCCCAATTCAATCTCTGGCTTCTGTATTTTCATAATGTCTTGAACTTACAGGATTTGTCCACTTCCTTTGCCTGTACTGCACAGGAAACCAAACCTACCGTGTTCAAGAGTCTTGGTCCACCAACTTGTGAAAGATCCCAGCTAGGGCTGTTGATTACTTGCCTTCAGTCACAGGAGGTAGGGAAGATCTCAGGACTGTTCAAGTATCCAGCCAGCTGTGTAATTCTAAAGTCTTAAGGCTAGAGGATATGGATGAAAGAGGATGACGGAGGAGCTCCTTGGTGCCAAGCTTGTCTTTGGCTATAACTTCACCTATCTTTATGTATGCCTAATAAATGCATTGCTGCCCAGGAGAAATCTGATGGGATTCTACCTTAGGGTGCTCTTGGAACATCAGGAGTAGGGGTAACCATTGTATACATCTTTCTCAGGAGTAGTTTAGCAACAGCCATTAGAATCCTTAAGGATGAGTAGAGCTTACTTTCCGGTCTGCCTGGTCCAGGCCCAGCCCAGTAACTATTATTTCATGACCAGAGATAGACCACAGTGGAATAAGCTGAGTGGCTGTGTTAGGCATCCTGGTTACTATTCTAGGCGCTGGCTTCTGCAAAGGAAACATGAAAGCAGTGTCTTTGGGAAAACCAAGCAAATTGTGAGTCACATGCTAAGGCCCCGTGTCTGGCTTCATTCTGTCCTATATAACCCCACTCCCTGACTACCCCCACTCCTGACCTAAGATGCTGGGGAACAAACCTAGGGACCCATATTCCTGGAAGACACTCAGACACTAAGACTGCCTTCAGAATAGTCAATTTGGAAATAATGGCTATTTTTATCTGAGTTTGGTTCCCAGCACCCACATCTGGCAGCTCAACAAACACCTGTACCTTCAATTCTAGAGGATCTGATGCCCTCTTCTCTGGCTTCTGCACTCTATACACACACAGAGAGAGAGGGAGAGAGAGAGAACTAAATCTTATTTTGGTTTTCTAATCGTTTTAAAAGCCTGGTAAAGACCATGCCTGTGAACCCAGCACACAGGAAGGAGGATTGGGAGTTCAAGGCCAGTCTGTGCTCCATAGCAGTTTGAAGAGCATCCTGGTCTAAATGAGATCCTGTCTCAAAAAAGGTCAATGAGATGGACCAACTCCTAAAAACAGCTTTAAGAACCTGAGAGCTGCCAGGAGGTGGTGGCGCATGCCTTTAATCCCAGCACTTGGGAGGCAGAGGCAGGCGGATTTCTGAGTTCGAGGCCAGCCTGGTCTACAGAGTGAGTTCCAGGACAGCCAGGGCTATACAGAGAAACCCTGTCTCGGAAAAAAAAAAGAAAAACCCTGAGAGCTGTTGTTGTGGCATATGCCTTCAATCCCAGCATTAGGGGTACCTGGTGCACAGACATACTTGCAGGCAAAGATTCTCACACAAAAAGTGTTGAAACCCTAGGAAAAGCCAGGTGCGGTGGCGTACTTCTGTCACCCAAGCGCTCCTCAGAGGCAAAGGCTGGTAGATCTGAGTTCCAACGGTGACCAGAAAAGGGGGTCAAATCCCCTGGAACTAGAGTTACAGGTAGCTGTGAACTGCTTTGTTCGTAGTGGGACTTGAACCTGGGCCCTCTGGCAAAGCAGCAAGTGTAACTGCTGAGTCAGTCCCTTTCTTTTTTTGGTCTTGTGAGACAATCTCTACAAAGCCTTTGGCTTCACTTTGTAGATCAGATTGGCTTCAAACACACACAGGGCTGGCGAGATGGCTCAGCAGATAAAACAGCTTGTTGCTCAAGCCCGAGCACCTTCGTCCAATTCCCAGAACCCATGGAAAAGATGGAAGGAGAGAACTGACCTGACAAAACTATACACGGACTGGACCCACACCTGCATTGTGCAGAAAAAGAAACAATCTGTATGAAAAAAGCCATCTTGGCTCAGGCTCCCTTGTCTTGCTCTCTGTCACTACAGCAATCGCTCTCCCTGCCTCCCAGGTCATGGCAATGGTGGAAGGGAGGCTCCAACAGGATCCTGGAATGGTTGCAGCTGCCTAAGACCCTGTTCAGTGGTTTCAATTACACTAAAGCAGTTTCCAAAGCAAGTGGAGGGCAGGCTTCTCCCTGGAGTGAGCTTACTAAAGGGAGTGGCTCCCTGGCCATTCTGGGATCACACAAGAGAAACCCTTTGAGCCAAGAATAGACCAGGGAAAGGCGTGTCTCCTTGGGTCTTCCTGGCCCCTGTGTGATGTGGTGGGAGGTTCCTTTCCATTTCTTCGTTTGGTTAAGCAGGATATGTGTTGGTGCTTGTACTGGGGCCTTGGAGAGAAGCAAGAAATAAGGCAGGCTTTGTGTTCAGGGAGCCCCACAGAGTTGTGGGGGAAGCAGGTACAAAAGCTACCCCTCTGTGCTGGGAGATAAGGCTGCAAGGGCATACCAGGCCAGCGGCTGAGCCAAAGAGCCTTAAAAGGAGAGGACAACAGGGAAGCTATCTAGGGAACCAAAGAAACAGGATAGCCGGTAACAGGGCTGGGAGGTGTGGCAGGGGGTGGGGAGCTTGAAGAACAGGCCAGTTTGAGTACAGAATAGGAACGCGATAGGTGGTGGTGCACGCCTTTAGTCCCAGCACTCAGGAGGCAGAGGCAGGTGGTTTTCTGAGTTGGAGGCCAGCCTGGTCTACAGAGTGAGTTCCAGGACAGCCAGGGCTACACAGAGAAACCCTGTCTTGAAAAACCAAAAATAAAAAATAGAAAAAGGAATGGGAATGGTGCAGGCCTTACCAGAGCCTTGATTTGCAATAGTGTTCCAGGTTCATGGAGGACACCGGTGGCAATTCTCCACCCTCCACCCTCCACCGGATCCCTTACAATGTCCATTTCTGTCCTGCAGTCAACAGCCAACATATTTACTCCCAGAGGGGCTGAGCCTGCAGATTTAAATTCCAGACTTCTCTAAAAGAGACAGTGACCGCTAGGAGCTCCTGAAACTCTAAGCTCAAAAAATAAAGAAAAAAAAAAAAAAAAAAAACCTGACATTAGAGGGAGAAGAGGCCACCTGGCCGGGTAATCACAGCTGAAGGGTCCCTGGATCACAAGTTCAAAGACCAGAGGATTTGTCAAGACTGGCTTTCTCTATGTATCCCTGGCTGTCCTGGAACTCACTCTGTAGAGCAGGCTGGCCTCAAATTGACAGAGATCCACCTGCCTCTGCCTCCCGAGGGCTGAGATTTAAAGGTGTTTGTCACCAGCATCTGACCCTTAAGCTGATTTTTAAAGGAACATGCCTTACACACACCAAGATTCACTTGTTTCAAACACACATCTGTGTTTTGGGACTTTTGAGGACCCCACTTGAGGTTTAAGAAGACATTTGTATATGTAAGGCTGTTGGTCTGTTGCCGGGGCACCTGCCATCGCATCCTTCCGCGTGGTGCTCACTGCCTGCCATCGCATCCCTCCGCGTGGTGCTCACTGCCTGCATCGCATCCCTCCGCGTGGTGCTCACTGCCTGCCATCGTGGTGCTCACTGCCTGCATCGCATCCCTCCGCGTGGTGCTCACTGCCTGCATCGCATCCCTCCGCGTGGTGCTCACTGCCTGCCATCGCATCCCTCCGCGTGGTGCTCACTGCCTGCATCGCATCCCTCCGCGTGGTGCTCACTGCCTGCATCGCATCCCTCTGCGTGGTGCTCACTGCTGCATCGCATCCCTCCGCGTGGTGCTCACTGCCTGCATCGCATCCCTCCGCGTGGTGCTCACTGCCTGCATCGCATCCCTCCGCGTGGTGCTCACTGCCTGCATCGCATCCCTCCGCGTGGTGCTCACTGCTGCATCGCATCCCTCCGCGTGGTGCTCACTGCCTGCCATCGCATCCCTCCGCGTGGTGCTCACTGCCTGCATCGCATCCCTCCGCGTGGTGCTCACTGCCTGCTTCCGGTTGTGTCTCATCTCCCATTTGCCTCCCTCTTGCATCTCTGCCCATCCAGAAGTTCTGCCAGTACTTCCTGCCCCTGTGTTGTCCACCGGCTCTTTATTATACAAAAAGCCCATCTCTGAGAGTTGCCTTTTGACTCTGAGGGCAGCTTGCTTTTTAATATGATAATATCAGAGAACCATCTTTAGGGCAGGTGAGGAAGGACAGCATTTACGTCTAAGAGGCTTGTAATGGGCTATGCAGATGACAAAACTTAACATTCCTCCAGCACTTAGCTCTGTTTGCACAGCAACCAGCAATTGAAAATACGGGGTGGGGTGGGTGGGGTACACCTTCATTCAAGGTCATCCCAAGGCACCGTTATAGTTATCTGTTCCAAACATACAAACATCAGTGCTTTCAGTAGCAGCAAGTCAGCATTATACAACCATGGCAGTTCACTGCTGTGTGCCCACGTGTGCACAGAAGTGTGCAGAGGCCAGAGGACAATCTCCTGGGTCAGCATTCCTCATTCCTCAGCTCCTGTCACAAGGCCCCTCACTGGCCCACCTGCAGCTTAGCACTTAGGTTGGGCTGGTAGCCAGTGAGCATCAGGGGCCCGCCTGTCTCTGGCTCCCCAAGGCCGGAAGGCTGGGATTACAGATGTGTTCTAGGGGTCAAAGGGATACCTTCTTTTTTTTTTTTTTTAATTTTTCTTTTTCTTTTTTTTGTTTCGGTTTATTTGTTTGTTTTTCGAGACAGGGTTTCTCTGTATAGCCCTGGCTGTCCTGGAACTCACTCTGTAGACAAGTCTGGCCTCGAACTCAGAAATCTGCCCAGCCACTGCCTCTCAAGTGCTGGGATTAAAGGCGTGTGTGCCACCACCGCCCGCCTCTTTTTCTTTTTTTAAAGATTTATTTATTATGTATACATCATTCTGCCTGCAAAGAGGGCACCAGATCTCATTATAGAACATGGTTGTGAGTCACCATGTAGTTGCTGGGAATTGAACTCAGGGCCTCAGGAAGAACACCCAGTGCTCTTAACCTCTGAGCTATCTCTCCAGCCCAAATATATACCTTTATGGGAAGAACTTTACAACCTTGCCAACTGGCCCATCTCCTCAGGACACAGACACACAATCACACACACACACACATGCACAAATATATATTGAACATTGAGCACCTTCCCCATGCTCCCTTGTCTAACCTGGAATCCTTCTCTTAGAAGCCGTTTGTTCTTGGAGGCAGATTCAAGTGCACTTTCTTTCTCTCCCCTCCCCCCTCCACCCCCTACCCCACCCCAGTCGTTTCATTCCTTACCTGTCCTGTAGGTTTTACTTCGATGTCACAAACACAAACATGATTTTATATAGCTGTACAAAATGTAAACCAGGCTGGCCTTTCCCTTAAATACTTCTGTTTCTCGAGCTGAATTAGATGTTTACCTCCACATAACTAAGACAAAGCAAAGATTTCTGCTTGGTATCTTTAGTTTCACCCTTTTCCCTGCAAACAACTTAGATTCTTCTTTATGCTTCAAAGCATTCTATCATGGACTGCTGTAAAAGTCACTCATTTTGGGCTGGAGAGATGGCTCAGTGGGTAAGAGCACCGACTGCTCTTCCGAAGGTCATGAGTTCAAATCCTAGCACCCACATGGTGGCTCACAACCATCTGTAAAGAGATCTGACACCCTGTTCTGGTGTCTGAAGACAACTACAGTGTACTTACATATAATAAATAAATAAATCTTTAAAAAAAAAAAAAGTCAGTCATTTTTGCCTGATGTACAGAGGCTGACTGCCTCAGCCTGCCAACCTAGGCCTAATCCTGGAAGCTTCTATCTAGCCTCTGTACAGTCTTCGCTAGGCCTAGAATGCGCTCACTGTTCGCTCTGAGCTCTGACTAGCTGACCCCTCTCCAGCTCATCTGGCTTTGCTCTCGTGGCCTCCCTCTCCTGAATTTCTCTGCTTAGCCTCGTGCTTACTTTGGCAATGTGTTCTAATCTTCTGGCTCCTTCTCATTCTCTAGCTTACTCACTCTGTCTTCACCTGTGACTGAGTTGTTCTCTCTCTCTCTCTCTCTTTCTCTCTCTCTCTCTCTCTCTTTCTCTCTCTCTCTCCATCCCCCTCTCCCCGGGGGGTGGGGCTTCCAGACAAGGTTTCTCTGTTTAACCCTGGCTGTCCTGGAACTCACTCAGTAGACCAGGCTAGGTAGAACTGCCTCCTCCTCCCTTAGTCTGAGCTGCTCCCTTCAGTAGCTTCCCATTCCTCTCAGATCCTATTCTGTCAGATCTCTCTGATTCGTCACTTTGTCTGCCACTCAATTAGACATCACTTTCTTTTTTTTTTTTAAAGAATTATTTATTATTATATGTAAGTACACTGTAGCTGTCTTCAGACACCCCAGAAGAGGGCGTCAGATCTCATTAGGGATGGTTGTGAGCCACCATGTGGTTGCTGGGATTTGAACTCGGGACCTTCAGAAGAGTAGTCAGTGAGTGCTCTTATTCTCCAAGCCATCTCACCAGCCCCTGAACTAAAATTCTTCTACAAGCTGCCCGTTTTCTCCAAACATTCTTCTGTTGACAGATGCTGAGACTGTTGTCCTAGCTTGTTTTTCTGTTGTTGTGACAGACAGCTTGGACAAAGCCAGTCCGTTACTGAGGGAAGCCCGGCAGGAGCTGAAGGCGGGAGTGACAGGAACCCTGCCTTCTGCCACGCTCGCTTTCCACACCTGCTCAGCCTGGTTTTGCACCCCAGCTCCTGGGGCTGAGGACTAATCCAAAGCCTCGTGCTTGCTGGATGAACACTCTACAACTGAGGTCAACCCCAACCCCTTAGCACGCGCTCTCTCTCTCTCTCTCAAGATTACTTTATATGTATGAGTATTTTGCCTACAGTTATTTATGTGCACCATATGTGTGCCTGGTGCCTGAGAGGCCTGAACGGGACATTGCAGTCCAGTAGCCTCCATGTGGAAGCTGGGAACTGAACCCAGGTCCTCTACAGGAGCAGCCAGTACCCTCGAAGACTTAGTCATCTCTCCAGCCCCAGCTTGCCTCAGGACCACAGACCCAGGGGTGGCACCACCCACAGTGGCCATCCTCCTGCCTCAATTAGCAAATCCATAAAATGCCTGCAGACACTCTCACAGGTTAGCTTGATGGCGGCGGCAGCAATCCCTCCACAGAGGCTCCTTTTCCCAGAGACTCTAGTTTGAGCACAGTCCCAGAGCTTAGCTCTTGTGACTAGAGCTACACTAAGAATTGATATTCTCTGTGACGTGCTGATTTGGAATCCTTAGGGCACATGCCAAGGAGTGGCTTTGCCGGGGGCCCAATATTGAGGGGAACGCTTCCGACAGAAAAGCCAACAGCAAAGAAGAGAGGACGAGAACTTGGTAGGCTGACTTCACCAACTTGGCTCGCACCTAGAGAGTCTGAGGCCCGGCAGTTTATTCCCAACAAGTTTAAATACGATTTGGAAGGGAAAAAAGGTTCCTGGTGTAATACAAACCCCAGTACACATGGAGCGTAATTACATTGAAACTGGACTCGGGGCACATGTTATTTCTTCCAAGAGGGTGGGTTCTAGAGATAGGCTACCTGTATTAGCTTAAAGGCCTAAGGAAGGGTCTGGACTGGTCTTGGTCATACAGATAGTGTAGAGGCTGTTTGGGCCGTTAGCCATCTAGGGTCCTGATTAGGGGAGCTTGTGGGAGCTTGCGGCTATACAGATACCGTAAGGATCATTTGGACTCAGGTATTTCTGGTCCTGGTTAGGGACGCTTGAGGAGCCCTAAGGGTCCTGCTTGGTATGGCCTGGCCTGCTGATAATGCAGGTTACCGGGCTACCTATTACTTCCAATTGCCAGATTTTGGGATGTAAAAACAGGTTTTACAGCTTTTCCATGGGAAAGACCATCCTGTATACTTAACATTCCTGGTTTTCTCTGGAGGTCTGTTGGTGCAAGGACCTTCCTGTTGTGTTCAAAACACTATGTAAAGGTTCTCTTTTGTCTGCCTGCCTATGTGTCCCTGCCATGTCCCTGTGTGTGTGTGTGTGTGTGTGTGTGTACCCCTTGTTGTTTCTTTTTTTGTTTGTTTGTTTTTTAGATTTGGTTTTTTTGAGACAGGGTTTCTCTGTATAGCCTGACTGTCCTGGAACTCACTCTGTAGACCAGGCTGGCCTTGAACTCAGAAATCCGCCTGCCTCTGTCTCCCAGAGTCCTAGGATCACAGGCGTGCGCCTCCACCGCCTGGCCCCCCTTGTTTCTTGAGATAGGACCTCACAATATTGTGCTGGCTGGCCTGAAACTCACTGTATACACTAAGCTGGCCTCATACAGAAATCTGCCTTGTCTCTGCCTCCTGAGTGCCCTTATGAAAGGTTGAGCACCACCACAGGCATCTGACTTTGATTTTCTTATCCTCCTGCCTCAGCCTCCCAAATGCCAGGAGTGTATTACTACACTGGCTAGTTTTATGTAAACTTGACACAGTCAGAGTCACCAGAAAAGAGGGAGCCCCAATTGAGAAGATGCCTCCATAAAATCCAGCAGACATGTGGGTGCTGGTGGCTCACACCTTCATCCCAGCACCTGGGAGGCAGAGGCAATGGGATCTGTGAGTTCAAGGGCAGCCAGGGCTACACAGAGAAACCCTGTCTCCAAAAAGTGGGGGCAGGGATCCTGGAAGGCATTTTCTTATTTGGTGATTAACATGAGAGGACCCAGCACACTGTGGTCGATGCCACCCTGGGCTGGGGTACTGCGATGCCACCCTGGGCTGGGGGTCGTGGGTCTGTACGAAAGCCGGCTGAGCAAACTGCGCAGAGCCAGCCAGGAAGCAGTGGTAAGCCACGCCCTCTATAGCCTCTGCTTCAGCTCCTGACTCCTGTTTCAGTTCCTGCCCTGACTTCCTGTGATGATGGACGGTAACATGAACATGTAAACAACGCCTTCCTCCCCAACTTACTTTTTGGTCATGGTGTTTCATCTCAGCAACAGAAACCCCAACTAACGAACTACCACGTTTCCTCATGTCCTTCCCCGTCTACTCTCTTCAAGACAGAATCTTGCTGTGTAGCGCTGGCTGCCCTCAAATGCCCCACATAGACCAGGTCACTGTTAAGTCCTCTTACCTCTGCCTCCCAAGTCTGGGATTACAGGTTTGTACCATCACACCCAGGTTCCCCACTTTGGCGTCATGACTGCAGCCGCGAATGTTCACACAAGCGATTGTGTGAGCACACAGTTCCCTTGGCTGCTGAGCAGTGCCTAGGAGTAAGAAGGAGTCTCTGTGTAGGAGACTCTGTGCAGGAGACTCTGTGTAGGAGTCTCTGTGTAGGAGACTCTGTGCAGGAGACTCTGTGTAGGAGTCCCTGTGTAGGAGTTTCTGTGTAGGAGACTCTGTGTAGGAGTGTCTGTGTAGGAGTCTCTATGTAGGAGACTCTGTGTAGGAGAGTCTGTGTAGGAGTCTCTGTGTAGGAGACTCTGTGTAGGAGTGTCTGTGTAGGAGTCCCTGTGTAGGAGTCTCTGTGTAGGAGTCCCTGTGTAGAAGTCCCTGTGTAGGAGACCCTGTGTAGGAGACTCTGTGTAGGAGACTCTGTGTAGGAGACTTTGTGTAGGAGATACAGCTTTACTTCCAGAGGTGGAGGCAGGAGAATCAGAAGTTTATTGATCACAAGATGAATTCAAGGCCAGCTGATTATTTAAGGGTGCTGAAGAGATGGCTCAGCAGTTAAGAGCACTAACTTCTCTTCCGAAGATCCTGAGTTCAAACCCCAGCAACCACATGGTGGCTCACAACCATCCATAACAAGATCTGACACCCTCTTTTTGTGTGTCTGAAGACAGCTACATAGTACTTACATATAAGAAAGACAGAAAGAAAAAGAAAGAAAGAAAGAAAGAAAGAAAGAAAGAAAGAAAGAAAGAAAGAAAGAAAGAAAGAAAGAAGGAAAGAACATCTCAAATAAATGCCTACCTCTGTCCTAATCCAGCAAAGACAGGATCTTGGTCTTGATGAAATTGTCTACCATGCCCCTTCCTTCTTTCCTTGTTTGTTTAGTTTGGGCCTTGTTGTTGTTGTTGTTGCTTAAGACAGGGTGTCATGAAACCCAGCCTGGCCTCAAAAATCACTGTGTAGCCTAGGGTGGCTTTGAACTTCTGACCTTGCAGCCTCTGTCTCCAGCCTTCTGGGGTTGCAGATTGTCTACTCTGCCACCGAAGCACAGATCTGTGGCTTTGCGGGTTGCTCCTAGCAACTGAACGTCATCTCCAGGCCCTTGTTTTTCCTCTTTTTCTCCTCCTCCTCCTCTCAAGATGGGGTTTCTCTGTGTAGCCCTGGCTGTCCTGGAACTCACTCTGTAGGCCAGCTTGACCTCGAACTCAGAGATCTGCCTGCCCCTGGCTTCCAGGTGTTTGGAAATAAAGGAATGTGCCACCACTGCCAGGCCTCTTATTCGCTGTTTTTGTTTGTTTATCTGTTTTTGTTGTGTTTTGAGACAAGGTCTCGTTGTGTAGGTTGTGTGGAACGCATGGCAATCTTTCAGCCTCAAGCCTCCTGAGTGCCGAGATTCTACAAATGCAAGCCACCCACCCCAAACTTAAAAAAAAAATCTGTTTCAGAAGCCATTGAGATGGCTGGTCAAAGTGCCGGTTGCACAAGCCTTATTGGCTGAGTCGATCCCTGGAACCCACACAGAGGTGAAAGAAGAGACCCCCCAAAGTCATCCTCTGGCCACCTGCACATGCGTGACCCGGCATGACCACTATACATGGCACGCACATAATGACACTAAAGAACGATTCCTTGGCTGTTCCCTTTGAAAAACGAAAGAAAGGGTGGAAGGGAGGGGGTGCTGCTGTTGGATCTAGAAAGATGGCTCAGTGCTTATGCACTGTTCTTTCAGGGGGCAGATATTTGGTTCCCAGCACTCTTGTTCAGAAGCTCAACAGCCTGCAACTCCATGTCTGGGGTGTCTGCTGCCCCCCTGTGGCTCCCACAGGCATTGCACTCACATGAGGCTATTCACACAGATACACATATACAAACATAAATAAATAAGACATCTTTATAAAGAAAGAAAAGCTGCTCGATTACAAATTGTTTGGGATCAAAGTTTGTCTAACCTCAGGCCTGAAGTTCTGTCTTGGGAGACAGTGAGAGAGTTTAACATGACCTCTCCCACACCAGGACACAAAGGTACGCACGCCCCTGCTCCAGGGCAGCGTATCTGTGGAAAGGGATGGGAGCCGGTTTAATTTAGAAGCGCAGATGTCTGCACAACTAACGGAGATCCCAAGGGAGCACCTTCCGCCACCATAGGGATCTGCAGGGCCTCAGAAGAGATTAGGGAAGTATGACATTCCTGGCTGCAGACCAACCCCACATAACCCCGAGAGGGATGTGCCAGCAGGAAGTAGAAAAGGGCTTAGAGGCTCAGAGGGGAATTAGGCCAAGGCCCACACAGCCACCTCGGAATCTCCTCCCATTGAGGGGTCACCCGTGGGGACATCCACCTGTGCTAGAATTCAACAAATGTTTATGGAGTTAGTGTCAACTTGCGTACTAGCCTAGCCCCGAGGAGGAGCTTGGCGTGGGCTGGACTACACAGGATGTAAAGGCCCAAGAAAACAACTGGGTGTGGTGGCACAGGCCCGTGACCCGGTTGAGAGGGGGGAAGGTGGGGGCAGAAGGAAGTTCAGAGTCATCTCCAGCTACACAGTGAGTTCAAGGTCAGTCTGGGTCAAATGAGACCAGCTCAAAAAAAAAAAAAAAAAAAAAAAAGAAGAAGAAGAAAAGAAAAGCGAGGCAGTGGTGGCTTACACCTTTAATCCCAGTATTGGGGAGGCAGAGACAGGTTAATCTCTGGGTTAGAGGCTAGCCAGGTCTACAGGGTGAGTTCTAGGATAGCCAAGGCTACACAGAGAAACCCCGTTTAGGGAAAAACAAAACAAAATAAACAAAATATAAGAAAGCCCAGGCTGGCCCCCAAATTCACTAAGTAGCCAAGGATGACCTTGAACTCCTGATCCTCTTGCCTCTGCTCCCCTGGGACCGTCGGCATTTGTCACCATTCTCAGCTTCTCTTCCACTCTCTAATAGAAACCTTTGTGACAGCCAGGGCTATACAGAGAAACCATGTCTCAAAAAACCAAAAAACAAAACAAAACAAAACAAAACAAACAAACAAAAAAAAAAAAAAAACAAAGAAGAAAAGAAAAGAAAGCCGGGCAGTGGTGGCGCACCCCTTTAATCCCAGCACTTGGGAGGCAGAGGCAGGCGGATTTCTGAGTTCGAGGCCAGCCTGGTCTACAGAGTGAGGTCCAGGACAGCCAGGGCTATACAGAGAAACCATGTCTCAAAAAAACCAAATCCAAAAAACCAAAAAAAAAACAAAAACAAAAACAAACAAACAAAAAAAAACCCCCAAAACCCAAAACAAAACAAAAAACAAACAAAAAAACAAAGAAGAAAAGAAAAGAAATCTTTGCTTGGTAGAGAGTCTAGACTGTAGGGAGGCAGGTGAGGCCCAGCAGGCTTCCTAGGTGGCTTGGCATTGCTAGGACTCAGAGAGTATGTAACATTGCAACATCTTTAGGAAATACTTGGATTTGTGGATGCGGGCAGACAGCAGGAGCTGAGGATGGTGGACTTTACTTGGGGAGGAGGGGTAGTCAGGTAGGGGGTAACATAGATCTAGATCAGTGGAGAAGGGAGGGGGCTGGAAGCTGAGTTGGTCTTCATCAGATGAAGAAGCCCCCTAGTTCTCTGGCTCCAGAGATGTTAAAATTAGAAGATCCTGTAAACCTTCAAGAGTCCCTCTGCTGCCTCTTTCTCTGGTAGTTTAGGTATCTTATCCCCAGCTGGTGGAACCATCCACCTAGACTGCCCTGCTACAGATGCCCCACCCGCTTCTCCTCACAGTTTTAGGCTGGAAAGAGTAGTGAGACCCTGGTGGAGTGAGAGACCGGCACCTGATACAGGAAACCTGACGCTGATCCCTGGCTTCCACAGGCACACTCACAAGCTTGCTGTCTGTCTGTCTGTCTGTCTGGTTACCTCTGACTCTCTCACTTGTATATATGCATATGTGTGTGTGTGTGTGTGTGTGTGTGTGTGATTGTTTATTTGCTTGGTCCAGATATTTCCTCCAGCTGTACTTCAGTCCTTCAATCTGCTTATTTATTTATTAATTTTTTTGGATTTTTGGTTTTTTTCGAGACAGGGTTTGTCTGTATAGCCCTGGCTGTCCTGGAACTCACTCTGGAGACCAGGCTGGTCTCGAACTCAGAAATCCGCCTGCCTCTGCCTCCCAAGAGCTGGGATTACAGGCGTGCGCCACCACACCCGGCCCTTCAATCTGTTTAACAGAGAGACATTAAGATGGGCACAATGGCTGTACTCATCCATTCATCTCTTTCTCGCCTCTCACACACACAAACACATTAAAACAGAAAAAGAAGGAAGGACCCAGGAGCAGGTGGCCTATCCCACCTTAAATCTCAGCACTCGGGAGGCCGGGAAGGCTATCGCAGACAGATCTCTGTGCGTTTGAAATTAGCCTGGTCTTCCTAGCAAGTTTCAGGTTAGCCATGGCTACATAGAGAGATCCTGTCTCAAAAACAAATGAGTAAGGGGCTGGAGGTTAAGAGCACTGATTGTTCTCCCAGATGATCCGGGTTCAATTCCCAGCTTGCTGCTGTAACTCCAGTTTCAGGGGATTCATTATCCTCTTCTGACCTCTCTGGACACCAGTCACACAATTGATGCACATATATACATGTAGGTAAAACCCTCACACATTACATAAATATATAAACAAACAAACAAATAATGAGAGGAAGAAAACCTGGGGATAGAAGCAGAGTAGAGCTCTTGCCTACTACAGACCGGGCCCAGGGCCACCACAAGAAAACAGCAATGGCAATAAATAACATGACATCAGAGGCTGCTCAGGACCCACCTCCAGGTCAGTGGGTACACGACCTTAGGAAGAACCTGAAGAGACGGCACCTTAAACAAAACTTTGAAACCAGCTAGTTTCGAACCTGGAAAGGCCACCTGGGACCAGTCAGATGGCTCTTCCACAGAAAAAGGAACTGGTTTTCAAGGAGGAAATGGGAAAGAAAAGAGGAACACAGAAGGCTCCATCTTCAAACATTGGTAATCTCGGAGAGGCAGTCAACAGTTCTTCCCGGCTGAACTCAGAAAGCCCTAGCCTGTATTTCCCTTTTCCCTATTTGGTGACTGTCCAGCCTCTGCGGGGACTGTTTTGTCCGCTGCATTCTGGAAACAGATGTAATCATGGTCTTTGTGGTCAGACAGCTGCCCTTTCTCATGTGCCCCCACCCCAGCTCTCGGGTCCTGTGCTCCCAGGCCCGCCTAGGACGACCCACACGGGCTCCACCCGCTCGAGCAGCAGCTCCCTGCATGGGGGAGGTGGTGCCAATTCCTGAGGAGCAACTTGGGTGGGCACTGGAGTGGGGGGTGGGCAGGAGGGGAGCGGCTGATTCAGCTTCCCCAAGCTGGGCTGGGATCCAAAGAAAACACAGCTGGAGATGAAAGGAAGCCGGTGTCAGGGGAAGACTATATATGCTGACATCTTGGGCAGTAATCCAGCTTTGCATCCCGTGGCCAGGAGAGCTTCTGTTTATTTGCTTGGACCAGATATTTCCTCCGGCTGTACTTCAGTCACTCAGTCCGTTTAACACAGAGACATTAAGATGGGCACAGTGGCCCTTTCCAGTCATCTTAGCTACTCTGGGGGCTGGAGGCAGGAGGATGACAAACTCAAGGCCTGGCTGCATTGCAGCGTTAAGTGGAAGCTCAACCTGGAAAACTTAGTAAGACTCCATCTTAAAATAAAAAGTAGGAAGAGTTCTGGGGGCGGGGCAGTGACAGTGTCTCCATGTGGCCAAGCCTGACGTCCTGAGTTCCATCCCTGGGACCAGACATTGGGAGGAGAAAAAGGAGCTCAAGCCAATTGTCCTCCAGTCCCCACACACCTACTGTGACATGCACTGCTTCCCCCCCCCAAAGAAAAAAACAAACAATTTTTAAACTTTTATTGTTGGTGTGTATGTGTGTGTGTATGCTGTGTGTATTGAAGGCAGGTAGGTACACACCACAGCACATGTGTAGAGGTCAGTGACAACTTTTGATAGTTGGTCCTGTCCTATGGATGGTTGTGAGCCACCATGCGGTTGCTGGGATTTGAACTTGAGACCTTTGGAAGAGTAGGCAGTGCTCTTAACCGCTGAGCCATCTCACCAGCCCCAACACTAAATATTTTAAAAGAAGGCTGGAGCTGTAACTCAGGAGTCCCAGGGCTTGCCTAGCGTGTGCAGGGGCCTGTGTTCCATCCACCAACACCAAAAGAACGAAAAGAGAAGACCAGTCACCTGAGCGAGCGTGGCCTCTGGATCACACTGGGTTGGGCTCATGCCTAACCGAGGTGGAAACAATGTTGCCTGTTTATAGGAGACCCTAAGAAAGTTGTGTAGTGTGAATGAACATTCTCAGTGCAGTCTGTCAAACAAGTAAATAGTAATGATCAACTCTACTGAGTCATGTACTTTGTATACTTTATATACATTGTATACATTTTTTTAGCACTTTGTATACTTTATCCCATAAGTCCTCACTGCTGCTTAATTACTCTCATTTTGCAGATGTGGAAACTGAGGCTCAGGATCAGAATTGCTATTTCCTCCAGAACAGTGTGGCCCCTATCCACTCACTGGTCATGTCTGTTCAGGCTGCAGCGGTGGAGCCCAGCAAAGCCTACAGCACATTTCTTCTGGCTCTCTCCCAGAAAAATCAGATGACACTTGAACCAGATCTGTGTTCAGAGAGCACTTGACTAATGGGCTAGCCTGGTGTTAGTGACATGGCTGGTCTAGATATACAGAGGAGTCCCTTTGAGTTCCAGGAGGTCCCCAGTTTCCTCAGAGCCATGGGCAAACATGAAGGGCTTTGGCAGGGGCTTCTGACATTCAGGGAGATTTCCAAATCCTCCCTGGGCTGCACTCTGTCACTGAGGGGGAGATCACAGCACACTGTGAGGGAAAGGAGACACAAAGGAAAAGAGAGGCTGAGCCCCTGGAGTCAGGCTGAGGGAAGGCACCTTCTCTTGTCTCTGCCAGGTCACACCTGTGCCTGAGTTATGATAGTGACTTCCAGCCTAGATGTCCCTCAGCTAAAGAATGGATAAAGAAGCTGGGCGGTGGTGGCGCACATCTGTAATCCCAGCACTCTGGGAAGCAGAGGCAGGCAGATTTCTGAGTTCAAGGCCAGTCTGGTCTACAGAGTGAGTTCCAGGACAGCCAGGGCTACACAGAGAAACCCTGTCTCAAAAAAACAAAACAAAACAAAACAAAACAAAAAAAAAAAACAAAAAAAAAACAAATCCAAACAACAACAACAACAACAACAAAAAGAATGGATAAAGAAAATGTGGTGCATCTACACAACGGAGTACTACTCAGCTGTTAAAAACAGTGATATCAGCCGAGCAGTGGTGGCGCACGCCTTTAATCCCAGCACTTGGGCTGCGGAGGCAGGTGGATTTCTGAGTTTGAGACGAGCCTGGTCTACAGAATGAGTTCCAGTACAGCCAGGGCTACACAAAGAAACTCTGTTTCAAAAAACAAAACAAAACACAAACAAACAAAAAGAATAACCGTGTTACAATCCACAGACCCAGACAAACTAAGAAGGAGGGGCGGGGGAGGGAACACATGGATCTCCCCATGATAAGGACATAGAATAGACCTTGGGGGTGGGTGTATCTGGGCGGGAGTGTCTGGGTAGGGGGCGGGTACGGGAACCGGAGGGATCAGGTCGAAGCAGCACGTTGGGAGAACTGGATTGCGGGCGGGGCATCTCTGGAACAAGTTAGAAACCTAGTGCAATGTAAACTCCCAGGAATCTATGAGAGTGACTAAGACTCCTGGCAGTGGGGGACGTGAGACTTGAACGGGCCGTCTCCTGGAACCAGGCAAGGCTTCCAGTGGAGGGACTGGGACACCAACTCAGCTACAAAACCTTTGGCCTACAGTTTGTCCTGCCTACAAGATGTTCTGGGGTAAAGGTAGCACAGAAATTGTAGGAGTGGCCAGCCAAAGACTGGCCCAGCTTTCCACCCGTATCAACGTAACAACGCCTGGAGGGCCGGGAACCAGATAGCCTGGGGACACAGAAGAAAGGCTTCCTATTGAGGCTCTGCTCTACTCATAGACTGGTGTCTATCAGAGACGCTTCAGCAACCGATGGAAACTGTTACAGAGACCCATTTCCTATCCATTCACATTGAGGCAGTGAGAGGCCAGTGATTGGAGGAGAGAGGAGGAGGGGCTAAGAGAAGTGAGGGACGGAGAGGCGGGGGTGGGGGTGGGGTGGGGGGGTGGGGGGTGGGGGGAGGGGAGGGAGGAGAGGTCCGCACGAGCCGAGTGGAGAAAGTGATGTAGATATCCAGATGGCTTCAGACTTACTTCTAGTGTTTTGGAGAGGTTAGAAATATCGGGATAAGACTTTATCATTGTAAACTGGCATTATGAAATTGGGAGTTTCTTATACATAAATATATTTGGTTAACTATTCAAGTTTAAGAGTTACGCTTTTTTTTTTTTTTTTTTTTTTTTTTTTTTTTTTTTTTTTTTTTTTTTGTTTTTGTTTTTTGAGACAGGGTTTCTCTGTGTAGTCCTGGCTGTCCTGGAACTCTCTCTGGAGACCAGGCTAGCCTCGAACTCAGAAATCCACCTGCCTCTGCCTCCCGAGTGCTGGGATTACAGGAGTGTGCCACCACGCCCGGCAAGAGTTACGCTTTACCGGATACTCGGAAGGAGTGGGTGCTGGCCACAAGCGTGGGACTCCCACGGTTTACAGAGTCTATGGAGGAGAGGAAACACAGCTGGGATGCTGTGAGAGCAAATTGAAAGATTGGTTCAGTGGCGACCGTGAGAGTTGCCCTGAGCTGGACCCGCCGTGACTTGGTGCGAAGGCCTGGCGGGGCGGACTTATTAATAACTACTTCCCACTGCAGAGACCCACAGTCGGACATTAGGTGGAGCATGGGGAAGTCCTATGGAAGAGGAGAGAAAGGATTGTAGGAGCCAGAAAAGTCGAGGACACCACAAGAAAACCCACAGAATCAAATCAATCAGCCTGTGCGCATAGGGGCTCACAGAGAAGAGACTGCGCGGACGACAGGGAGCCGAATGACGCTGACCTGGGTCCTCCGCATCCGTGCTGTGGGTGCTGTGGTTGTGTAGCTTGGCCTTCTTGTGGGACTCCTAACAGTGGGAGCAGGGCTGCCTCTGACTCTTGTGCCTGCTTTAGGGACCTTTTCCTTCTACTGGTTAGCCTCCTAGAGCCTCAATACAAGTACCTAGTCTTACTGCAACCTGATATGGTTGAAGACTCTCCCTGGGAGGCCTGCCCCTTTCTGAAGGGAAATGGAGGAGTGGATAGGGAGTGGGCAGAGGGAAGATGGGGGAGGGGCTGGGAGGAGAGGAAGGAGGGGGAACTGTGGTCAGGATGTAAAAAAGAAAGAAAACATAGATAATATATTATACATAATATCTATCATATAATATTTTATATGTATTTTTAAGTATTGATAAGGATATGGCAGAGAATATACACAGCACTTGAGTGGAGCCATCTTCATTTACAATAACCTTACACTAAGCCTGGGGATGTAGCTCACTTGGTAGAGTGCCTAGCATGCACAAGGTCCTGTGCGCAGTATCCCAGCACCAGACAGACCAGGAGTGATGCTGTGTGCATCTGTAATCCCAGTCCTCTGACGATAGAGGCAGGAGAAACCAAAGTTTAAGACCATCCTTAGTTGCATAGAGAATTCAGGGCCAGCCTGGGCTACATGAGGACCTGTTCCCCTCCACACACAAAGAAAAAGAAAACCCCACTCCTTCCCCCAAACCTTCATCATATGTAAGTACACAGTAGCTGTCTGCAGACACCCCAAAAGAGGGCATCAGATCTCATTATGGATGGTTGTGAGCCACCATGTGGTTGCTGGGATTTGAACTCAGGACCTGGACTGGTGAGATGGCTCAGCTCTTAAGAGCACTGTCTGCTCTTCCAAAGGTCCTGAGTTCAAATCCCAGCAACCATATGGTAGTTCACAACCATCCATAATGAAATCTGACATCCTCTTCTGGGGTGTCTGAAGACAGCTACAGTGTACTTAAACATAATAAATAAATAAATCTTAAAAAAATAGAATTTAATTGAACTCAGGACCTTTGGAAGAGCAGTCAGTGCTCTTAACTGCTGAGCCATCTCTCCAGGCCCCCTTTCCCCCCCAAACACCTTTAATGTTTAGGTAAAACTTTAGGTAAGTTTTAGAAGGGGAAAATCCCCTGAGCTAATAAGAGTCCTAAGGCTGACATCCTAGGATGTCTCTCTGGTCCCTCAGAGAGAAGAGTCTAGCTATCTTCCTGGGCTACCAACCCTACCTCGCACTGTTTAGGAGCAATCCTTGAATTCTCCAGTAACAGTCACAGAATTGTCTCAACCTCCAGTTTCCTGCCAGAGAGAATTTCTTAAGAGAGCCAGCCTCACAGACTATAAGAAGGTAAAACCAGATCTAGAGTGATTAGCCATTCTGAAGGTTCGCCTGGGACTGAGTGGATTCCGTGCGCAGTTCTGAATCTGGGAAGGTCCAGAACTAAACAAGACTATTGGTTAAGCTGAGCTGGCTGAGTGTTGAGTGGTAAGTATATGCTCAGTAAACATCTTTATCAGTTTCCCCTTTCTATTTCGCCTGCATGGCTACGAGAAGATAGCTAGCGTCTACTGTCTGGTTTTCTCCAGTGATGCTCGAAACTGGGCGGGCGGTGCGTGGGATGGGGGGGGGGGAAATCTCTGTGCAGAGCAGCCAGCCCCAATGCTTCACTGAAGAATTCAGAGTCCCCTAGGAAAGCCAAACTTCTCTCTGGAATGATTGCTTCTCCAACAGGGGAAGAAGGTCCCTAGGGCTCTAAAATCCTCAAGTAGTAGGGCAGTGGTGGCGCATGCCTGTAATCCCAGCACTTGGGAGGCAGAGGCAGGAGGATTTCTGAGTTCGAGGCCATCCTGGTCTACAGAGTGAGTTCCAGGACAGCCAGGGCTATAGAGAAACCCTGTCTCGAAAAACCCAAATCCAAAAAACCAAAAATAAATAAATAAATAAATAAATAAATAAATAAATAAATAAATAAATAAATATAAAATAAAATAAAATCCTCAAGTAGGTTGGGGCCTCATAACAAAGTCTGTGGGAGATGGTTGTGAGAGGAAAAAAAAGGGAAATTAGGCTTGGGCATCGGCTTCCGCTGGACTAGCATGGAAGCCGAGTGAGAGGTCCCATAAGGAGGCACTCTGCGCTGGATGAGGAAACTGAGGCTCCGCAGCCACGTGAAGGAGTTTGCTGAAAGAGCGTGCAGGAAAAGCTGTGTGATCGGACTTCGACCGCAGTGGCCGGGCAAGCCGCTTTCTACACTTTTCTCGCTCTTTCAGGAGCGAGTCCCCCACTTGTCCAGACAGCAGCCAGGCTTGTCACAGGCTCGGTACTGCCCCTCCACCCTCCTGACTGCCAGCGTCCCGCCCCGTCCCCTCCCAGCCCCCGGGGAGGAGGGGAGAACAGCGGCGAGGAGGGGGGTCGGAGGCCCAGACTTATAAAGGCTGCTGGACCCGCGCTACCCGCCAGACCCCGCCGCCCGGATCCCCGGCTCTGCCTGTCGCCCCACGTGACCGCGCTACTAAGTGAGTTGGGGCGCGTCCCCATGGCATCCCCAGACCCTCCTGAGCCGCGTGGCTCACTAAACCCAGGCGGGGAGGAGAGTGGACGAAGGAGGGCGCTGGGATGGGACACCAGATCGAATGCCTTAAAACTGAGTCTTAGGAGCTGGGGGAGCCGGGGGACCCAGGCGACAGCGCTCAGAGGAGCCATCCCGGCGCGCGGCCTGGGAGACCTCAAGCCACTCCGTAGGAATGCGCTTGTGGTCGTCGCCATACCAACGTACAAGCCAGCACACGCCCTCCTCTGAAGAGAAAGGGAAAGTGGTGGGGGCGGGATGGGGGGAGCTCATCCTCTTGAGATCCAAACTCGTCACGCGTCAGTTTCACGGGGGGAACCGAGCCCCAAATCCTTTGGAGGCAGAACGCAAGTCTTATCGTGCTTCGGATCCTCGGCTTTGCATCAGGCAAACAGACAAGATGATTAGTTCTGAGTGTCCCAAACAGTTTTATGGGGAGTAACGGTCCGGGCCAGCACCCGGTTCTAGTTGCACGTCCAAAGAGTGGTTTTGAGCAGCCCAGATGACACCTGCGACCTGACCCCACCCTGCCCCTAGGCTTGGTCGCCATGGCCCTGCTCCAGGCCCTCTTCCTAGCGCTCCTCGCAGGTGCCCACGCCGAGCTCCCGGGCTGCAAGATCCGGGTCACCTCCGCGGCTCTGGAGCTGGGTAAGGCGCGCGGCGGGAGCCGTGGACCGGGTGCGGTGTCCTGGCCGCAGGCGCGGGACCTGAGTGTCTCCGTGGTTTCTCAGTGAAGCAGGAGGGGCTGCGCTTTCTGGAACAAGAGTTGGAGACCATCACCATCCCAGACTTGCATGGCGCTAAGGGCCACTTCTACTACAACATCTCGGAGTAAGTAGGGCCTGGGGGCGAGGTCTCAAAGGTGGTGGGACGACCTGGGACAACTCCCATACTGGGCGGGTCTGGGCGTGGCCAATTAAATGAGGTAGGACCCTAGGAAACCCGTGAGGCTACTAGGTTAGAAGATTGGAGGTAGGCGGGCCCAAGAAAGGGGAAAAAGAACCAGTGGAATTGAAATGTGGATCAAAGAACACCGCGGTGGTACACTGGAAGAATTTACCTGTGGGTGAGAGTGGAGTCTAGCCATAGGGTGGCGCCAGAACGGGGGAGGCCTAGGATGGGAGAGATAGGCGAGGTGTGCCTTGGGCTGAGTTAAAGTGATGGAGACAAAGTCAAAGAACCAGGTGGAAAGCTGAGCCTGGCCCACGCCTGGGATCCGGCATTCAGGGGAGTCTGGAACAGGATCGCAAGTTAAAGGCCAAACTGGGCTTTAAAACAAAACAACCAAAACAAAACAAAAACCAAAAACGACGAAAGCAGGTCTAGCAATCACAGTGTGGGTAGAGCACTGGGTGCCAGCAAGACTATAGAGTTTTTACTTATTTTTAAGATTTTATTTAGGCTGGGCGTTGGTGGCAACATGCCTTTAATCCTAGCACTTGAGAGGCAGAGGCGGTGGATTTCTGAGTTCGAGGCCAGCCTGGTCTACAGAGTGAGTTCCAGGACAGCCAGGGCTATACAGAGAAACCCTGTCTCGAAAAAAAAAAACCCAAATCCACCACCTCCCCGCCCCCCCCCAAAAAAACCACACACACACACACACACAACGAAAAACTGAAAAAAAATTTATTTAATTTGAATGTATGGGTATTGGTGTTTTATCTGCATGTATGTTTGTGTGAGGGTGTCGGATCCCCTTATAATTATAGTTACAGATAGTTGTGAGGTGCCTTGTGGGGGTTGGGAATTGAACCAGGGTGCTTTTGAAGAGCAGCCAGTGTTCTTAACCACTGAGCCATCTCTCCAGCCCCTATTTGTTTATTCTTGAGACAGGATCTTATTATGTAGCCTTGGCTGGCCAGAATTCATTTAGTAAACCAGGCTGGCCTTCAACCCAGAGACTGGTCGGCTTCTGCCTCCTGAGTACTAGGATTAAAGTCATCTCTATCTCTATCTATCTATCTATCTATCTATCTATCTATCTATCTATCTATCTATCTGTGTATCTATCTTTGTGTGTGTGTATACACACACACACACACACACACACACACGAAACTATACCCAGATTCTTAAATTTTTAAAATTTTAGAATTTAAAATATAAATTCTATTTATGTGTGTAAAATATAAACATATGTGTAATTCCTGTAAAAGGATCAAAAGGATCACTTGGGCTCACAAATTCAAGATCAGTCTGATTAACAAATGGACACTCCCTGTCTTTTATCTTGTTTTGTTTTGAGACAGGGTTTCCTCTGTGTAGGGCTGGCTGTCTTGGAACTCACCCAGAAATCAGGAGGCTGGCTACCTCTGCCTCCTGAGCGTTGGGGCTAAATGCATGTGTGTACCACCGTGCCCAGCAATCCCCCGTCTTTTAAATATTAAATACATTAAAATAATAAATAAGGAAGGCAATATTAACTCCTGGGTTCAGAGAGCAAATCTCTTGAGTTACCCAATCCAGGTTGGCTCTTGAGGGGCAAGGGACAACTCCGTCCCACCCACCTAGATTGCCCAGCTTGCGTTTAGAAGAGGAGGGATGGGTCCCCGTGGCTGGGTGAGCCGGTTCCCCTTGGCCCCCACTCTGACCCCTGACCCCTGCCCTCTGCAGCGTGAAGGTCACTCAGCTGCAGCTAATATCCTCGGAGCTCCACTTCCAGCCGGACCAGGACCTGCTGCTGAACATCTCCAACGCATCCTTGGGGCTGCACTTCCGGAGACAGCTACTCTACTGGTTCTTGTGAGGACCCCTGCACCCTCAGGGGTGGGGCTGGTGAAGTCCTTTGGCCTTCCCAGGTTTCAGTTTCGCCATTCAGGAGGAGGGTTTGGAAGACTGTCTGGCAAAGATCAAGAAGAGGTTTCAGGAGGGCTTACAAGGCTCCATCCCTAGCTGAGGTGCTCTAGGCTGTGAGGGAGCAGGGAGTCATTTTTCTTTCTTTCTTTCTTTTTTTTTTGTTTTTTTGTTTTTTTTGTTTTTTGTTTTTTGTTTTTTGGATTTGGTTTTTTTTTTCTTTTTTCTTTTTTCTTTTTTCTTTTTTTTTGAAACAGGGTTTCTCTGTATAGCCCTGCTGTCCTGGAACTCACTCTGTAGACCAGGTTGATCTCGAACTCAGAAATCCACCTGCCCCTGCCTCCCAGAGTGCTGGGATTACAGGCGTGCACCACCACTGCCCGGCGGGAGTCATGTTTCTAAAGCACTGTAGACGCTGGTACTTTGCCTGTTCTCTGTTTCTTAACTTCACACCCATGCTTATGCAAAGAAAGCTAATTAGACTCCTTGGATTGTTAAAAAACAGAACAAAACTAAAAGTCAGGGTGGGTTATGTCGGGAAGAAGGGTTCAGTCTTATAGGAGCATGAGGGGGCAATGGGTAGATATGATCACAAACATTTTGTGCACACTTGAAAAAATAAGGTATCATGTCCTACAGGGTAAAGAGAGGGGTAGAAACCTCACTCCTGCCGGGCGGTGGTGGCGCACACCTGTAATCCCAGCACTCTGGGAGGCAGAGGCAGGCGGATCTCTGAGTTCGAGGCCAGCCTGGTCTACAGAGTGAGTTCCAGGACAGCCAGGGCTACACAGAGAAACCCTGTCTCGAAAAAAACAAACAAAAAAAAAAAAAAAGAAAGAAAGAAACCTCACTCCTCCACTGGGGTGAACGTGAACCCCTCCTTTCTCAGCTATGATGGGGGCTACATCAATGCCTCGGCCGAGGGCGTGTCCATCCGAACAGGTCTGCAGCTCTCCCAGGATCCAACAGGTCGGATTAAAGTGTCCAATGTCTCCTGCGAGGCCTCTGTGTCTAAAATGAACATGGCCTTCGGGGGAACCTTCAGGTGAGTCCCAGCCCCAGGACACGCTTTTGGAGCCTCACGGTCCAATTTCCTGGGGGCAGAAAAGAAAGTGTAAGTTTGGGAGTCCCACTGAACGCCCCCCCCAAACCCTAGTTCTGCTGCACCCGGGCTGTGTGAACCTGGGCAAGTCACAGGCACTCAGAGCCTCAGAGAATGAAGTCTGTTTTAGCAAATCCTTGTGAGCCCTGTGTTGTTGGATATAGAATATTTAGACAGTCCCTGGCCTATGAGCAATGTCTAGTGTTAGCATGGGTGTGTCCACCGCTGGAGCTGGCGCTGTGGTAGAGCCTGTCAGGTACGCATGAGGCCCTGAGCTCTTTCCTCAGTACTTGAGTTTAGAAAATAAAACTTGAGGCAGGCATGGAAGGGCACACCTTTAAAACTCCAACACTGAGGAGGCAGACAGGGGGCTCTATGTGAGCTCCAGGTCAGCCTGGACTAGGTCATGAATTCTAGGTCAGTCAGGCTTATAGAGCGAGAAACTGTCAAACCAAACCCAAAACACCCTGAAACTCACAGGCTCGGCTTGCTTGCATTCTGAATTATAATAACAAAAAAAAAAACCCAACATGGTGGATCCTGGATCCTTGGCACCGGTTGTGTAAGGCGAAAGCCTGGTAGATTCGTCATCCCGTGTTTGCACACTCAGATTTTGTTTGTTCAGCAAGTGTAGCTTAACCCGGGCCCTGAGGATTTAGAAGGCATTCAGAGCTCAGCTAGAGGAACTAAGACAGTTGTCATGAGGACCGAGAAGTGGGACCAAGGTAGCAGTAGCCTTCAGGGTGGCGAGATTTAGATGGAGGGTGATCTGAGAAGCCTGCCTGGAAGAGGAGGCACATGCCCAGTCAGGAGGCCAGAGAAGGCAGAAATACTGGGGAGGACATCGCAAGAGTATATAAAATAGATGTGGGCGTCTCGGAGAGGCTTGAGGATGTGAGGCAGATGGCAGGGGAGGGGACCTTGAGGGTCAGGGGCTGGGGCTTGGCTCCTGGAGAAGTCTATTGAGGAGCTGTCTGGAACCAAGGAGCTCCTGTTGTGTCCGTTTCTTTTGGGCACTGCTATTTCTCCTGGGCCTGGCTGGTGGTCGGGGCCGGGCTAACCCAGGCTCTCCTCTCCTTGCAGGAGGATTTATAACTTTTTCTCCACGTTCATCACTTCTGGGATGCGGTTCCTCCTCAACCAGCAGGTGTGGGCGGTGGTGGGCCTGGGGAGCAGACTAGGGGTGGCCTGGTTCTGAGAATCCCTGACTCTGGCCTGGTCCCCCAGATCTGCCCTGTGCTCTACCATGCTGGGACGGTGTTACTCAACTCCCTCCTGGATACGGTGCCGGGTGAGTGAGGGTTGGGACTGGGGCTGGGGCTAGAAGGAAGCTGTACACTGCTATCATACAGTGAGGCAGAGAGTCCCCTTCCCAGTCCAGCTGTGGAACAGCCCTGGGTTCTGAGGTGTCATTGACTTGCTGTGGAACCTTAGGTAAGTAAACGCTCCTCTTGCGGCTCTGGTGTCCTGTCTGACTGGCAATGTTTTCCCCAGGACTTGTCAAGGTCTTTTTTTTTTTTCTTTTTTTTGGTTTTTCAAGATAGGGCTTCTCTGTGTGGCCCTGGCTGTCTTGGAACTCACTCTGTAGACCAGGCTGGCCTCGAAAGTGCTGGGATTACAGGCGTGAGCCACCACGCTTGTCAAGGTCTTAAATACATGCTTGCTGACCACAGGGCCCCCGTTTGTCTCCATCAGCTTGCATTTCATATATGCTCAATTAACTTGAATCTTTTTCTAAGTCACCATGTATGTCTACTGTTGGCCAGCGATCTTGACCTATCAGGCCTGTTGGGT